>NW_020311998.1:707535-1025737 GCF_003144115.1 Tilletiopsis washingtonensis | reverse complement strand
CGGCCTCCTCCAGCGTCGCGCCCGCGCGGCCATTCAAGCACGCCAAGTCGCCTGCACCCCAGGCGGCCTCCTCCAGCGTCGCGCCCGCGCGGCCAGTCAAGCTCGCCGAGCCGCCTGCACCCCAGGCGAGCGCAGCCTCTTCGCACGTCGCGCTCGCGCGGCCAGTCAAGCTCGCCGACTTGCCTGCTCCCCAGGCGAGCGCGGCCTCCTCCAGCGTCGCGCCCGCGCAGCCAGTCAAGGCAGTCTCGCCGCGGAAGCGCGCAACAGCCTTGGCCTCGACGTCGCATCTGACGCCGGCGCGGACACCCGAGGAGGAGCAGAAAGTCCAGGCCAGCAGAGAGGCGTGGAGAGTCTTTGTGGAGTGGCGCCAGGCCCAGGCGGAGGCGTTGAGAGTTGCGGAGGGGAAAGAGGAGGAGAGGAACGAGAAGAGGCGCAAAGATCAAGCGGAGCAGCCGAAGCTGATGAGCAGATACGAGGAGCAGGAGATCGCCCGCGAGCGTCGCAAGAAGTTGAGGGCGGAGCGTGATGAGGCAGATGCGTTTCGGTACGAGGAGCTGGAGAGGATGGAGCGGGAGCGAGAGCAGAGGTTGAAGAACCTAGCGGACGCGGAGACGAGACAGATCAACGAGGCTGAGCGCAGAGACGCGGCTGCGCTTGCCGCAGAGCACTGCCTGGCGCTCGACGCCGTCAAGAAGGCCACCGACGAGCACAAGGCTGCTGGAGACGCGCAGCAAGACGACGGAAGAGTCGACTTCGACGAGCCTCCCGCACGCACCGCACAATATCTCGCGCTCGCCGCACGTCGACTCGCGATCATCACCGCCCAGACTGAGTGGAAGAAGCACAGCCGGATGATGAGGCGGATGACGGACGAGTACTACTGGCACGCATACAAAGACAAGCCTCAGAAGCTGCGCGCTCGCGTCGTGCGCATGTGCGGCCACCTTCGCATCCTCGCGCAACCCTTTGTCTACTCTGCGCAAAGCGACACTCTCATCGCACCCCTCATCTTGCTCGACGACAGGCTGGCCGAGACGAGGCTCACCCAGGCCTACAACTGCGTCATCAAGATGTGCGTGATGCAGCAAGATCGTCCGTGGCCGTGCTTCAGCGACGAGCTTGTGCGCCTCTTCGGTCTGCGATCGCTCTTCCCAGTCGAGGATGGCTCGCTGCCGCCGGACCTCGACGGCGACGCGCAAGACAAAGTCGCTCTTGCGGTCGAAAAGCTGGAGAGCGTTCTGCCGTACCCGGTGGACGCATCTGCCTTCTCCGACAACGATGCGATGCGCAGCGCGATGCGCCTACTGAAGCCGCTTCAGAGGCAGGCACGCATGCTGCACGCTATGCTCGAAGAGCAGAGCCAGAGCCCTGCTGGCAGCGAAGCCGCCCGCGTCATCCTTGCAGGGCCGCTGCGCGACGCTGCCCTCAAGGTGGAGAAGGAGATCGGCCAGCTGCAGCAGCCGTCCCTGCCCGCCCTCTGCCTGCTTGCCGCCCGCTGGTCGAAGCCGCTTGCGTGCGCTCTCCCGATTCCCCTTGCCGAGCGCAGCGAGCACTCGGGCGTCTTTTCGCTCGCTGCGGCTGCCAACGCACCAGCTTCCGCCGACCGTTCCGACCTCGACAACGCCGCTCTCCCCGGCCATCTCTTGCATCTCTTCGCGGCCGCCGCCAACCGCGTGGACGAGAAGCTCGCGATGGCGGTGTGCCAGCTGATCAAGAGCTGCGACACACACTTCCCGCTCGTTACGCACATTCTGCACCCAGATGGGCAATCGTTTGGAGGAGGCTTTGCCCTCTGGGCTCTGTCGCGCAACATCTCGCGATTCCTCGCCTTGTCACCTCGTGCGCTCCGCGGCCCGCTGCTCGACCTGCTGTTCTCCGTGATCTGTGTCTCAATCACGGCCCGCGCGGGTCTTTCTGGGCTTCTGATCGACGCAGGCCTCACTGTCCTCCGTCCGCTCCTCGACGCAGCGGGGCACGTTTTCCTCACTGGGCAGCTCCGCAGCGACCTGAAAGGCGTCGAGGCCATACTCGTCACCCACCACGTCGTTCGCGACGGCCACGTCGTCAAGCACCGTAACGTCGGGCGCTTCGGCCACTTCTACCGCGACGGCAACAGCTACCACAACCGTCCCCTCGCAGACGAGCCGACCGACTTCTACAGCTACGTGCTTTCTGTGCAGACCAATCGCTGCGCGTGCTGCAGCCAGGCGCTCCCTCATTCCAACGAGCAGATCGGCACATCGCGCGCGTCACACGACTTTGTGTCTGTGCGCACTGATCACATTCGTGGCTGCGTGCTCTCTCCCACGACGACATTGGCGACTCGCTGCGCGCAAGCCCCGTTTGGCGCTCCATGCGATCCTGGCAAGGGCTGCCTTGGCGCGATTTGCGTGGGCCGCATCACGGACGACGAGGCTGATGCTTCCTGGCGTTTCGCATCGCATCCGTGCTATCAATTTTTGATGATGGGCGTCTTCACTCCGGACATCGCCGAGCTCATCGCGTACAACACGCATCTCATCCACGCCGACGAGCGAAAGGCGTACGGCAAGCGGGTGTGCTAGACTGGCAAGTCTCGCGCAGGTGAGTACGGTGCCGGCCTGTGGAAGTCGAGCCCCGCGCTGAACCTCCGCGACTTGGCAGGGCGGAAGGGAGGGCAAAGGTGGGAGCGATGGGAAAATCTGAAACTTTGCAGCGAGGTGACGCTTTGAGAGACCTGCTCGTGCCCCGGATCCGCGGCGCCCCGAGGCCGGCGGCCGTGCCAGGAGCGGATGTCTGCTACCGTCGCGGCAGTCGACTCGTGCAGCGCTGCGAAGTGGCGCTTGCGGCCAGCCGCTAGCGCACGAAGAGAGAAGCGACACGGGACGGCGCAGTCCGAGGGCGGGCGTAGCGATGTCCCTCCCGCCGTGCTGTCAGATCATCGTGCAGGGCGCCGGTGGCTGCGCTGCCGCTTCCTCCTTCCCCAGCCTTTCGTTGCGCCGCAGTCAACGCCCTCAGCACCACAGCCCAGCAGACGACGACCGAGTAGAGCGACGACGATGAGATGAGAAGGAGCGCAGCGAGCGTCGCAGCGTTGTTGGTGCGGCGCCGCGCAGTCAGAGGACTGTGTGTACGCCGTAGGAGCCGCTGCACATCCGTGGCTGGTCTTTTGCCCCTCAGGCCGCTCCGAGGTGGCCAGGAAGCTCGCGCCAACTCATGCTGCTGCCTCGGCGCGTCAAGCGTGGTGCCTTCCCGCGCCGGTGTGCGCCTGCGGCAGCGGACACCGCAGCAGCTACTAGCCTCGCTGCGCCGTGCAGACAGAGCTGTGAGCAGTGCGCTGGTGCTTCTGCATGCTGCGGCGCGGTGCCTGCGGAGGGCTGACGCTGCGACTGGAGCTGCACGGGCGCGTGTCGCCGACAGCGTACGCGCGCGCGTACCTGCTCCTCGCCCGCGTGGATGATGGCGCGGGCCTCCGTCTGGATGTGGCACTGCCGAAGGCTCCGCTGCGCTCGTGCAAGAGCAAGGTCATCAGCAGTCATCGCTGGCGACGTGCCGCAAGCGCTGCCAGCGTCCTCGCGATGTACGATGTGGGTGACGAGTAGAGTGACAGGGTGTGGTGTACAGGTGGCTCAAAGGGCCGGTGCGTGCGGGCTCAGGTATGTCATAAGGCGCCATCAGTCGTCGTGGCCATCCTCCTCCTCCTCCTCTTCTCCCTCATCCTCCTCCTCGGCGTCGTCGGCGTCCTGCATCTCCGCGCCCTCCTCGGGCGCCTCGCCGCCCTCGAAGCGCAGGTGGTGGCCGAGCCAGTCGATGCGCACGAGGCCGCACGCCGCGCCCGTGGCCAGCAGCAGGCCGCGGCCGGCGTTGGGACACCACGCCGACGCCGTGACGGCGACGCGGGGGTGCCAGCCGAGCGTGGGCGCGTCCTCGGAGTACGCGGGCTGCGGCGCGGTCAGCTTGCACCAAGTTTACGAAGGGCATGGCACTCACGCGAGGAAGCAGCTGGTCCTTCATGAGCAGCTCGCCCGTCGACCGATTAATGTCGAGGCAGTACACGGGCTGCGTCATCTGCGAGACGAGTCAGCGCTGGTCAGGATCTCTACGAGAGGCGACTCACCCGCGACGCGCGGCGGCGCTCCGTGGCATCGATGAGGATGCTAGAGACGTACACGGCGCCGTCGGTGCTCGTGCGGGCGTAGTAGACGTGGTTCGGCGTCGTCGCAAGGCTCTGCAGACCATCAGCAAGAGGTGCATGCAAGGCGCAGCGCCACTCACCAGCGCTCGCCCGGGCTGCGCAGTGAGCGAGTGGAACTGGCCGCGCGTGTCGGCGCGGTTGCCGACCAGGCCAATCGTCGTGCCCTCGTCGGGACGCTCGGCAAGGACGCCGCCGAGGTGCGCACTCCACGCCGTAATCTGCGGATGGGCTGTGCAGAGCGTGAGCAGCGGCCTAACACCTCACACACCTCTCACACCTCACACACCTCGAGTAAAGTTCTTCGCGTCGGTCATCCACGGGTCGTCAATGTCGCAACAAATCACCTGTCCGTCGAGCGAGGCCGTAGTGACGACGTGCGGCAGCTCGTCCTCCTGCGGCTCGCCGTCAAAGTCGAGCGGCGGCAGCATCTCCCACGCGAGCGAGAGGATGCCGGCGTCGTGCACCTCAAAGTAGTGCGACGGGAGCGCCGTGCGCTTGCCTGCGCGCAGCACGTCGCCGATGGGCCAGACGACGACGTGGCCGTTCATGCAGCCGGCGGCCAGACGCTCGCCGCCGCCCCAGCTGAGGCATGTCGCGGGCACCTCCAGCAGCACGACGGGCTCGAGCTTGACGGCGCGAGGCACGGTGCCGCCCGCCTTGAGGTCGTCGGGGTGCGGCACGGCGAAGACGGCAACGACGCCCGTCGAGAAGACGCCGGCCAGCACGCCCAGCCGCCTCGGCGTCGAGCCAGCGGCGCGGTGGTCGTGGCCAGCAGGGCACCAGCTGACCTGCGTGGCCGTGCCGAAGTCGTGGCAGAGCAGCAGCTCCTGCGTGGCAGCTCCGGCCGGGCCGGCGCTGACGCTCCAGATCTGCAGCGCCGCAGGAGCCGGCCGCGGTGCAGCTTCGCCCAGCATCGTGCGCGGGGCGACGGCGCTCGACGCCGACACGACGAGGTACTCCTTGGCTGAGCAGCAGGCGTCAGCGAGGAGCAGCACACGGGAGGCCACACTCACGTTCGGTGAAGGGCACAGGCGTGGGTCGAAAGTCCACGCCGTACACGTGTCCGCCTGCGTCGAGCGCGTGGCCGCCGGGATCCGACAGACCGAGCGAGTCTGCGGCGGTACGGTCAGCGACTCGCGCAGAGGCGGACCTCTTCGGAGCTCACCCAGACGAAGAGACTGGCCTCGCGCAATGGCAATCTTGCGGCGCTCAGCAGCCAGGCCCGCAGTGAGGTGGAGCACGTCCGACGTGGCTGCCGGCGGCGCCTCGACGAAGCGCACGGGATCCTGCTCGTCCAGGCGTTCGTTGACTTCGGGTGGGTGCAGCGGCTGTGCACTCGATGTGGATGCTAGCGGCGCGAGGTACGGCGCCGCCTCGCTGCATGGACCGTAAGCGATGGCCAGCGCACGGCGACGGCTGCACTCACGCCGGCTCGAGCAGCACCGGGGGCGCAACGTCCAGCTGAAAGGGCATGCCGATCTTGTCACTGCCCTCGGCCGTGCTGCCAGCGGCGTGCTGCTGCGCACGCTGCTTGCCCGGCCACCAGCCAACGTCGATGTCCTGGCCCGCCGTCATCATGGCGGCGGCGTGGTAGCGCTTCGTGCGCTCGACGGTCAACTCGAGAGCACGCATCTCGGTCTGCGGGCGCGCGCCGTCGCGCGGCCACTGGGACTCCAGCACGTGTGTGGCGCGCGGCGAGGCGTAGAGCGCGCCGACGAGCGCCGGCTGGCGCAGGTGGTAGCTGAAGCCGTCGGCGCCAAAGTACGGCACGCCGCGCGACGCCTGCGCGCCCTGTGCGGCGTCCTGCTTGCCCGACACCTCGGGCGTGGCGCGCCTGGCCGTGCGGCCCTTGCCCCTGGCGCCGGCGGGCTGCTTGCGCTTCGAGCTGCTGCCGGCCTGTGCGCCGGCGTCGCTCATCTCCTCGTCCTCCGAGGCGGCGTTGTCCTCCGAGGCGGGCTCGTCGTCCTCCTCCGCGGCGCTGGGCGCGCTGTGGCTGCGGCTGGCGGCAAAGTCGTCGGCGCTGTCGCTCTCGGCGTCGTCGGCGGCGGCGCGCAACAGGGCGACGCGGCGCGACTCGGGCGAGAGGCTCGCGCCGTCGCCGGCAAGGGCGGCGGCGAGCGACGAGCGTGCCTTGAGCGCGGCCGCGCGCGGCATGCTGGGTGATGCCTGAGCGACGATGGTGGTGGGACGGCAGGAGCGGCGCGGCGCGTCAAGGTGCCGCTGTGGAGGCGCGCGTCTCGCCTGGCTCGCCTCGCCGCGCCTTCTTCTCTCACCACCACCATCGCCGCGCGTACGCCTGCCACGCGATGCCCAAGGTCATCTCCCGCGTGCGTCGTGCAGCGTCGCCCAGCATCCACACCTACTAACACCCTCTGCAGTCGACGGTGAGCGCGAGTGCGCCGGGCGCGGCGCCGGCGTCGCCGCTGCGCGCCTGCTACTGCCTCTGCGGCGAGTTTGTCCTCGTCGTCGACGTGCCGCTGGCGGCGCTGCCCGTGCGCCCGCTCGACGGCGCCCTCGTGCTGCACTGCACGCCCACGCCCGACGGCGCCGGGCGCGTGCGCCCCGCGCGCACCTTCAAGCTCAACGCCACGCAGGGCAAGCTCGTGCTCGTGCGCCGCGCCGGCGGCGCGCGCGTCGAGAAGCAGTGGCGCTTCAACTGCACGCGCTGCGGCCTGCCCGTCGGCTACGAGACGACGCCGCCGCCGATGAAGGGCGGCCGCTTCACGCACATCCTCAAGGGCGCACTCAGGTGAGGCAGTGGCCACGCGCGGCGGGATAGAGCCGCACGCCAGGGGGAGCGGGTGCGACGGCAAGCGGGCCCTCGCGCCAGAGTGCGACGGCAAAAGGGGCCCTCACGCCGCCGCGCTGTGCCGCCTGCGATCGCATGGCGCTGCGGCTGACCCCACCTCTCTCCGCAGCGAGACGCAAGGGCGAGCGCCGCGCGACGCCCTCTTCGGCGAGGAGCTGCGGCCACGGCCCGCCGACGCCGCCGCTGCACCGCCGCCGGCCTAGGGCGCGCTCACACGGGGTTCACAAGTCACCAGGAGTACGAACAAGTCGCAGGCAATTACATTGTACAAAAGAGAGTGCCGAATCAGATCCACTCGATGCCCGAGTCGTGCGCCTCGTCGTCGTCCCACAGCCGCGCGTTCTTGTGCGCGGCGCGGCGGGCGAGCGCCGTGAGCACGTCGGTGAGGGCGTCGCGCGCGTCCTCGACGCCCGTGACTCGCTGCGCAGACGAGCCGTTGAGCAGCGGCGTGGCACAGCGGCTGCTGTCCTCCGACGCCGTCGAGTCGGCCGACGCACGCCGCCGCGCCGAGTAGGCGCCACGGCGGCGGCGCGAGCCGAGCGATGAGCCAGGCGCCGCAAGCGTCGCGAGCTGCACGCGCAGCGCCGTGGCGCGCTCGAGGAGCCCGTCGCGCTGCGGGTCGGAGAGGGAGCGAGAGACGCGCAGGCTGGAGAAGGAACGCAGGAAGAGCAGCCAGCGCAGCGTCGTGCAGGCGAGAATGTCGAGCGCGTCGGCAGAGGCGGCGGCGGGCTCGGCGCCCGAGGCGGCGGGCAGCAGCAGAGCGACGAGGGCCTGTGCGGCAGGCGACGAGGCGGCCTCGCCCGACTGACGCATGCCCTGCGCCACGTTGCGCGCCAGGGTCACGTTGCCGAGCATGAGCGACCAGGCGCCGAGCGTCGTGCGAGCGAGCGTCGGCGCGCCCAGGCTCGGCGGCGCCACGGCGACGAGGGCGGCGATGCGCTGCGTCATGGCCTCGCGCGACGCCTCGTCGGCGGCAACGTCGAGCTCGAGGTTGAAGCTGGACGTGTGGTTGAGAAAGTCGCGCGCCAGATCGGCCTCGTCGGCGCCGGCAGGGCACGAGGAGCGCACGACCGAGGCAAAGATGGCCGTCCAGATCTCGCCCGCCTCGGTGCAGTGCATGCGCGAGGCGATGGACAGCAGCGGCGAGAGCGCCGCGGCACGCACGGCAGAGGCGGCCGACGGCTTAAAGGTGGCAATGACGTCCGTCGGCGCAGGCGCCAGAGCGAGCGCCTCCTGCACGGTGAGGCGCAGCACCGGGTCGAGCCAGCGCTCCTCGGCCGAGGCGGCGTCGTCGGCGGCGATGAGACGCACGCGGCGGGCACGCTCCCAGCTTGCCGCAGCCCAGCGCTCGGCAAGGGTGTTGCCCGGCAGCGCACGCAGCAGCGCCAGGGCCAAGGTGGCGTGGGCGTGGGCTCGGGCAAGCGTGCCGCGCTCCAGCGCCGCCGAGACGCGCATCAGCGTGTAGAGGCGTGCCAGCAAGCTCGGCTGTGCGAGCGGGCCGAGCGACGTCTCGACCTCGAGCAGCCGCACCCACACGGCGCCCTCCTCGGGCGTCACGGGCGGGCCGACGGGCTTGAGGCCGACGGCGAGGCGCAGCACCTTGGCCGACTCGAGGATGAGACCGTAGCCCGAGCAGAGCACGTGCGTCGGCGCGACGACAAAGGCACGCAGCGCCGAGTTGACCTCGCGTGCATCGGGGTGCGAGCGGGCGAGCACCTCGAGCAGGGCCTGGTGGCGCTCGAGCCGCTCGGCATGCTCCGCGCCCGTGAGCTCAGGCGCTGCCGCCGCTGCGTCCTGCGAGCGCACAGCCGAGGCAAGCCTGCGCACGGCGGCCTTGCGACGGCGGAAGAGGCGCGAAAAGACCGGCCAGAGGAGCAGTGCGGCGATGGATGCAAACGCGACGATGCGCACGACGTCGAGGGCCAGCGCGCTCGTCGGTGCGGCGTCGAGGTGGTGCGGCTCGGCGTCGTCGAGGAAGCCGCTGCGGCGCACCAGCTGGTGGGCGGCACCCATCGCCCGGGCGGCAGGCTGCGAGGCAGCGTCGTCGGCCGAATCGCCAAAGAAGGCGACGGAGAGCACGGCGCCGGTGAGGACGCGCGACGGGCCGCTGCCGCCGCGCTTGCGGGCAATGGGCCGCACGGACTCGGTGCTGACGTCCTCGTCGTCCTCGTCCTCGTCGTCATCCTCATCGTCATCGTCGTCGAGCAGCTCGTCGTCCTCGGACTTGACGGCCTCGGCCTCGGCGACCTTCTGCATCTCGGCCTGCCACAGCTCCAGCAGCTCGTCGCCGCCCTCGAGCGACTTGACGAGCTGGCGCAGGCCCTCGGCCTCGCTGGTCAGGCGGATCTCGCGCTGCTTGAGCACGCGGATGTACGCCGTGGCCGTGCCGAGGATCGTCGCCTTGTTCAGCTTGCTCGCCGCCGGCACGCCGTCGACGAGCTCGGCCTGCGCACGGCCTCGCTTGCCGCGCCGGCCGCCGGGCAGCGGCTTGGGGTTGTGCAGCGCCGGCACGGCGGCGCGCAGTGCGGCGATGCGGTCGTTGATGTTGTTGCGGTAGCGCCGCTCGATGGCGTTGTGCGCCACCTTGCGCTGCGCCTTCTCCGACGACGCCGGGCGCGCGGCAGGTGCGGTGGACGAGCTGGCCGTGGCAGCTGCGGCGGGCTCGGCGGCTGTGGTGGTGGTCTGCTTCACAGCCGGTGCAGCAGCGGCGGCAGCAGCGGCAGCGGCGGCGGCGGCCTGGCGCTGCTTGATGCGCTGGATGGCGGCCTGCGCCGTGGCGTTGCTGCCGACCTCCATGTGCGGCAGGCCGGGCGCGTTGACGGACGGAGCGACGACGAACGCGGGTGCCGCCGCTGCCGCTGCCGCTGCCGTCTCGTCGGCACGCGAGCGCTTGCGAGACGCCGCCGACGTCGATGCCTTGCGGCTGGCGGCGGACACCGACGGCCGCGGCGCCTTGGCGGGCCGCTCGACGCTCTCGGGCGCGCTGCGCTTGCGCTCCGGCTCGGCGGCGGCGAGCTCGTCCTTGGGTGCAAAGCCGCCAAAGTCGAACTGGAACGGCGCGAGGAGCGCCGTGTCGATGCCGGCGACGTCGTACGCCATGTCGCCCACCGGCGCGTACACCGAGTGCGGCGGCGAGTCGCCGAGCGATGCGCCGCTGCTGTGTGCGCCGCTGCCGCCCGTGTGGCTGTGCATGCTGCTGGGGCTGAGGCCGGGCGTGCTGCGCTGCCCCATCGCCGAGCTGCCGGCGACGCTGAGGTGGCTCAGCGCGGCGGGGTCGAGCGTGCCGCCGCTGGGCCAGGCGCTGTCGAAGCCGTGCCCGAAGAGGAACGGCGCGTCGGCGCCAAAGGGCGTGTCGCTGCCGCCGCCCATGACAAAGTCGTGCAGCGCGTACGGGCTGTCGCCGCTGCCGCTGACGGGCGGCGAGGCGCCGTCGGAGAGCGGCTGCTGCGGCGGCGGCGGCGGCGGTGCGGCGCCATAGAGCATCATGTGGCGCAGGTAGGCCTCGTCGGCCGTGGGCCCGGCCCAGTAGGGGAACTGCTGCACGAGCTGCGGGTGCGGCGGCGGCGGGTGCTGCTGCTGCGGCATGTCGAAGTGGTGCTGCTGCTGCTGCTGCTGCTGCTGCTGCGATGGGTGCGGCTGCTGCGGCTGCGGCGGCTGCGGGGCGAAGCGCTGCTGCTGCTGCGCGTGCTGCGCCTGCTGCTGCTGCGCCGACGCGCCAAAGATGGCGCCGAGGTGCTGCTGTGCGGCGAGCATGTGGCGCTGCGAGAGCTGGGATGGTGGTTGGGACGGAGGAGCGGCGAAGGTGCCGTGGCTGGCGCGACGCTCCGGTGCGGTGAGCATGGTGAGGGTGCAGTGCACGCGCGCAGCGGTGGCGGCGACTGGCGCTCTGGGCTAGCTGGAGCGGTGCGGCGCAGGTGGCACGATGTGGGTTGAGGGAGCGGAGGGAAGCGGCATGCGCATGAGCGGCCGCCTCGCGCGGGCCCCTCGTGGTGCTTGCGGGCGCAGATCGGCGGCCGCGCTGGTCGCCGTCGCAGCGGGCCTGCGAGGGAGGATGGCCTGATGAGCGTGCCGCGGATGGCCTGATGGCGGCGCGCCCGGCGACCCGCGCAAGTGCTCCCACGCCGCCGTGCCGCATCCAGCTTGGCGGCGGTGTTACGTAAGCAAAGCCGCGCTCCCACGCACTGCGCCGCCCAAGCTCACCCCTCCGGCCTCCAACCCACACACCTCAGCACTGCGCTGGCTTGTGCCGCAGCGGTTGGGCTCGGAATTGAGCTGGCTCGCGGATCTTGGCTTCAGTGGCACTCGGCCTCCCTCAGTGCTTGACACGGGGCCACGCGTCGGTCAGAGGCGACCTCGCCTGGCAGCAGCTGCGCAGCTTGAGCTCGTGCCGGAGCCCATCCCCTCCGAGCGACGAAGCAGCGACAGCACGCAGCGCGCGTCGCACGTCTGCCGCCTGGACCCTGCAGGCCGTCTCGTCGCTTGACCTGGCCTCGCGCCTGCCTCGGCCTCACCGCCAGCGCGTGGTGGACGAGGTTGGGGAAGCATCTCGCTGTGTGTGTGGAGCAGCGCGGCTCGGCCGAGAGACGTGGCAGCGCCTATCACGCGGGCGCGGCAGCGGCAGGCACGGCGCCTCTGTGTCGCCGCGGCGCACTCTATGCGGGCGGCAGCGCATCGACGGCGATGAGAGGACACGGGCGGCGTGCCTGTCCCCGCACGATGATGCAGTGCCTGCAGCTGCCAGCAACCAGTGCTCCGCCAGCTCGGGGCGCGCTCCGCTCCGCGCAGGCGCGGTGACAGACACGCTCGGCGCGCCGCAGAGCCGGCAAAGCTTCAGCGAGCAGCCGCAGAGCGACAGGCTTGAGGTCGGGCTGCGCGGTGCAGCTGTCCGGATCTGCACTTGCAGCTGCGCTGGGTGCTACAGCTGGCGGGGCGCGGCGGCGGCAAGGGCGGCGGAGCGTCGCTTCGGCTCGCCTCGCGTGTGGTGTGCGGCTCGCCGGCGTGGTGCCGCTGACGCTCGCGGCTGCCGCGGCTGCTGCCGTCTGCCCGCCGCCCGCTGCCGCTGCGTGCCGCTTTCAGCAGGTCGCCCCCGCAACGCGGCGGCGATCGCACGCGCGGCCGGCGCACGGCGCATGCCTCATAAGCGGCGCTTGCTCGGCGCTCCACCGCCTTCCCCACACCCACCACCCCTCTTCACCCCACAACACACCCGCAAACATGTCCGACTTCAAGAGCCAGGCTCTCTTCGAGCAGATCACCGACGGCCTCAAGAACATGGACGACAAGGAGAAGAAGGACATCCAGAAGGTGCGTGCGCCGTCGAGGGTGCCGCGGCGCAGCACGGCACCGTGCAGCGCGGCAGCGGCCATGTGCGGCGGCGGGCGAGCGAGCGTCTACGCTGCCTGTCGCTCGCCGTCTACGCTGCCTGTCGCTTGCCGTCTACGCTGCCTGCTCGTCGCAGCCCGCGCTGGCGTGCGCACCAGCTCGCCGCAGCAGAGCATGGCGCACTGCCGTGACTGCGCTGCGCTCCCGCACTGCTCGCTGCGCCCTGCTCCGCCTGGCCCATGGCTCACACCTCATGCCCGCCTGCAGAAGACCAACGGCGTGTTCGAGATGCACATCAAGAACTCGGGCGGCAAGGAGCTCGTGTACACCATCGACCTCAAGAAGGTGAGCATGCGGCATCGCGCCTGCGACGGGCGGAGGTGGATGCTGCAGGCCTGCGTCGAGGCGTCGAGGCGTGCGTCGCCGCGAGAGCGAGACGTCCGCCTTCGCGGCAGGAGGCGCGCGTTTCCCGCATCGGGTCACACCACCTGTGCATACCCCCTGCCGAGCTTCTACTGACTCGCTCTGCTGCAGAACGCCGAGGCCTACGAGGGCAAGGCCAAGGGCAAGGCCGACGTGACGATCAACTGCGCCGACGACAGTGAGTTGGGCCCGGCGTGCAATGCCGTTGCACCTCTCCTGCCTGTGCTCACTCTGCGCGCCCAGCCTTCATGGACATGGCCGACGGCAAGCTCAACGGCCAGAAGGCCTTCATGTCGGGCAAGCTCAAGGTCAAGGGCAACATCATGCTCGCCACGAAGCTCGACGGCGTGCTCAAGGCGCAGAAGTCGAAGCTCTAGTCGTGCCGCTGCCTGGACTCTGTAGCTGCGGGCCTCACCCGGATTGCCAATATATCTCGTGTACACCTACTTCGAGCGTGAGCAGCGCATGGAGAGATCGGTACGGGGAGGCGCGGCAGGCGCCCTTGCGCAGGGTCAGCCACGGCACCACTGGGGAAGTGTGTGACTGGGTATTGCAGAGGTGCGGCCTGGCGCAGCGACTAGCACAGGAGAGGTATGGTAGATGGTGATACACGCACTGGGGGGCTGCGCCCTAGCGCAGCGTCTGCAGGATCGTCTGGCGCCGCGTCGCCTTGACGCGGCTGCGCCCGCCGCTGCGCTTCTCGAGCGCCGCCTGCGTCTTGCGCGCGTGCCACTCGCACAGGCGCCGCTCGCCGATGATGAAGAAGTCGTCGAGCGCCTCGGCACAGAACTCGCCGTCGTCGCCTTCGTACTGCAAAGGAGGGGTCAGCACGGCAGCCGCAGGCCTTGGACACAACACCACCACGCACCTGGCACGTCAGACAGCGCGGGTGGTAGCGCTCGCCGGCCTCGGTCTGCCGGCACTGGCCCTCGATGCCGTCGCCGCAGCCGTGGCAGAGCGTGCCGTTGAGCGTGTGGTAGTGGCGCGCGCAGTACGGCGCATTCTCAAAGACGTAGAACGTGCCGTCGGCAAAGACGGCGTCGCACTGGAAGCAGCAGAAGCACGCGCGGTGGAAGATGCCGCGCAGCGCGCCGTCCGAGCTCTTCACCGCCTGCCGCTCGACGGGCTTGGTGCACTTGCGGCACTTGGGCAGGTACAGCTCGGCATAGTCGGCCGCGCACAGCAGGCGGCCGTCGCGCTCGACGAACGGCGTCTTGCTCTTGCTCAGCGAGCACAGGCACACGCTGCACAGGCGCTGCAGCTTCTCCTTGCGCCGCCGCTGCTCGGAGGCCAGCGCGCCCGTGTCGAGCTGCAGCGCCGACGGCCGGCTGCGTGCGTCGGCGGCGCCGGTGCGCTCGCGCGAGCGCTCGCGCTGCCCGCCGCGCTTGACGGGCACGCTCGGCTCCTCGGCGACGAGCCCGGCCATCAGGTCCTCGATGCCTCCGAGGTCGATCTCGGGGCGCCGGCCGAGCATCGGCGAGCTCTTCGTCGGGCTCGTGCGCAGCTTCGACGCCGGCTCCCTGTCGCGCGCCTCGCGGTCGCTGAAGCGCCCGTAGCTCGAGCTCGGCGTCATGGCCGTGCCGCCGGGCGAGCGCGACGCCTTGGCGCCGTCGCGGCTCGTGCCGAGCAGCGAGCTGCACACCGACGAGACGGACGACGAGGCGCTGGGCGTGTCGCGCTTGTGGCTGCAGTCGGAGCTGCACGAGTCCGTGTCGAGCGGCAAGGGCGTCTTGGTCGGGCTGCGCGCGACGGCGCCGGTCTGCAGCCGCAGCGCAGCGGCGACAGCCGTGGCTGTGCGGCCCGCGCCGCCGTTGCGTGCGGCTTGTCGCTGCGCCTCAATGTGCCGCTTGCGGTCCGCCACGATGAGTGCTTGTGCTGCAGCTGCCGCGGCTGCCGCAGTGTCTTCCTCGTGCGGCGTTGCGAGCGGCGACGTGTTCGCTCGGCGGCGCTCCTCGACGGTGCGCGGCGAGGGAAGCTCGTCGCGCGAGCGCGAGCGCGAGGCGGCGCTGAAGTTCGCCTCCGGCAGCGCCGGACTGCGCGGGTCGGCCTTGGGCTCGAGCTTGGCGTAGCGGTCAAAGAAGGGCGAGCGGGAGCGCTCCTCCGTCGGGCTCTCGATGAGCGGCGTGTTGAGGCCGGAGCACGGCGGCAGCGGCGAGCTGAGGACAGAGCCCGGCGGCAGCGGCGAGCGCGGCGAGAGGGCGCCGTCGTCGAGTCTGGCGTGGCACGTGTGCGCCACGAGGTCCTCAAACGCCAGCGACTCGCCGCAGTCGGCGCACTTGGCCTTGGGCAGCGGCTCGTACGTCGTGGCGCGCACCATGGAGCGGCGGCCGCCCTGTGCGCCGCGCGGCACCGGCGGCGGCGAGGGCGGCCGCGGCGCCAGCAGCTTGCTGGCACGCAGGCCGTGGTTCTCGACGCCGTCGAGGCTGACGTCGAGCAGGTCGAGGCCGTCGCCGCCGTACTGCGTGTAGCGCGACGTCTTGGGCTTGCTGGCGCGCAGCGTCACGTCGGCCTCGTCGTCGCCGTCGAGCTCCTCGGCGCTGTCGGCCTCCTCAAAGTCGTCCTCGTAGATCGTCTCGCGCGGCGCACGCGAGGCGGCAATGCCCAGGCCGATGCCGAGGCTCTTGGAGGAGCACGAGCTGGGCACCGTGTCCGACGAGCCCGAGCGGTTGAGTGTGCGCGACGAGCCCGAGCTGCTCGACGAGTCGAGGCTGCCCGACGCCTGCGAGCGCCGCTCCGTGCCGCTCTCGCGCTCGCTGCTGTATGCCAGGTGTGCGCTCGACGTCGCGACGGAGTCGAGCGTGTCGGACCGCACCGGCGGCACACGGGCTGCGGCATGCGTGCCCGACTCGCGGTTCGCATCGTACGCCGCCACGGCCGCCGCGTTGCGAGCCCATGCGTCGTTGCTCGAGAGCACGGACCAGGACTCGTTGCGCTGCAGCGCCGCTGGCGACGGTGCCGGCGCCTCGGTGCGGCGCTGGCGCTCGTCCGCTGCCCGCCGCCGCTCGTCGCTCTCAGCTCGTTGCCGGCGCTCGGCGTCTTCGGCCCTTTGCCGGCGCTGATCGTCTTCGGTCCTTTGCCGGCGCTGATCGTCTTCGGCCCTTTGGCGGCGCTCCTCCTGCTCCTCTGTCCTCCGCCGCTCAGCGCGCTGCGCCTCGCGTCGCTGGCGCTCCGCCTCCTCGCGCTCCCATTCGTCGCGCGCGCGCTCCTCGTCGGCGCGGCGCTGCTCGGCGGCCTGCCACGCGGCGTGCTCCTCCCAGCGCATGCGTTCCTCCTCGTCGTACGCGCGCTTCTCCTCCTCGTAGCGCGCCAGCTCGCGCGCGTACTGGCGGCGCTCCCACTCGGCGTGCGCGGCGCGCTGGGCGTCGCGCTCGGCGTGGGCGCGTGCGGCGTCGGCGGCGCGGCGCTGCTTCTCGGCAAACTTGCGCGCGCCGAAGCCGGCGACGTTGCTGCCGCCCGGCTCGTCGACGACGGGCGACGCATGCGCGGAGGCGAGGTACGGCGAGGCGGCGGCGGCGGCGTGCGGGCTGGCGTAGGCGCCAACGGGCGTCCGCGCGTAGTGCGCAGACATGGCCGAGGGTGTGCGATGCGGCAAGGGTGGTGTTGGTGGCGGAGAGGACGGTGCCGCTCAGGCCGCGCTGTCGCTGCTGGACACGCCCGTGTGACCGGACAATCGGAGAAAAGGGCGCAGGCAGGCGGCCGTGCCGAACGGCGCAGGCAGGCGGCCGTGCCGAACGGCGGAGCCTTGCGGCAGGCGCCGATGGCGGCGCTGGGCGGACTGGTGCGTGGGGAAGGCGAGGAGCTGCGCTGCTTGGCGGCGCCAGTGCTCCGAGCGGCAGGCGCGGCAGGCACGGAACGGCGGCGGCACGCGGCGGCGCGAGCCCTAATCGGCCACACGCAATGCAGGCAGGCACCAGACAGACGGCCCTGATCGACGCTGCGCGGGTGCGGCGCAACGGAGGGCGAGGCCGGCCGAGCGGAGCGGGCAAGCAGCGGCGGCTGCGGCGCGGCGGCGTCGAGAGTCGGGAGGCCCGCGACGCGTGCACAGGCGCGCGAGAGCGGCAGCGACGGTGGCTTGTCCGCGTCGGCAGCCGGCGTCTACGCCTTGGAGCGCGACAGCCGCAGAGGCCGAGCGAGGCTTCAGCCTGAGCGAGCGACGAAGACGTCGGCGGGTGCGCCCGCCACGCGCACGCAAAAGCAAGGGGCTCGCGCGAGGAATGCGGCGCGTCGCAGCGCGCGGCGGCCGGCGGCAGCGGCGGAGCGCGACAGGAGGCACGCGCCGCGCGTCGCAGCGAGCGAGGTCGTGTGTGTCTTGTGTGCCTCTCGGGCAGGCGTGTGACCGCGTGGTGGGGGGCGCAGAGCACGGCGACGAGGAGCGAGTGGGGGATGGATGTGGCGGGAGCAAAGGTTTTGCTCGCTCGCAGCGACGCGGTACAGGGGGTGCATCCCTGAGGGCCAGATGCGGAGCACTCTGGGAGCAGAGGGCCGCTTGGCGGGACAGGCACAGCAGGGGGTCGGGCGACAGGGACGGCGCCGTGAGAGCAGCATGCAGCCGCAGCCGCCGCGCTGCTCCCTCGCCGTCGCCGTCGAAGTCTAGTCACTGCGCACACGCACGACGATGAGGAGCGCCCGCCCGCAGAAGCCGCGCAGGAGACATGCAGCACACGCAGCGGGCCGGGCGGGAAGCGCGAAGGTGCGAGGCCGCAGCTGTTCGGCTGGGAGCACGGCGCAAAGACGCTGCCCGCCCGACAGTCCGCCTGGCGTGCAGCGCGCAGCCCTCGCCTCGTCGGGGCGCTCACTCAACAAGAGGCGTAGCAACTCGGCGCTGCTTCCCGCTCATCTCATCATGCGCCCTCCCGCTCGTGTTCTGGTGCCCGGGCGGCGCTGCTCGGCCCGATCCCGAGCGCCGCTGCCCTCATGCGAGCGCAAGGACCGCCTTGCAGCGAGCGCCAGACGCAGCGCGGCGCGGCAGGCGCAGCGGCATCGCAGCACCCGAGTGCGCCGCACCGAGGCGCTGCCGCAGCCGCAGCACGCTGGCCGGCCCGCTGCAGCGAGGCGCTGGCGGGCGAGAGGGGGCCGCTCTGGCTGTGCCGCTGCGGGTGCGGGTGCTGCCGCTGCATGCTTGGGCTGCTGCGTGCTGCGGCAGGTGGACAAGCGCCGGCGTGGGAGAGGCCACGCGGTGGCGGCTGCAGAGATCTGCAAGATGCGCTGCCCGCTGCACCCGCGGGTCCGTCCGACGTGGTCTGGATGCTGCGGCTCTGCATGGCGCCTCTGAACGCTGGTGCGCTGCAAGCTGCGCTGCTCGGACTTCTCTGCTGCTCATGCGGGCGAAGGAAGCCTGCCAGCTCGTGGTGGTGCGTGCTTGCATGCACCTCGTGCAGCAAGTGGCAAGCATCTGCACGTCGCAGCGTCGTGGCTGCAGGCTGATCTCGCAGCTCGCAGCCGCTCGAGAGGCGCTTTGTGTGCTCTGCGAAGAACGTCTGCGCGCATGGCGTCTGCGCTGGCTCCGGACATTCAGCCTGCTGCGCATCTGCCCTCTGGCCGCACGCACGCCGCATGCTCGTATGCGCACCGACTAGTCCAGCAACACGGCCAGAAGCATGCTCACCGCCGCCAGTGTGGGCAAACAGGAGCGGCGACTTTGCCGGAGGGGGCGCTAGCCCCGGCGCGCATGGCGAAGCCAGACCGCACGGACGACGAGGTGCGGGCGCATGGCTCCAGACGCTCAGCACCGACTCTCGCCGCCTACTCTGAGCTCGCATGACGTGTGGGCAATTCCGACGGTGGCGGGCACGGCAAGGAGCACGGCACGATGGCGCGCTCGGGCCGCGTGGCACTGCGCCCATGCGCGCGCCCACGCTTCAGCCTGGGAATGATGAGGCAGCATCTCCACCACACGTCACTGTCGCGTGCTCGACTCTACTCCTGCGGAAGCAGCAAGTGCACGCTGCGAGCTCAGGGAGCGCCAAGCTACGCAGGGCGGAGTGCGACGTGGGAGCAAGTGCGGAGCGGCCGCAAAGCCACTCCCGAGAAACGCGAGAGGCGCACGCAAGTTCGCGCACGCTCTACTCGTGGGTCTGCTCGCGGCTCGCGTGAGACGATGCAGTGGCTTCGACACTCCGCTGCCTCCTCGTGGCCCACATGCCTATTGTTACATTCGCGGCACGACGCCAGCTACTGCCGGCCCTGCGCGGCGGCCTCCTTGCACAGCACGACGGCGCGCTCCAGCTCCTCCTTGCTCATCGCCAGGCGCACCACGGCATCGGCGCCGAACGCCGCCAGGCCCTGGTCGCCGCCGGCGCCCAGCTGGCCCATGCCGCCGCTCTGGCTCTGCTGCTGCGGCTGCGCTTGTGTTTGCGGCGCCTCGACGCGGCGCAGCAGGCCGTGTGAGGTGAACTCGTGCACCACCTGCGCCAGCGAGCCGGCACTCATGGCGATGAAGTTGCGCGCCGCCAGCGCGCCCAGCTCGGCGTACGAGAGCCCGTTGGCGTGCGTGCCGAGCTGCAGTGCCGCCACGCGCAGGAAGAGCTGCTGCGCCGACGACGTGACGCTCTTGAAGACGTGCAGCGCCGATGCTGCCGAGAGGTCCGGCGCGTTGGCTGCGACGAGGCCGCCGGCGCCAGCCACGCCCGGTGCAGACGCGCTTGCAGCGCCGCCGAGATGCAGCGTGCGAGGCAGGCCGGCGGTGCGCGCAGCCCGAGAGGAGATCTCGCGTGGCACGAACGTCGAGAGGCTCTCCCAGATCCAGTCTGGGCCGCCAAGGCCCGCCAGGGCACCCGCTCGCGCGTGCGAGACCGAGGCGAGCAGGCGCAGGCGCGGCGCCGCCGCCAGAATGGCGAGCACGGCCTGTGCTCTCGGTGCGAGCAGCGCCGGCGCGCCGGCATCGTGGACGAGCAGGAAGAGCGGCGGGCGCGCCTTTCTGCTCTCGCGGTCGTCGGCGTAGGCCTGGGCGATGGCTACTGCGCGCGCTTCGACGGTCGAGGCGTGTTCGTCGGCGGAGGCGCTGGCCTTGGGCAGACTGCCGGCAGCTTCGGCTGCAGAGAGCAGCTCGTCGAAGCGCACGAGAGCCTCGCCGCGCACGACGGCCACGGCGCCCTCGCCCTGCTCGGCCATGCGCGAGACGAAGCGCTCGAGCGCAGGCCGCGCGTCGCCGAGGCCGTGGTAGAGAATCGGAAAGCCAGCGGCTAGCAGGCCAAGCCAGCGCGGGTGTAGCGCGTCCCAGTGCGCGACGGGCAGGTGCGGCGGGCTCGGCGACAGCGACGAGAGGGCATGCAGCGCCGCAGGCTGCAGCGGCGGCAGCTTGGCCGAGAGAAGCTCGCGCGACGTCGCATCGCGGGCGCGCGAAGCGGCCGAGGGGGCGTGCGCGGCAAAGTACGCATCGGACGATGTTGGATGTACCATCGAGGCGTTTGCGCTGGGATCTGCCTCGGACGCCGCCAGTGAGCCGAGCAGCTGCGACGTGCTGGAGGCGACGCTCGTCTGCCGGCGCTTGTGCGCAGGCGACTCGGCGTCGTGCGACAGGCGGCGCTTACTCTTTGGCGTCGCCTTGCCGCGCGACGAAGCCTTGCTGGCCGGCGTGTCGGAGCCATTGGCGCCCTTGACCGGCCGTCCTCGGCGCTTCGGCGTCTGCACTGCCGCGTCCGGCTGCTCGAGGCCCGTACGGCCGGGCTCGGCGGATGGCTTGCGCGGAACCGAGGGGCCCGCCTCGTTGCGCACGTCGCCAGGCGGCTCCAGGCGCCGTGCGCCATCTGCATCTTCGCCGTTGCCCGCGGGCGGCTGCGGCGACCTGCTCGAGCGCCCCTCGTCCCACGCCAGATGCGCCTTCTCTGCTGCTGCTCGGCGTGAGCGCTGCGGCGCAATGTCGGCGCGTGCCAGCGACGCCGATGCCGCCGAGCCTGAGCGCGAGCGGCTGGCGCTGCGCTCCGAGCCGCTCGCACCGTCGCGCTCGCGCTCGTCGTCGGTCGGCAGCAGCTCGCTCTCCTCGCTGTCGTCCGACGGCACGAGCTCGGACTCCTGGCTGTCGTCGGACGGCACGAGCTCCGACTCCTGGCTGTCGTCGGGGTCGATCTCGGGCGGCGGCATGCTGGCGCCTGCGGCAGTGGTGCGCCGCTGTCAAGGTGCGAGAGGTGGCCGGGTGGCGGCGAGGTGCAAGTGTGTGAGAGAGGGGAAGAAGCAATGTCCTGCCCCGCCTCGGCCGCGAGCTCCACCTGCGCCTGTTCCCACGCAGCGACCCGTGCGAGAGCGCGCGATGCACGGGCCACGGCGGCGCTGTTAAGCGTGGCGCGCCTTGATGAAGCGCCCCTGACCTTGGAGCTGCTGCTCGGCCGTTGGACGCGAGGCGGCGCCTCCTTCCGCTTCACCACCACCGCAAGCACACGGCGCCGCACTCTGCTCTCGGCCAGGCATGGAGCACGCGAGTGCCCAGCCGGATAGTGCGCCGACGGCGGGCAGCAGCAGTCGTGCCTCACCGCACGCCGCTGCGCCGCGCGAGATCCCCGCGCGCAGCGCCAGCAGCAGCCGGCCGCGCCGCGCCGTCGCCGCCTCGGGCCGCTGGGCCAGCTCGTCGCCGGGCGCGGCGCAGGACCTCTTCTCCTCGCAGTCGCTGCCCGCCGCCGAGCGGCCGCGCTCGGCGCTGTGGCGCGTCGTCGAGGCGTCGGTGCGCGCCGCCGCCTCCATCAACCAGCGCCGCGCCGAGCGCGACGCCGACGAGGCTCGCATTCACGCCGACGAGCTCAGCGGCTGGGCACGCCTCGAGATCGTCGAGGCGCCGCTGGCGCGCACGCCTGCGGCTGCAGACCTCGGCAGCGCTGGGCAGTGGGACAGCCTCGCCGCGCTCTTCGACGAGCCCACGAGTCCGGCGCGCGGCCGAAGAGAGCCAAGCCGCGATGGCTCGGCCCTGTCGCCAATGCGGCATCGCATGGCAAGCCGCTCGGGCACGATGGCAGAAGCGCAAGACGGCTCCACCGGCAGCTCGTCCTCCGACAGTCGAATGGGCCGCGCTACGGGCCCGCCGGGCGCGCAGGCGGTCGCCGGGCCACGCGCATGGGCCCGCTTCCTCTCGCCAACGCGCGGCACGTCGCGCTCTGGCTCGCGAGACGTGATGCGCAGCCCGTCCAAGCGCTCGGACGGCCGCGCCGAGTCGGTTTCAGACGAGCCGGACAGCTACCTCAGCGCCGACCCCGAGCACATCCCGCGCGGCGAGGATCCACTTGCGTGGGGCGAGCACAAGCACCTGCTGGACGACAACAGCGAGGACGAGGAAGCGAGGCTCCTGAGCACCCTGAACACGGCACCAGCACGGCCTCGCAGCGGCTTGAAATGGTGGCTGCACGACTGGTACGAGCACATGGCCAATCCCAGCGCCGTGACGAAGGACGTCCGTGAGTGTCTCGGCGAAGGACTGCGCACCAGATGCTGACCTGTGCGCCCAGTCAAATGCTGCATTGCGTACCTTCTCGCCTCCTTGGTGAGCGGCGACCACCGTTACGCTTGATCAGCAGTGCTCATCATCTGGCAGTTCACGTACTCGCCGCTGCTCTCGCAGTGGATGGCCGACATTCTGCCGGACCGCGACGGCAAGACAATTCCGATTGTGCGTGCGCCGCAGCAGTCGCACCAACAGCGCTGACATCTTCCCGCAGAGCAACCTCTTCATGGTCGCAACAGTCGTCGTGTACTTCCACCCGGGCCGCTCGATCGGCTCCATGCTCGAGTCCGACATCTTTGCGCTCGCGGCCTTCGCCTACTCCGTCGGGATGGGCCTCGCCTCGATGCTCACGGCCGTGGCGCTGCACGAGGCCGGACTGCCGCTGCTGAGCAACATCGTCGTCGTGCTGCTCTTCATCGGCCTGGCCATGGCGCTTGTGGGCTATGCGCGTGCCAAGTTCGTGCGGCCGGCGTTCGCGTCGGCGTGCAGCCTCATCGGCGTCATCCTCTTCACAGTGTGCGTGCGGAGTACTTCGCAGCTCGGCACCGCTGACCTGTCCCCGCAGCGTCGTCAAGGAGGGCAGCGCATCGCTCGGGCAGTTCGAGACGGACAAGGTGTACGACGTCACGCTCGTCGTGATCATGGGCGTCATCGTGACCAACTCGGTGTGCCTCCTGCTCTGGCCGCAGAGCGCATGCACCAATCTCGAGTGAGCTGCGCGACAGGTGAAGCAGCCGTCGGCGCTGACGCTGCACAGGCGTGACATTCAGCGCAACCTCCAGGGCTTTGCGACGCTGCTGCGCGTCCTGACCAAGACATTCCTGCTCGACGATCCCTCACAGTTCAACATCCGCTCCGAGAACATCAAGCGCGCCAGCGACAATCTACACTCGTCCTTCACCAGCGTGAGTGGCGGTCGCGTGTCAGTGCTGCTCGTGCGCCTGACGCCCCTGTCCAGCTCAAGAAGAATCTGGCCGAGGCCAAGCTCGAGGCGCCGTTCGACTGGCGCCTGCGCGGCCAGATCGACAACTACGTGCGCGTCGTCGATGCCATGAATGGCCTGGCGCTGCACCTCGGTGGCCTGCGCAGCAGCTGCAGCCTGCAGCACGACATTATGGCTGCACAGCGCGAGGAGCGTGCCCAGGCGCAGGCTGCAGGACGGCACCTACCGCCGCATGAGCCAGGCACTGCCGTGGCAGGAGCGCTAAGCGGCCGACCGCTGACGATGCTCATCGACGAAGACGAGCTGCCGCTCGAGGCTGAGAGTGAGGAGCCCACCGAGCTCGAGCAGCGTATCAAGGCGTTCAATGCGTTCCTGGAAGGCGTGGGTCCTCACATGCGCAGCCTCGTAGTGAGTACAGGCGAGCTGCTCACGGACGGCTCTGGCTGACCTGCGCGACTAGTTCACCTGCGCGCGAAGCCTCAACGGCATGCGCGAGACGTTCAAGTCGTCGAAAGACAGCGAGCCTGGCGAGGACGCCGGCTTTGAGGCGCTTGCGCGCGACGTCAACTCTGCGCTCAAGCGTTTCCAGCACGAGCAGGACATCTCGACGAAGCGGTGCGTGCCCTGCCTAGCTTATGAGCTGCCGTCAGCTCACAGACCACCGCAGTCTCTATACGATCTACCCGCTGGCGGAGCGCGGACAGCCGTCCGAGTCGAGCCTCGGCGCAAGCCCGGGCTTCCAGGCCGATGAGGAGGTCTTCGTCATCTTCTACTTCCTCTTCCTGCTCGAGGAGTTCGCGCGCTCGCTATCGAGTCTGGTGCTCGAGATGGAGAAGATTCGCGTGCGGCGCATCGAGTCGGAGCGCTCGCCGGCGCGCTGGTGGTGGCTGCTGCAGCCGTGGCGCTTCTTGGGCAGCCCAGAGCGATCTCGACGCCGCCGAGCGCCGAAGAAGGGCCTGCTGCGGCGCTTCGGTACGTCACGCGTGATTTGCAAAAGGGCTTCGCTGACGCTGCAACGCCCAGCGGACGTCCTGTCCATCACCTCCGGACCGACGCCGCCGAACTGGCCTTCGCACAAGCGCCACCAGCCAAACACCGAGCAGACGCCGACTGCTCGCACGTTCAAGCAGCGTGCGGATCGTCTCGTCTGGCGGCTCGGTCAGTTCCTGCGCGAGCCCGATGTCAAGTTCGCGCTCAAGGCGGCGATCGGCTGCTGCCTGCTTGCAACGCCTGCCTTCGTCAGCTCGACGCGGCCGACATTCGTGCAGTACCAGGGCCAGTGGTGTCTCGTCACGTACATGGTAATCCTGCAGCCGACGATGGGCCAGTCGAACAACATCGCGTGAGTGCATCGTTGACGAGAGACCGGAGGTGCCTTGCTGACGTCGTCGTGCGTGTCGCAGCTTCCAGCAGATTCTCGGCACCGTCATTGGCGCCTCGATGGCGTACGCTGCCCGGCTCCTCTTCGACGACGACTGGGTGGCGCTGCCGCGTGAGTCGCCAGCTCGCCACGTCCGAGCCGCACTGACTCCTCGCACAGTCTTTGGCTTCCTCTGCAGCCTACCATGCTTCAACTACATCGTCAGCAAGCCGGCGCGCGCCTCTGCCGGCCGCTTCTCCATCGTCACCTACAACCTCGTCGCGCGTGAGTGGTGCACCACGTGCCGTCGCCTCGTCCGCTCACACTTCGCGCAGTCTACTCGTATACCCTGCGCGGCGAGGGCATGGACGTCGAGGAGCTCGCCATTCGCCGTGCCGTCGCCGTCGTCATCGGCGTCGTCTCAGCGTCGGTGATGAACCAGCTGGTGTGGCCATTCGAGGCGCGCCGCGAGCTCGCGCACGGGCTGTCCGAGCTGCTCTTCAACTTTTCCGCCCTCTACCAGCGCCTCGTGCTGGCGTACGGCTCGCAGCCGCCGCGCGAGGAGACGCAGCACGCCGCCGACGACGACAGCGACGTGGAGGAGCAGCGGCCGCTGCTCGAGAGCGCGCTGACGGGGCACGACGACATCGAGAAGATGGAGCTGCACCTGCAGGTGCAGCTCATCAAGCTCGAGGCGCTGCTGGCGCAGACGCGCAACGAGCCGCGTCTCAAGGGCCCCTTCCCCGTGGGCACGTACCGGCGCTACCTCGGCTGCTGCCAGAACATCCTCGACAAGCTGCATGCGATGCGCCGCGTCACGAGCCGGCGCGACTGGCACACGCGTGTGCGGCGCGACTTTGTCGTGCCCGTCGATGCGACGGGTGTGCGCCGCGAGATGGTGGGCAACGTGCTGCTCTTCTTCTATCTCCTCGGCAGCGGTGAGTGTGAAGAGGGGCCGCCGCGGAGCATCCACTGACTGTGTCGGCGCAGCGTTCAACCTCAAGACGCCGCTGCCGCCGTACCTCCCGCCGGCCGAGCGCTCGCGCCAGGCGCTGCTCGACGCCATCCGCGAGCTGCCCGCGGTGAAGCGGCGCGCCGTCCGCGGCAGCAGCGCGTACCTGCTGTACTTTAGCTGTGCGTACTGCTGAGGGTCAGCTGCGGCAGGCGCTGATCAGCTTCCCAGACGCGCTCTCGATGAAGGACCTCATCCACCAGCTCGAGGAGGTCAGTGCCTGCGCGTCGCCGCTCTGACACACTGCTGACCGCTTCACGACAGATCGGGCAGCTCACGCAGGGCGCATTTGGCGTGCTCGGCGGCTCGGTCGAGGCCTTCGAGGCGCAGTTCCGGCGCGGCGACGGCAGCGCGGCCACGACGCCATGGCAGACGCCGCGCGCATCCACACTCGTGCCCGACACAGAGTGAACACATGCAATGCCACTCCTTCCGCGAGACGTATTAGCGGAGCGGCACAGGATAAGTGAAGCAGCGCTCGGTAGTTGATGCACGCGCGCGCGCTTAGTAGATGTACGGGAAGATGCGGGACGGCACGATCTTGCAGTACTTGTCCCAGCTGCGAGAGTGTCAGCACAGCACACAGCGCGACTTCTCCGCGGCACTCACTCCTTGCCGTACTTCTCGCGGCACGCCTCGTCGTCGCGCATCTGCCGGTGCACGAGCAGCACGGTGAAGTAGCAGACGTACGTGTACGGAATCGGCGTGTCGAAGCCGCACGGCAGCGACCACGCCAGCGCCATGATGAGGTCGGCCATGTAGTTGGGGTGGCGGCTCATGCCCCACCAGCCAGACGTGAGCAGCTTGCGGCCAGACGCCGTCTCCATGAACTTGAGGTCTGCAGAGGGGTCAGTCTTTGTGCTGCTGGCTGGCTGCGCGCGACGACGCACTCTTCGGGTTGCGGCCGTTGCGGAAGTCGTTCTTCTCGCCGTTGGACGAGCGGAAGGCCCAGTAGCCAAAGTAGTTGAACGCCAGGATCGCGGCGGCGGCGGCGTAGCCGAGGTCCTTGGGCGCGAAGGCGAGGTAGCGCGCCTGCAGCGAGTAGACAAAGGGCACCCACGTGAGGTCGCCGACGGAGAGCATGAAGCCGAAGCCGTCGGTGGTGATGTCCATCTGCGTGAAGATGGCCGACTCGTTGTAGAGTGCATCGACGACGTACGTCGTGTGGAAGAGCACGACGAGCACCATCGAGTCGGTGATGCGCCCGAGCTCGACGTACTGCTTGCACGCGCAGCTGATGTCGAGCAGCGCCCAGAGGATGAGGCCCGGGCGCAGCTCGTTGAACGTCTTGATGTCGAAGATGCCGATGCGCGGGTTGAGCTCGCGGCCAATGAACCACTGCCGGGGGGTTATTGGAGGTCAGCGCGGCACAGGCACGATGCGCGCGGCGCACTCACGTCAAACAGCGCGTTGCCCGAGTTGCCGCCCTTGGCCAGCAGGCGGCCCTCCTTGAACGAGAGCGCATACACGTAGAAGGCCTGCGCCAGGCTGTTGGCCAGCGACGCCGTGATGAGTGCGGGCCAGTGGTCGTAGAAGAAGGTGAAGCCCTCGGCGCCGCGTGCGACGATGATGCCCGCCGTCACGGCAAAGGACGCGAGCAGCGTAGTGAAGGCTGCGCGACGCGTCAGTGTCACCGCAGCAGTCCACAGCCGTGCACCGCGGCAGCGCATCAAGAGCGCCACGCCACAGCAGTGCACCTGCCGCGCACTCACCGTTGATCTTGTACTCGAGCTTCTCGCCCGTGCGCAGCTCGCCGCCCTGCTCCCAGCGCGCGGGGATGAGCGCCCAGCAGGCGACGGCGAACGCGTACCAGCCAAAGTAGATGGCCCAGCCGGTGCCGTCGGTGAGGCTCTGCACGATGCCGCTGCCCATCGACTTGAACAGGAGGCCCGGGTGCGTGGGCAGCACGGCGCAGCCCACGAGCGGGTTGCAGAAGTAGTAGAAGGCATACGTGAAGAAGGGCACGGTGAGCGTCACGCCGAGCGCGCCGACGGGCCCGCCGAACTCGTAGTGCGTCGTGCGCGGCGCCAGCACGTCGGCGCCGTGCCGCTTCGCCAGCGTGCTGCTGGCGCCCGACTTGCGCGACGAGCGGCGCGGCGCCGGCGTCGGCGTGTCGGGCGTCGCCGCGGGCGACGAGGCGGCGGACGCGGAGCTCTTGGCTGCGGGCGTGCGGGACTGGCCGCTGGACATGGTTGGCAGGGGTGAGTATGGGCGAGCGGCGCGGTGCGGCGGCAGTGCGCGCGCTTAAGTAGCACTCACCGGGTCTGGACCATGGCGAGGCAGGTGTGAGGTGATGGTGGAGATGAGGCGATGCGCGCCGGATGGCCTGACTTGATGCGAGCGAAGGCGCGCGCGGAGGAGAGCGCGGCGCGTCATCGCCGTGCATGCTTATGCACCCGTGCGCGCCGCTGTCAACGCAGCCGCATCACTCTCTGGCACACTGAGAGCGCATGCTGCAGGACGACCGTGGCGCTGCGACACGTACAGCACTGTGGCCCAAGCGAGTCGAAAAAAGGGCGTTTTGGCGGCGCGCGGGGGCCTGAGGCGAGGCGGCAAAAAGGATGGCTAAAGTCAGGCGCGCCAAGAGCAAAAAGGAAGGTCGTACGCGGAATCGAACCACGGTCTTCAGAATGTCATGCATGTGCTGCATAGATTCGATCAGAATCTGACGTCGTAACCATTGGACCATACAACCGCCGATGAGGGATGGCTCCGTGGGAAGGTATCTGAAGCGTGCGAGCCCGCGTCGCGATCGAGGGGGTTCCGCGAGCGCCACCGCGTCGCGCTCTCGCCTCTGCCCGACGCCCTCTTGCGCAGACTGCTGCTGCGTCCCGGCAGTGCTGCTGCACCGCGATCTCCGCACGACCACCTGCACGCCGCGCGCGCCTTGCTGCTGCCGGCCTGTGCACGCTGTAGGGGGGGAGGCGGGCAGAAGCTGGTCTGGCCTCGTCGCGGCGGCCGCTCCTGACTGAGCATGATGCCCTCTCTCTCGGCGTGATGCGATTCGGCACCGCGGGCCCCGCCGGCCGCTCTGGGCTGCGGTGGTGCTGAGGGCTGCCCAGGCAGCAGGCAAGCAGCCCTGCACGTTGATGCGCCGCTGCCACTGCGCCGCTGCTGGTGTGCCTGCGCCGCGGCGCTTGGGAGGTGCCTCAACGCGCGACAACCCTGAGGCGGATGCGGCGACACTGCCGGCGTGCCTGGCGCACGCTTGCTTGGCCTGACGCTGCAGCTGGGTGCTGCCGCTCGTGCTGCTCACCGCTGCCGGCCTCAGCCTGCGCTTGCGTGGTGCTGCTGTCCGCCGCCTGCGCTTGCTGCCGCCGCCCGTCGCGCGCGGCGCGCGGCCCCGCGCCTCGTCGCCGTGTCGCTGTCGCGCTGCGGCTGCCATCGCCTCGCTCGTCGCTCCCTCTCTTGCTCCCTCTCTTCCCTCCGCGGCCTCTCCTTCTCTCTCGGCACTCTCCGCCTCCGCGCTCCGTCTCGCACTCGGCCTCTGCGCCGCCCCGTGTGCCGCCGGCCTCTCGTCTCTGCTCGCCTCGCGCCTCGTCCGCCCGCGCACCGCGACGCGTCGTACCCCCAACCCACTGCCCATCCGGCCTCGCCTCGCTTCCGTGACCCGCTGCCGTCCGCGCCGCCGCCACTCCACACTCCTTCGCGCCTCGTCGCACCCCCGGCACCATGTCCGGCAACCCCATCACCTCCGTGCCCGAGCCTGGTGCTTCGGGCTCGGCCGACCCGCTCGCCGGCATCATCACCCAGGTGCAGCCGGGCCAGGCGCCTGCTGCGCGCGCCGGCGGGCCTGCTCGCCCGACGCGTGTCGCCAAGGCCGGCGACGGCAAGAAGAAGAAGAAGAAGCAGAGCCCGCCGCCTGCGGCCGCCAGCAGCGACGCCGCTGCGGCGCCTCCCGCGGCCGCCGTCGCGGCGCCAGAAGCAGAGCCAGCAGCCGCAGCAACGCTGCCGGCAGACGCGGCAGATCCGGCGACGCAACACTCGCACGAGCCGTCCTCCACGCTCGTGGGCCACAGCACCGCGGCCACGGCGGCCGAGCCTGCCTCGCTCGAGGCCAGCAAGGCGCCCGTCGACGTGACGACGGAGAAGCAGGTCCTCACCGAGGCGGCACAGACGCTCGTCGAGCAGGACAAGGCGCAGGCAGCCGCGCCCGCACCGAGCACGGCCGCTGCGGCTGCTCCCGCCAAGCCTGCCGCGGTGGCAAGGGCAGCTGCGCCGGCCAAGCCAAAGAAGAAGAGCGGCCTGGCGCGCTTCTTTGCTGCCCTGACATGCTCCAGCGGCGCGCAGAAGACCGTCGATGCCGAGCGGGACGCCGCAGCGCCGTCTGAGAAGGCGCCGGCATCTACCAAGGCTGCGCCGGCGCCAGTGCTCGCTGCCGAGCCGGCGCCGGCAGCCAAGAGCGGCCTGCTTGGTGCGCCGGCGGCCGTGCCCGGCACGCCGAGCCGCAACAGCTCGCGGCGCGCATCGCTCGACCGCTCCGGGCCGAGCACGACGCCGGGCGGCGGCACCAAGCTGCCGCGCGAGGAGACGGGCGACGTCATGTCGGGCGCCGTCGTGCCGCCGGGCGCCAGCTTTGTGGCACGCGAGGGCGCCGATCTCACGCCGACGCCGAGCAAGCGTGGCCTGGCGCAGGGCGAGAGCGACGAAGAGGAGGAAGAGGACGAGGAGGATGAGATGGGCGACTACGACGACGACGAGGACCACCATGAGCAGCGACTCATCATGCAGGGCGGCATCGGCATCCCGCGCGACGAGGTGAGCCCGGCCGCTGCTGCTGCTGCTGGCTCTGCTGACACCCTGCGCGTAGAACGGAGTCGAGTGCCCGCTACTCGGCCCGATCATTGCCGAGGACACAGGGCGCAAGTGCCTGGTGCTCGACCTGGACGAGACGCTGGTGCACAGCAGCTTCAAGGTGCGTGCCTTTTCTGCCTCCGCACCCCGCTTCTCCTCACACTCCACGCGCAGATGATCCAGAATGCCGACTTCATCGTGCCCGTCGAGATCGAAGGCACGGTGCACAGCGTGTACGTGATCAAGCGGCCAGGCGTCGACGAGTTCATGCGGCGCATGGGCGAGCTGTACGAGGTTGTCGTGTTTACGGCGTCGCTGAGCAAGGTGAGCGGCGTGGCAAGCATGCCTGCTGTGTGCCGACTTGCTGACCCCTGCGCAGTACGCCGACCCGGTGCTCGACATTCTCGACATCCACCACGTCGTGCGGCACCGCCTCTTCCGCGAGTCGTGCTACAACCACCGCGGCAACTACGTCAAGGACCTCTCGCAGCTCGGGCGCGAGATTGCTGACTCGATCATCATCGACAACTCGCCCGCCTCGTACATCTTCCACCCCAAGAACGCCGTGCCCATCTCGTCGTGGTTCAACGACCCGCACGACACGGAGCTGACGGACCTCTGTCCCTTCCTCGCGGACCTTTGCGAGGTGGACGACGTGCGTGCCGTGCTCGACGGAGCGCTGTAGTGGGGTGGATGGCCCAGAACTGGACACGGCCCAGCTTGCTACGTGCACTCTCCTCTGCCCTATACCCTCTGCCCACCACAAGCTCTCGTCTCCGGCTCCGCCTGCCCTGGCCCCGCTGCACGCCTCTGCATCGTCGCTCTTCCCTTCTTCCGTTCGACAATCTCCCAGCACGTTCCGATCTCCTCCCTGCACTCGAGGCGGCATACTCCGCACTGTGCCCGCCTCGTCTCGTCTCGCCGCCTTTGCCTCGATCCCCGCGCCTCGCTGCCATCTGTCTCTCTCCCTACGCACCTCCTTCCCTCTCTCTTGCGCCCTCATCACTCGCACCGCGCGACCTGACGATCCACCCAATACCCGCACGACGCAGCCCCCATCCCATCTTGCCCGCTCGCTCCCTTTTCGTTGCACACCCACGCGGCTCTGGTTCATCGGCGCGCGTCTCCTCCGGTAGGCACGTGCTGGCGCCTCTGCTGCCTTCCCTTCTTCCTCCAACACCCCCGTCCCGCTCTGCCGCTGTTCTGCGCTCGTCCTCTGCACCATGCACGCCTGAATCCTAATCACATTCAGCCTGGGTCGTTGAGCCGCGCGGGCGTGCGCGTGACTGCAGTGGTAGCGAGCGAGAGGGGCGCAGAGCAGGAACGCGCCTCTGCAGACCGGTCGCCTCCAACACGGCGCCGATGTCTGCCTGTTTGTGGTGAGAAGAACGGCAGCGGTAGCTCCATCACGCTGCCGACATTGTGGCGCCAAAAGCCCAGCGCAAACACCCGGCTGGCTCGCTTCAGACCACGCTCCAGACCTGCACGGCTTGCAGCGCGCACACAGCCGAGCGCGCGCGGCTCCGCGCGCTTGCCGCCGCCGCCGGCATCGGGTTCGGGCCCGGATGCATGCATACAGGCCCCTCGTCGGCCTGTCAGCGTTCATGGAGTGTGGGAGCAGCATGCGCGAGGCGTGTCCCGACCGCAGCTCGAGGGGCGAGCAAGCCGGCGAGGGAGCGTCGATCCTCTCATGCGACGTCGGCTAGCGGGCAGGCGGCGCAAAGTAAGAGTGACGCAGCGAGCCAGGGGAGGGTGCGCTGCCGCTGCGGCAGAGGCGAGATGATTCTGCACCGGCGCCGCCGACGCCGACAAGCGCATGCATGCAGCCGCCAGCCCGTCACGGCGAGACAGCCGAGCTGCGGCGGACAGCGCTCTCAGCTCAAGAGAAGCGTCGAGAGGCGCTTCTAGCGCATGTGGCTCAACGACAGGTGCAGGTGCAGCGTGCATGCCGCCGCTCGAGTCTGAGTATGCCGGTCTGCGATCTCACCCTCTCGCCGCTCGTCACCTCGGGGCCCGAGCGCCCCCCAGAGCGCAGCGCAGAGCTCGAGAGCAGGGCTCCTTTGCGTCGAGCACGCCAAGCACGTGCAGGCCCGCTGTGACGGCCGGCGGGCACGGCTGCGGATCTGCGAGGCCCCTGCACTCCGCCGATGCACCCTTTTTGCGGGCTGCGTCTCGCTGCGAGAGAGCGCTCGTGCGGACGAGCGGCGGCATCGGGTGTGGCCGTGCGGCGTGGGGCGGAGCGGCGTGCGCACCGCGCAACCCCGAGGCCGCGCGGCTGCGCGTGCAGAGATCGACAAACAGCCAACACGACCGCGGCCGCCGCTCCGGATGAGGCACGCGCGGCGCTCCTCTGTGGCTCGCGCCGACGCTTCCCTTGTCCGTCTCGTGCGCCCCCCTGTGCCGCGAGAGTGCGCGTGGCTGGGCACTTTCCCCTGTCCGGCGTCATCCATGCGGTCGCAGAGGGTGCAGAGCCGCGGCGACCAGCAACGGGCGAGGAAAAGAAGGCGCCTCCCTCTCGTTGCTGCGGCGCTGGGCTGATCTCTGCGCGTGCGCCGCATCAGAGCAGGCGCTGCACGCTGATGTCCACGCTGCAGCAGCCCGCAGCGCGCAGGCTGGGATCGCGATGCGGCGCGGCTGAGCGGCTGCTGCGCTGCCTGCCGATTTCGGCTGAACGCTGGCGGCTGATGCTTGCCTGCGCGGCCCGCGCACGCAGCAGAGAGCGAACGGCGGCCGGCCAGCCGCACGCGCGTCGCCCGGCGCGGTGCTGCACCCTGGCGCTGTATCGCAGGCAGGCACCGCACCTCACCGAGGAGCTTGGCCGCTCTCGCGCTCTCTCGCTCTCTGCCGCGTCTGAGAGCTGCTGCCGCTCACTCTCGCTCGTCGTCTCTTTGCACCTCTGTCGCCTCCGCTGCGCGCCGCTCCGCTCTCCATCCTCCATCCCTGCTGCGTGCTCACTCACCCTCTCCGGTCTCTCCTCAAGCTCCAGCGTGGCCGTCGTGTCTCGCACTCTCACCTGCGTCGCCCTCACCGCGCCGTGCCAAGCCTCTCCGCGCCGCTCCAGCTCATCACTCTGCTCTGCCTTCGCCGTCTCCCCGCGCACTCCGCACTGCCGGCCTGTGCCCTGCGCCGCCTCTAGCAGCTCTTCTGCCAGCACGCCTCGCCTCGTCGCCGTCGCTGCGCGCGCCTCGTCGCTCGCACCGCAGCGACCGCTGCCAGTGCTCCGCGCACGCCGCGCATCCGCACACCGCGCCTGCGCCTTCGCAGCATCCCTGTGCTCGCCGCAGCGCCGCCGAGCCATGCCCGCACACGCCCTCATGGAGGCCGGCTCGTCCAACCTCGCCGCCGCACCCGCCGCCCTCGCTGCCCGCGCTCCGGCGCCCACGGCCGCGCCATTACGCCGGCACGCCAGCGACGTGCCGCGCGTGCGCGTGCGTGCCGATGAGTTCGCCGAGCGTGCAGCGCTGCTGGCCGAGCAGCAGCAGCAGGCTGGCAGTGCGGCGCCGCAAGAGGTCGTCGTCGGGCCTTTCTACGGCGGCCTGGCAGAGGCACAGCGCGTGCGGCGGCAGCTCGAGAGCGAGCCGGGCGCCGCACGGCGGCTGGCAGCCGAAGCACGGCAGGCAGGCAGCGAGCGCTCGCTGCCCGACAGCGAGAGTCCGCTGCGGCCGCGGGCGCGCGCCGTGCGGGCACAGCAGCTGGCCGACGAGGACCTGCTGGGCAAGCGGCTGGTGCCGGACGCCGAGTGGACGAAGCGGCAGACGGCAGAGGAGCAGCGCTGCTTCGTCGGCAACGACCAGCTGAGCTGCTTCCCGACGGCCGACACACGTGTGACGCAAGGGACGTGGAGCAGAGTGAGTACTGCCACATGAGCTGCGGTCCGGGTGGTGTTGCTGACGCCGTGCATGCGTGCAGCTCATCTGGAACTCCAACTATCCCGACTTCACCAACAACGGCGGCTTCGTCGACGTGTACCTCTTCCACGAAGACTCGGACGTCGTGGCGCGCTCGTGGACGTCGCTCGACAACGCGACGGGCCGCCTCTCGTTCCAGCCAAACGACCCGTACTGGGAGGGCCGCCCGCTGGCGGACAACTTCAACGGCACGAGCATCGCGTGGCCGTTCTACTTCGTCATTACGTATGCGGGCGAGGGGCTGGGCGGCTCGACGACGCGGCTGAGCACATGGACTGCCATTCGTGAGTGCTGCAGAGCGAGGTGCTGTGCGTGACCGTCCGCTGACGTCCTTGTCAGAAACGGCGCTGCCGACGGCGATCGCCATCGCACGGTCATCATCCTCCGCCTCACTGTCGTCGGCCGCGGCTGCGTCGTCCGAGTCCGCAGCGTCTGCGTCTGCATCTGCGGCAGCGGCCGCATCCAGCGCGGCGACGCTGACGGGCGCTGCAGCATCGTCGCTCTCCAGCTCCGAGGCGGCCGCCTCGTCGTCCTTCGCCTCGTCGATCACCGCCGCACTCGTCTCGTCGCTGCGGTCAGAAGGCCTGACCGGCACCGAGACGCTGCAGAGCACGGCCACGACGACGTTCGCCGACGGCCGCACCGCCACCATCACTGCCACGGCGCGCGCCAACGGCCAGCCCGTGGCGCCGCTCAACACCGGCGGTGGCGGCCTGCCGCGCTGGGCCATCGCGCTCATCGTCGTCTTTGGCTTCCTCGCACTGGTCGCCGCGCTCGTCGGCGGCTACTTCCTCATGGCTGCCGCGCGCCGCCGCCGGCGTCGCCAGACCAGCCACGCCGGCAGCGACGCGCCGATGATGGGCGGCGGCTCCTCAGTCGGCGCCAGCACCGACGGGCACGGCTTCGACGAGGGCGGCGGCATGCGCGAGGCCGGTCTTGCTGCAGGTGCCGGCGCAGCGGGCGCAGCAGCTGTTGCCGGAGCAGGATCACGGCGCAGCAACAACGAGGACTCGCACCCATTCACCTCCGACGAGGCCGCACGCATGGCCGACGCCTTCCGTGCCGCACTGCGCAAGCCCGACTTTGCGGCGTCGATGGCGCAGGGCAGCACGCCGCCCGAGGGCGACAGTCCCTCGGGCGAAGGCGGACGCGCGCTCCTCGCCGACGAGCTGCGCGCAGAGGGCCGCGAGGTGCAGAGCGTGGGCGACCGGCGCACGCCTACCGTCAGCGGCCAGTAGTCGCAAGCTCTCTGCTCTGGCCTTCTCGACCGTAGCATGCGGCCTGCCAGGCCTGCGTCCGGTCGAGGTCTGCTTCCATCTAGCCGCACCCGGGCTTTCATCGTTGTCCAGCGTCGTCGCGACGCGTCTGCCTGCGCCTTCTCACCTTTTCGCTCCGTGTCGGACACACACTCCCACTCTCGTTCGCCTTCGCCTCTTCCTGCACCCCTTACGTGACTCTCTGCCTTGCTCGCTCTCTCTTGTACAATCGCTTTCTGCCTTTTACCCCACCTTACTCTCTCCCTTCCCTGCGAGCCTCGGACCCGCTCAGGGCGTCGTTCTCTATCTCAGCAAATCATCCAGTCTCTATCTTGCGCGCGCGGGTGGTGAGAGTTGCTTGCGACGTACGGGTGCGCCGGGCTCCACATCAAATGACACACGGTCCATGACATGCAGCACAAGCGGTTGCAGGAGCTGCCCGTGCGCACGGGAGAGCATGTCTTCATCTTGCGCGGAGATCTTGCAGCTGCGGCGAAGCTCGGCCGACTTGGACGTCTTGGCTGCCTCGAAGCACTCGCCAAGCCGGGCGCTTGCTCTCGCCTTGGCGAGCGCTCCGGTACTGTACAGCAGCACGACGAGATCTCCCGTGTGCGTTGTTCTAGAAGGCGGCCGAGCGAGCGGGACACTTGGCGCACGCTATCAAGACGTGCCGAGCAGACACCACGGCGAGCCACAGCCAGCGTGGGCCCGCACGCTCGGCACGACGGCTTGGCCTGTGCCCGAGAGGGTGCTCGCTGTTCCCAGGCAAGCGAGATGCAGGGCTGGGCGCCGCGTTCTGCTTGTTGGCCTGCCTTCTCTGCGCTGACGTGCACCCTGCGCCGTGAGCAGGCGGAGCTGCTGGCCGGCCTCGCCGAGACGGGCGTCTCGAGCCGGCGCTGCAGGCCGAGCACCCTGCGCGCTGCATGTTGGTGCCGAGGCCGAGTGCTTTGGCAGCAACGCTCGGCGGTCGCTTCTTCATGCGGATGCCTGAGCGGCTGATGCCTGCGGCTGTCAGGGCGCAGTCCTGCTGATGCAGCAGGCCACCTGCTGCGAGCCTGCGCTGCCCGCGCTCTTGGCACGCGTCTGCCGAGCCTTTTCATCGACCGCCAGCCGGCGGACGCGGCACGTCCTCACGCAACCGCTGACATGGCGAGGCTTGGAGGGCGCAGCAGCGCACTCGAGGTCCCCAGCCATCACTGGACTCGACCGGCTCGAGGTGCCGCCGAGCAGAGGCATAGGAGACTGTCGGCCGAAACGGCGAGCGCCGAGCTCGGGGGGTTGCCCGCGTTGGAGCGATGCGGCGAAGGCGCCTTGGCGTGCCTGCTCCCACACTCGACTCTTACTCGCCCGCGGCGCCCTCTGGCGCGGTGAAGCGACGTCGCTCGTCGGCGCTGCTCCTCGCCCTCATAGGCACGCTTTCGGCCGGCTTGCGCTCTGCGCACCCAGATGGGTGAAGATCTCGCTCCAGGCTCGCCATCTTGCAGCGCGGGATATGCCCTAGCCTCGAAATAGCGCGCTTCGACGGTGCTGGGCGCTTGGCTGCTGCTCGCGCAGAGATGCGCGTGCCGAGCTCGCCTCCTTTCCAGCACGCTCGCAGCGCAGCAAGGGTGGCGTCAACGCCCAACGCCTCGCTGCCTGCGCTGGCCGGACAGGCAGACGTCGGGTCAGGCACAGCGCGAGAGCCGAAGCACCCTTGGCACCCCTTGAGTGCTGTGCTGGCCGCGCGAGAGGGGTGCGCTGCTGACATGCCCGGCGGCGGCGAGGGGCGCGGCGCGTGCGTGACAGCACCAGGTCGGCTGCGCTGCTGCTGCTGCTCCCGCGAGGCTCACAGCGGTCCGTCAGCAGCAGGCGGCCTCGGCAGCGGCAAAGGTCAACGTCGACACAAGCTCAGCTGGGCTTCTGCTGCGCCGGAGCGCTGGCTGCAGCAGCAGCAGGCTGAGGCGGGTTCTGTCCTGCACAGGTGCACGGCACATGCAGGTGCCGCACCCTTGGCGCAGCGCGCACGGCAGGCAGCCGGCGCCGGCGCCGCACGCGCGCAACGCAGCCAAGCGGCGCCAAGACGCGGCACGGCGCCTGTCGTGGGCGCCTGGCGCGCACGCCGGAGGCTTGGCTGGCCCAAGTTGCTGCTCCGCCGCGCCGCCCGCCTCGCGCTCCCGGCACCGAGCGAGGCCGGCAGCAGCAGGGGCACCGCAGGGCAGAGAGAGAGCGAGTCGGCAGCGCAGAGCCGCCTCAAATAGCCACGCCGCTCCCGGCCACGCCGCCGACGCCGCTGCTGCTCCCTCTTCTCTCCGCCATCACTGCCCCATCTGCTCTCTTTGCCCTGCTCGCTGCCTGAGCTGAACGCCACGCCTACTCTTGTTCGCATCATCTCGCTGCATCTGCCACGCCTTCTGCCTCCGCAAGCGCACCGCCCGCCATGGCCGTGTCGCCGGCGTCGCGCCTCCACGCGCTCGCCTCGCGCTCCCTCAACCGCCGCTGCTTCTTCGATGCCCAGGGGCGCCGCGTGTGCGAGGGCCTGCCGACGGGTGCCATCATCGCCATGGGTGAGTCGCAGCGCAGCGAGCGCTTGCACAGCGCCGCCCCTGACACGCCCACGCGCCAGTGCTGGCTGCCGTCATCATCCTGCCGCTGTGCATCGTGCTCTTCTGCCGCTCGCGCATCGCGCTCTGCTGCGGCGCTCGCCGCCAGGCCGGCGCCCGGCAGGGCCTGACCGGGCGGCGCGGCTCGGAGCGCTCCGACGGCGACGGCTGCGAGTCGGCGTGGGCGTCGCAGCAGGTCATCTCGTACCCGATCTCGGCGGCCTCGGCAGACGGCCACGCGGCGCCGCCGCCGTACGCTGCTCCGCCGCCGCGCTCCGGCGCCTCGCACTCGTCCTTCTCGCCGCCGTCGCCGCCGGCGCCCGTGCTGCGCGGCTGGCCCGCCGGGCTGCTCGCCGCCAGCACGCGGCCCGTGCCGCCTCCGTCTGTGTCGCAGCACCGCCGCACCAGCTCGACGGCCAAGTCGTCGCGCCGCGGCAGTGCCGTGCCCTCGACGTCGGCGGCCGCACCTGCCGCCGCCTCGCCACGCTCGCCCACGTCGGCGTCGCTGGCGCACATGCCGCGCTCGCTCGCCAGCCACTCGCCGCCGCTCGAGGCGCAGCGGCCCCTCGAGCACTCGCTGCCGTTCAGCGACTGCGACCCGCTGCCGCCGCCGGAGCGGGCCGCCGACGCACCTGCGCGCCGTGCGCAATAACACCACCACGATACCCCTGGGCGCATGGTCAATGCATTGTCACATTATATCGTTATGCTTGAGTGGAGGGTATGCTTGAGTGGTGACGTGGTGTAGCGATGTGGGTCGGGGCCGATCATTGACGGTCGGAGTGCTTGGGCGCTACCATTGCTGGCGCCGAGTGCTTGTGCTCGACGAGGCCCAGAAAGAGGCTGACGAGGATGTGCCGGAGCGGGCTGTAGCTCCACTCCAGGCCTTGGCTGCGCCTCTGTCGCTGCCGAACGTTGTGTGTGGGTTGAGCTCGGGCGTGCAGCTCGAAGGCGTGAAGTGCGCAAGGCCCGAGTCGGCGTGATGTGCTGCGGCGTGCTGAAGCGCCGGATTCGTTGCTGGCTGCGCTACGACTCTGGCAGGCACGCCCGCAGGCTCGATCTTGACGTCCTCCATCTCGTCGTCGATGAGCACGGCAGGTGTGCGATAGCTCATATCGGCCTGCTGCCGCATTGGCTGCGCATGCATGCTAGTCGATGTCGACGCCTCCTCGATCTGCAGGCTCCACTGCTGCAGCAGCTGCGTGACTGCTAGCTGGCTCTCCTGCGCCGTCGGCGCAAGCTGCGACGCGGCGCCGGGCCGGCCAAGCACCTCGTGGACGGCCAGCGTGCGCAGCCCTTCGACCTCGGCACGAGCTCGGCAGTTGACGTCCGACGAGAAGAGCAGCGCCGTGAGGCCCGTCTCGGCTTGAAGATGCACAGCCAGTGCGATGATGCGGTCGTCTGGGCTCTGTGAGGGAATGTGAGCCAACTGAAGGCGCGCGTCGAGGTGCCGCAGACGACTCACCATTGTGACAGGCAGCGCCATGCTTCGCTCGTGCTGACTCAATTGCACGTGCAGTGACCACGCCGACTGCGGCAGCGAGACGTCTTCGCCCGCCGGTCCACGCAGGCGCAGGTGCTTCTGCACCTGCACAGCCTGCAAGATCCATCGGGTGGCATCGCGGGCGGCGGCGCCGAGCGTCCGCCGTGAGCCGCCCGCGTCAGCCGGGCCGCGAGGCTCAGCTGAGCGCTTCAGGCCGTCCAGCTCTGCCAGCACAATCGATGGCACGATGAGCGTGAGAGGTGCCGGAGACGTGCCGCCCAGCACGGCCTGCACGTTCAGAGTGAGCGTGCGGACTTGCAGCTCCTGCACGAGCGCCAAGCTGGACACGAGCGTGTTGCTGCAAGGCGAGACGTGAGCAACGCGCGACAAAAGTGGCAGTCGTTCGTGCCAGGGCTCGACCAGCATCCTTCCTCCTGCGAAGACACTCCTAGGCACTCACGTGTCGATGACGACAATACTACGCCCCAGCGCTCTGACATCTGCCTCCAGCCGCTCGACCGGCTGCACTGCGCTACCAGCCGGCCCATCGATCTCGCCCTGCAGCGTCTGTGCAGCATCTGCGTCTGCTCCCTCGTCCATGCCAATCTCCTCTAGCCACACCTCGCTGCCCGGCGCTGCGCCGCGCTCGATTGTGACGCGCACCGGCAGCGCATCGGCCACGTATGGGCTGTAGAGGTCGGCGTACGAAGGCATACTGTTGAGCGGCGTGAACTCGAGGTGGAGAAGGCGACCGCTGACGTAACAGCACGGCGGCAGATCTCAGAAGCGAGACCGAACTGCGAGCTCTTGCAGGTCCTCGCTGCAGGTTCTCGCGGCACGCACGCGCCCAGCCTGCGACCTCGCACAGCAGCCTTGCGCCCAAACGGCGGTCTGCTCCCTCTGGCGGCCGTCGTGCCGCTCAGCGTCGCGTGATGAGAGACGATCTGTGTGTGCGGCGGTGCCTGTCGCAGCGAGTGCCGGTTCTCGCCGCGCACGGATCCCATGGGCTGCGACCGCGCGGGCGCCGCACGCGTTGCGTGTGTTGTGCTCGTGAGGCAGCGGCTGCCGGCGTCGATGCTCGGGACGCTCGGCAGACGAGAGGGAGCTGCGATGAGACGTGGCAGGCGCGGGTGGAAGCGCAGCGCAGGCGCAGGTGTGGTGGAGTGAAGTGAAGCTGCGTCGCTTGTCGCCCTCCACTCGCCAGGCCGCGAGGGCAGCGCTCGCGGTCGAGGTCGTGCCGCACGTGCAGCAGCGGGTTGAGCCTCGGCTGCACAGGAAGCGCCGCCCTTGGCCGGCAAATTCGCACCGCTGCCGCTTGCCGCAGCCCCACCATCATCCTATCCTCTGCTCGGCCGCAGCGCACGTCGACCAGCGCAGCCTGCTCTCACTGCGGGTCCCACGTCGTCGTTGCGCTGCATTGCCCGCCTGGCTGCCGCTGCGCCGTCTCTCCAGCTCTTCAGCCGCGTCTAATCATCTGCACTCCGCCCTCTTCCCTGTCGCGTGCCCGTTCATTCTCGTCGCTCTCCGCTCCGTATTTAATATCGCCTCGCAGCAATGTCTCGCACAGCGGCACCTCGTCGCCCGCCGCCGCCGCCGGCCGGACCGCCGCGCGTGGGCGTCTTCACCGAGAAGAGCCGGGGCCCGTACGTCGGTCAGTCAGGCCCGGCCGCTTGAGTCCGTGCCGCTTGCTGATGCGGCGGTCATAGGCTACCTGCCGGCGCCTGGCGACACTGTGCAGTGTGTGCCCAGCTCATTCTCGCCGCAGCAGCTCTGGGAGCGCTTCATCAGCCAGCGCAGGCCCGTGATCATTGATGGGCCGCTCGAGGATGCGGAGTGGAAGGGCGACAAGTGGGTGAGTGAGCGCGGCGAGACGCGACGCTGCGAGAGATTGTGCCTCTTGCCAGCTCGGCCGCTGAGTGGCTCACTCCTTTGCCAGACGGACTTGGCCCACCTGCGCCGCGTGGCCGGCCATTCGCAGGTCAAAATCGAGCCTGTGCACGCCAAGGGCCACTTTGGCACCTCTGCCGAGCGCGAGCAGGTGCCGTTCGAGCTCTTCCTCGACATGCTGTCGGACCCGGACATGGCCGGCCAGTTCTACCTTACCACGCAGTACGAGAGCGACGACGGCAGCGAGAAGGAGAGTGAGAGCGAGAGCGAGAGCGAGGCCGAGATGGCCGGCCCTCGCGTGGGCAGCTCTGCGACGCTGCAGTCGTCCGACGCAGAGCTTGGGGCGAGAGGCACGAAGCGCCGGCTGAGTAGCTCTCCCGCGGGCGCAGACAAGCGGCAAGCCGGTCCGACATCCGCAAATGTCCTGAAACGTGGGCGCAGCGCCACTCCTGATGGCAAGCCGGAGGCGCCTGCTGCTCGGCGCTCCTCTTCGCCTGCCGACTCGCAGGCGTCGCAGCATTCATCTACAAGCGCCCTGCGCGAGAGCGACGACCTGGATCCGGTCCTGCCGCCGCCGACGGCCGCTCTTGCCAAGGAGTTTCCGCTGCCGGCACCCAGCATCATGGGCGGCCTGGCGCTGCAGCAGTGCAACCTCTGGCTCGGCAACTGCACCCAGGGCAAGAGCTCCGGGCTGCATCACGACTTTCACGACAATCTGTACATGCTCGTGAGTGTGATGCGCCCGATGTCGAGAGGCTCGCTCATGACATGTGCCCTTGACAGCTCTCTGGACGCAAGCGGTTCCTGATCTGGCCGCCCGTCGCCCACCAATGGCTGCAGCCGCGTGGCCCCATCGAGGGCATGCGGCCAAACGGCCTGCTGCTCTACACTCCAGACGGCGAGCTGCCTGCCTGGCACCCGCGCAGCAACCGCTTTGCACTGCGTGGCGACGGTCTCACCGAGTTCGAGGCGGCCGAGTGGCGAGTGCGCGCTCGTGAGCGGGCGCTGCGCGAAGCCGACGAGCGTGCGGCTGCGCTCGCAGGAGAGGCTAGCAGGCCCGCCTCGCTGCGCAAGGGCAAGGGCAAGCAGACGCTGGAGCAGGTCGAGGCGATGGCTCAGCTCAAAGCCGCAGAGCTGGCGCGCCAGCACATCGTCCTGGAGGAGCGCGGCCTTGCCCTGAACGAGTCGGACTCTGAGGACGACTCGGACGAAGACGCGCTCGCCGCACGGCGCCGCAAAGCCAACGAGCCGCGACGCCCGCCGCTGGCTCTCATCCGCTCGGACCGCGACATTCCCCGCGCGAGCGATGACGAGAGCAGTGAGGAAGAGGAGTCCGAGCCGGAGGCCGGCTCGAGCGACGACGAAATGTCGGTGCCAGAGCTCGAGCCGATCGAGAAGGCCCACTACCTTCACCTCGCCGTGCCCTTCATCAAGCGCGCCATCGGCGAGGCGTCTCCCGGATCTCTCAAGCTGTCGCCGAGTCGCATGAAGGCTGATGGCTCAGCAATCGGCCGCGACGAGGACGACGACCCGTCAGAGGACGAGCTGGAAATGCGCCAGCTCAATTCGGTCTTCCTGGCGCCGCTGCTTCTGGCCGAGAAGGCCGCTGCACCGAGACATCTCAGCAAGCAGGAGGCGCTTGCCGCAGTCGAGGCTGGCCTCGAGCGCGCTGCCGTCGCCGCCATGGAGATGACGCTGGCGCAGCAGCTTGCGCAGCAGCAGAGGCGTGCTGGCGCCGGCGCGAGTCGCGATTCTGAGTCTGGCTCTGGCTCTGACGCTGACTCAGACGAAGAGAGCGACGAGCGCCAGGGCAGCGACTGGGAGATGGCCGACGAAGGCTGGCTGCAGTTCGACCGCATCGAGGAGGAGCGCCGGCGCAAGGAGGATGGCGAGTCGGGCTCCGAGCTCTTCGACTCTGACGAGGACGAGGACGAGTCAGACAATGACCTCGAGAACGACGAGCCTCAAGCAAAGGCCGCGCCGCGCCGCTCTCCGCCGCTGCGCATTCCCAAGGGCATGCTGCCGGGCGGCCTGCGCGGCCGGCTCAACGGCCAGGACAGCGACGACAGTGGCAGCGACTACGACGGGCCTATCTTCGACGAGATGGTGCTGGGCTTCGATGGCCCTGAAAGCGACGAAGACGAGGACGACGAGATGGAGGAAGAGAGTCGCGCCCAGGCCGAGCTGTGGGCGCACCTGCGCCAGCAGCTTGAGGATGCTCAGACGGAGGGCGACACGGCACGCGCCACACTCGTGCAGAAGGAGCTCAACACGCTCAACATCCAGCGCCGCCAGGCCGTGCTGCAGGGCGTGCACCATGACCGCCGCCGCGAGCTCTGGCGCGCCCGACAAGAGACGGCGCTCAACCGGCGCCTGCGCGGCGGTTTCGTCAGCGACAGCTACTGGGACTGGCTCTTCGAGAGCGGGCGCGATGGCACCGAGGGCGACGACTTCGCCGGATCGACGGGCTTCTCTGACGAGGCCGAGGATGACGAGGGCGAGGAGGGAGACATCGGCGTGTCTGGCAGCGAGTCGTCTGGCTCGGATGAGGACGAGGCGCTGCCGGCGCCTGCATCTGCGAAGAAGGCTCGCGGAGCGCCGGACGCGCAGCAGCAGCTCGACAAGGACGAGCCGAGCAGCTTCTCGCGCATCAGTCCGCAGGCGCTGCACCGCTACTTTGGCATCGCAGACGACCCGACGGACCCGTCGCGCGCTCCTGCGGCGCCCAAGGCCGGTGAGGCGCTGCCGGCGGCCATGTGTCCGCCGCCGCTCGTCGTCGACCTGCAGCCGGGGCAGATGCTCTACCTGCCGGCGTCGTGGTGGCACGAGGTGACGTCGTACGCGCTCGCCGACGATGGGCCGTCTGGCGCAGACGGCGAGTCGACGCAGCCTGTGCACATGGCCTTCAACTACTGGTGAGCCTGCGATAGTGCGACGCATGCGCTCTGGGCGACATCTGACCCCACGCTCGTTAGGTTCCACCCGCCCACGGCGCTCAAGCAGGGCTTCGCGCCGCTCTACGCCTCGTCCAAGCCCGCAGTTGCCGCGCCCAAGTCGGGCAAGGCAGCTGCCAGCGGCGCCGGTGCCAGTGGAGCCGGCCGGAATGAGCCGACTGGGCCGCTTGTCGGCACGCATGACCAGGTATGTGTGCTGCAGAACTGGACTGCGGCCAGCATGCTCATCTGTCTCGCGCCGCAGCCGTACCTCGACCCGGAGGTCTGGGGCGAGATTCGCCGCGCCATCAGTGCCAAGATCGCGACGGCCGTGGCGGGCGACGCAGCGCAGCGCCAGGCTGCTGCGCTGGCGGCAGACGAGAGCGACGACGAGTCGAGCGAGGAGGAGGACGACGGCGACGAGGAGGGCGATGCCGGCTCGGACGACTCTGGCCGCCCGTCGCCGCCGCTGCCGCCGGGCAAGCGCCGCCGCGTCTAGCCGCGTCGTCACGTCCCAGCTCAGCAGGTCCTCTTCGGCTGAGGGCGAGATCGCCGTGCTGTGCAGCAGGCGACGCTCCTCGAGGCGTTCCGAGCCGCCGGCTGTACCACACCACACCCTCAGGCGGCAGGCATGGGCGTGAGGCTGTGCTCGCGGTGCGCGCTCGGAGGCCGCGCCCAAGAACTTGTATGCGCGAAATCGCCCATTAGCCTGATTTCTGTATGCCCCTGAGGCTGATTTTGTAGCGCCCGCCGTGCCGCGAGTTTGGAGGTGCAGCGCCGGCAGCCGAGCGGTGGCGCGCGCCGCGCGTGTGTGTTCGCAGGCACCTCGCCTGCGTCCGCTCAGCTCAGGAGCAAGCGCCGCCGGCGCGCGCAGCACAGCGGAGCAGCGCCGCCGTGCGTGCGGCGTGCGTGCAGCAGCGAGACGCATCACATGCGCAGGCGGCGCCGACGGCCTCATCGCTCTGCGGCGGCGCGCTGGGCGTGTGGCCGGCGCTGCTGCCGCTGCTGCTGCTGCCTGCTGCGCTCACCTCGCTGCCCTCCATCCTGCCCGTCCCTCATCGCCCTCACACCCGCCCGCCGCACCGTCCCCGCAGCGCGCTCCTCCCACCCACCCTCGCACCACCCTCCGCACATCCAGCATGGTGCGTCGCATGCCGGCGCGCCGCCGCCGCCGCCGCTGCGGCCCGTGCTGGGCCGTGACGGCGGGCCCGCGCGGTGGCCGCCCGTCTGCCCACAGAGAGCGACCTGCTGCTCACACATGCTGCTGTCTGCGCCGCGCACCCTCCCACAGAGCTCCGGCGACAGCCTCCGGCGGAAACTCGTCATCGTCGGCGACGGTGCCTGCGGCAAGGTGCGTTGTCAGGCGCGCGCTGTCTTCCGCCAGCCCCTGTCGCTCTGTGCTGCACCAGCAGAGCCACACCTGCCGCAGCATGGAGCACGGCGGCAGCGAGGGGCGCCATGCGCCAGCCAGCGCTGACTCTGTGTCCTCCCTCTCTGTGCGCTCTTGCCGCCGCCAGACCTGCCTGCTCATTGTCTTCAGCCGCGGCACGTTCCCCGAGGTGAGTGCGACTGCCGTGCCGTTGAGATGATGCGATGCTGCTGCTGCGCAACGTGGTGCGGTGGGAAAGGTGTGCACCTGTGTGGCCGTTATGAGCTCGGACGGATGGCAGCGGCGTCAATTACGGCGCCAGCAAGGGCAGGAGCCAGCAAGGCAGAACGGCGGCTTGGGTCGCTGGCCTGGTCGATGCGAGGGCCTGCACGGCGCACACAAAGCTGCGCTGCCTCAGTCGTGCGCGCTTCAGCACGTCCTGAGCTCAAGGGCCAGCTCAGGAGCCGAAGTGCTCCCCTCTCGAGCGACGATAGCCGCGCTTGGCGACGGCAGCGACATTCGAGGCGCACCCTTGGCCCAAGCTCGGACCCTGGCTCTCGCTCTATGTGCGCGCGCTCACCCTACTTCACAGGTCTACGTCCCCACCGTCTTTGAGAACTACGTTGCCGACGTCGAGGTCGACGGCAAGCACGTCGAGCTGGCGCTCTGGGACACGGCCGGCCAGGAGGACTACGACCGGCTGCGCCCGCTCTCGTACCCGGACTCGCACGTGATTCTGATCTGCTTTGCCGTCGACTCGCCCGACTCGCTCGACAACGTGCAGGAGAAGGTGCGTGCGCTCGCGCGTCGTGCGATGCAGCTGTCGTGCCCCTCAGCCCCTGACTCCGTCTTGTCACGCGCAGTGGATCTCCGAGGTGCTGCACTTCTGCCAAAACCTGCCCATCATCCTCGTCGGCTGCAAGAAGGACCTGCGCCGCGACCCCAAGATCATCGACGAGCTGCGCAAGACGAGCCAGCGGCCCGTCAGCCCGGAGGAGGTGAGTCTGCGCGCGCGGTCGTGGCAGAGGTGGAGGGACGCTGCCTGTATCGCAGCATGCTGCACGGGGCAGACGCCAGACACCAAGCGTTGCGCATCGCGGCAACGTTGGCCATCGCCGCCTTCACACACCCAGATCTGACATTCTTCTCCTGCAGGGCATGGCCGTTGCTCAGAAGATCGGCGCCGCGCGCTACCTCGAGTGCAGTGCCAAGACGGGCGAGGGTGTGCGGGAGGTCTTCGAGCACGCCACGCGCGCCGCGCTGCTCTCCAAGCGCGGCGGCACCAAGAAGAGCAAGTGCGCCATCCTCTAAAGCGAGGATCGGTGCATTCTGGAGGGCGGCGCAGGGATGGCGGAACGGCGTGGAGGGCGGAGTGGATGTGTCGCTGCTGGCTCAGCACGTCGCGCTCTCATAGAAGGCGGCTCGACATTCGGGCAGGCGCGGCACAAGTGTGCGGGCGGCAGCGTCGTCGAAAGTGCGTGACGCACACGCCTGGACCATCGGTCTCGGTCTTCGTGAGACATGCAACGGCAAGCAGCGTCAGTTTCGCGGCGTCGACCAGCCACGGCGCACACGACGCGCCTGGATCAATGACGAACGGAGCCATCGCTGCGCGCGTCGCCTCGCTCGGCCTCGAGACGTGCTGCGCACGCAACCGTGTGTCGTCGGCTCGCCACTCTTGCCCGCTCGTCTCTCTCCACTCGCTTCCGCGCTGCAAACCTTTCACTCCTCCCTCGTGACCCTCTCTGGCCGCAAACCTACGTCGCACGTCTCGCTCCATGACCCAACGCCCACGCCCACGTCGCCGCCTCTATACGCCCTCTACATTCCAAGACACGATGTCCTCTCCGTCGTCGGTGTTGCCCCACTACCCCTCGTCTCTGACCCCCTCGCTCCCTCCTCGATCACCCCCACACCGCCTCGCTGTGTGCCCGCCCTCCCTCCACACTCCACACGTTCCGCTTCCCACACCTTTTCCTCTCTCTCTCTCTCGCGCGCGTTCTCCACTCTTCCGTCCGTTCGTCTTCCCCTCTCTGATGCATTGCGTTGAACTCGTGCGAGTGTGTGGCCGTGCTGGATGATAATTAGGGCGCTGATGATGTGTGTGTGTGGGGAAAGCAGAGCGAAAGCGAGCTAGAGACGAGCAGGTCTAGGTGGATAAGGACTAGAGGCCCTGTGCGGCGAGACTGCCGCGCACGAGCTCATAAGTGAGGAAGAGAGCCGCGTTGGCCGGGATGGCCCTGTGAGCGTCGCGCGAGGGCGGGTCAGCGTGGGCTACCACGTCTGCTTGGGATCTCGAGGCGCCACGCACCTCAGCAGCGTCGGTCCGACGCCACGGAAGAAGGCTCGCGGGCCTCCCTCCGCCCACACCGCGGCCGCCTCGGCGCGCAGCGTGCCTCGCACGCCCGGCTGCGCCGCCGAGGCCTGCACGCGCGTCTTGAGCACGTCGGCCCAGAATGTCGAGAGCCACGCCACGACGCCGGCGGCGGCGCCCGAGAGCGCCAGCTCGACGTTGGTGAGGCCGCCGTCGAGCGACGCCGGGCCGTGTCGTTGCGAGAGGAGCATGCGGTTCATCGCCTCGTACGACTGCAGCGGCATCAGACACAGCCTGAGAGGACGCGAGGTGGGAGACTCACCCAGAAGTACGGACCCTGCAGACGGAGGCAGTGGGTCAGCAGCACTCTCTAAAGGCAACGCATCATCTCGCACATAGCCAATCTGAGAGCAAAAGGCACGTCAGCTTCAGGCGCACAGGACGGCCGGCGCAGAGACTCACATCGCGCAGACATGTCACGCCGAAGCCACGGTACAGGCCTCTGATGCCGTGCTGCGTCCAGATGGCGCGCACGACCTGCAGCGTCGAGGGCCGCGCAGACGCCGAGACGCGTACGTCGAGCTGCTCGCGGATCTTGACGAGCTCGATGGGCGTCGTGATGAGGCTGAGCAGAAGGGAGCCAAAGGTAAGCGTCGAGCGGCGCTGCAGATGAGTCCCTAGACGCACGCTGTCACGAGACCGCTGGCTGCGCCGGCGATGAAGACTTCCGCCAGACTGGGCTGCCGCACATCTCCCAGCGCCAGCGCGCCTTCGGCACCGCTGCCCTGGAGCTGGACGCGCAATGCCAGGCCATAGACGGTGAAGAGACAGCTGTTCATGGCTGCGACGCCGAGGAGTGGACCAGTCACGCCCTTGTACAGGCCGACGAGCTGCGAGAGGTGATCAGCAGAGTACACACGAGGCCAAGAGCATGTCTGTCTCATACACACCTTCTCCTCGCGCACAATGACGCGAAAGGCATCGGTCGCCGAGCGATACACGGGCGAGTGCTGCGGCGCGCCATCGAGGGCCAGGCGGATGCTGCCGCTGCTGAGTGCCGGCTGTGTCTGCAGGCGCGTCTTGACCGTGTCGCTGTTGCGCTTGCCGGGTCAGTGGAGCAACGCGAGGCACAAAGCCTTGCATCCGACGCACAAGGGATGCCCAGCGAGCAGACTCGCCACGCCTGTGCCGAGCGCGCCTGGGTGAGCTCCGGCTCGGCAAACGGTCGTGCGCCGCACTCACCGCCTGCGGTGCCGGCGAGAAAGTCGACGAGCGCAGAAGGTGCTGTCCGAAGCACCGAGCACCGAGCTGTCAGTGTAGCATGAGAGCGGGCCGCTGCACCGGCGCTCACCCGCCTCGCTGCTGCCCATGGCTGAGGCGTGGCCGCGTGCGCCCGTCTGTGACCCGTTCCGTTGTGCAGCGACGCTCGACGGCGAGCCCGACTATGCAATCGTTAAGTTGGTGGTAGCACTAGTAGGATCGCTTGATGTGGTGTCGAGCAGAGACGCGGTGCGCTTCTTCTGGCGCGCCCCATCACGTCGGACCGCCAAACGGCCCAGCGCCGGCCGGCTGCCGAGGCGCGCCGCTGCGCCCTTGGCGCGCATGGGGTGCTGTGGAGGCACGCGAGCTGCAGCAGGTGCGGCCCGTGAGCACGCCCCTCTCTCTCTCCCTCTCACCTCACATCTGCACCTGCATCCATACCGCACGCTGCCGTGACCAGCCATTGAGACCCTGGAGCCTGCCAGGACGTCGCCTCGCCGCTGTCAAGCCCTGCATTCAGAGAGCGCCACCCCACCCCGCACGCCCTGTGGCATCACCGCACAGCCACACGACGGCCCGTCTGAGTGTCGACACCTCGCACCCGCCTCCTGTGCGCCAGCATGACGTCCTTCGGCGATGCGCTGCCTGTGAGTGTGGTCCATCACTCACCTTTGGGCCCCTGCACGCGCGCTGCTGCTGACCCTCGCCCATCCTCGACCGCAGGACCAGCTCTCGGAGCTGCTCGGCACGGCCGCCGCACAGCAGGGCCTGGCCACCGAGCTGGCCAACATGCTGGCCGAGCGCGCAGCTCTGGAGCGCGAGTATGCCGGACGCCTGCAGGCCATCACGCGCAAGGCGCGCGAGCGACGTGACCGCCGCGTGCTGGAGGCGGCGGTGGGGCCGGAGCCGAACCGCAGCGTGTCCGCAGAGGAGGCCAAGGACAGGTGAGTGCTCGTTTGGACGAACGGCCAGCACTGGGGGGCACGGGCGAGCGCGGAGCGCACGGTGTACGGGTGGTCGGGGAATCAGCAGGCTGATCGATGGACCAGCTCGCTGCAGAAGTACATCACCTTCGTCCTGCACACGAGCGACGGCGCGGCCAACAGATCAGCCACGCTCGCCGAGCAGCTGGACAGCGTGAGCAATGAGCTCGCAGCCGGAGCGAGGAAGCGCGAGGCGGTGGTGAAGAAGGTGCGTATGAGCGCCCTCACCGGCAGTCTGCCGCGGCCTTCTGAAGCACACTGCGTCTGCAGCACGGCGCGTTCGGCACAAAGGTGCTGGCCGAGCGCGATCGCTTCCACAGCGAGCGGACCAAGGCCAAGGCCAAGTACGACGAGTCATGCTCCGAGCTCGAGTCTGCACGCGCCAAGAAGGTCTCTGCCGAGGGCGATGGCAAGCATGTGGACCGCGCGACGAAGGCATGGAAGGAGGCGGAGGACACCATGGAGAGCGCCAAGGTGAGGCACGCATCGGGCTGCGACTCAGCTGCCCTCAGACTGATCATGCTGCACATTAGAACACATATCTCTGCGCCATTGCCGTCTCGAACCGCGCGAACTCGCACTTCTACAAAGCCACGCTGCCGGCTCTGCACGACGTGAGTATGACTTGCAGACCAGGCGCGACCGGCAGCTCATTCTGCCCTCAGAACTTGCAAGCTCTGTGGACTCTCTCCTCCGCTCGCCTCGTCTCCTCTCTTTCCACCGCATCCGCCCGCATGCTCGCGCACGAGAAGACATTAGCGAGCGGCGAGGAAGCGAGCATTGCTGCCGCGCAGAATGTCGATGCGCTGGCCGACCAGGAGTTCTACGTCAAGTTCAACCAAAGGCAGCACTGGAGCGAGCCGCCGCCGATCACGTACGAGCCGGCGCCGGGCTTTTACGATACAGAGGAGATGAAGGAGGGAGATGCTGCGCGGGTACAGCTGCAGAACCGCCTGCTCAAGGCTCGTGCCCGGGTGCGTTGCACCGTGTGAGCGCGGAAGAGCAAGAGCTGACACACCATTCGAGCAGATCGACGAGCTGGTGCCCATCATCGAAGCGAAGCGGCGAGAGGCCGAGGGCCTGGAGCGCCTGCGTGCCGCCTACGAGGGCGACTCTGCATTGGGCAACCCGGACGATGTGATGGACGTGAGCCGGCTCCATGCTCGGCATGCGGTGTGGTCGCTGACGTGGCGAGCCAACAGAACTTGCTTGATGCCCTGCGGGAGACGACTGCGCTGGAGCTGCAGGTGGCTGTCTGTGAAGCCGAGATCGAGGAGTGCGTGGGCGTCATTGGCGGTGCGTCGAGCCTGTGACACAGATTGCGGCGCGTCAGTGGTCTGATGCGCTATTCGCAGAGGACTCGTCAGACGCAAGACCACATCGCTTCACGCCGCACAACTTCACCATTCCGACGACGTGCGGCCTCTGCCAGAGCACCATGTGGGGCATCAGCGGACGCAATGCGCTCATCTGCAAGCGTGAGTGAAGCACCGCGAACAAGCGCGGCTCGAATGCTGACTTGCGACCTCTTGCCAGCGTGCGGCTACACCTGGTAAGCCTCGAGTTGTCGTTGCCTAGCCTCTGCCTGACTAACGCCCCATGTACAGCCACGCCAAGTGCGAAGCAAAAGTCCCGCCGAAGTGTCGTGCGGGCAACAAGCCAACGCATCGCCCGACCGGCTCCGTCTCGCTCGGACGCTCCTCGACGAGCGCCTCGACCCGCACAACTGGCAGCCGGCTCTCCATGCCTGCGCTCGCCAGCCCTGCTCGAGCAGCGCCGCCCGCACGCGCAGTGCCGCCGCCGCAAGCGGCTGCTCCGGCTGCAAGCGGCACGATGCTGTATGCATACGATGCGGCAAACGAGGGCGAGGTATCCGTGCAAGGTGAGCCTCGTCCCGCGCTTCTCTCAAGCACACTGACTGACAACGATGCACCACAGCTGGCGAGGCGGTAGAGGTGCTCGCCGACGACGACGGTGGCTGGCTGAGCGTGCGTACTGGCGCTGGCGACAGCGGTCTGGTGCCGACGTCGTACGTCGACCTCTCTGGCGCGCCTGCTGCGGTGCCGAGCACCGTGCCGGCCGCAGCGGCGACGCAGGCACAGGGCTGCGGCGAGTTTGTGGTGGCGCTCTTCGACTACAAGGCACAGGACGACGACGAGCTGGATCTCGTCGCTGGCGAGCTCGTGGAGCTGACGACGGCGGGCCTCACGTATGCCGATGGCTGGGCGCAGGGCATCAAGGTTGGCCGTGTGGGCGTCTTCCCGAAGACGTACGTGCGGCCGGACGATGAGGAATAGAAGCAGCACGCTGCGGCCTTTGCACATCCCGGCTGAGGAGGTCAGCGGGTAGGAAGCAGCCCTGAGAGCGCAAAGCAGTGCCTCCTTCGCTTGAGATCTCGCTCCCCGGCAGCAGCGCCTCGAGAGCGGACCCGCCGCGCCGGCGTCTTGCCGACGCAGAGCGCTGCATCCCGATGTGCGCCGATGTGGTGCCTGTCGCAAGGGCATGCCGACGTCCCCGCACAGCACATGCCCCCTCCCTCAGCAGTAGCACCTTGTCCACTCTGCTCGAGATGCAGGACCCGACGCAGGCTGAAGTACGGATGATCTGCGTGGTACCGTGCCAGCGGAGTTGCCGATATCGAGAGCCCACGCTGATCTCTCTGCTGCTGCTGGCCGGCCAAAGCAGCCGCGCGGTCAGGCACGGCCGCGACAACCTTGTGCTGGCGCCGTGGCTGCGCCTGCATCTGCACGTCATGCGGCGCCCACGCCGAGCTCGGCGGCGGCACATGGCCAGCAAGGCGCGCCGCCTGCGTGCACGGCCTCTATGCCGAGGAGGCAGCTGCACCTTCCGGTCCGGAGCGGCAGCCGAGCGCGAGGCTCTGGCGTCTGGCTCGAGACGCTCTGGCGGGGTGCGCTGCCGGCACCTCGACAGCACGCAGCGCAGCGCTCGAGTTGATGTGACGGCGGCATCTGCTGCAGCCCCACGCCCGCCAAGAGAGCGGAGCATGGCTGCCGGTGCGGCCGGCCGCGCTGCTCTCCTCCTCTCCGCACACACGCTCATCTCCCGCTCCACCCGCTGCTCCACCACACCCAGCAGCGCCATTCGCTGCTCTCTCCTCGCCGCGCCGTCCCGCGTCTGCGCCCTTCTGCACGGCCGTCGCATCGCCGCGCCTCCTCGTCGTACCTTCGCCGCCTTTCGCCCCTCGCCGCGCGCCAGCATGCCCGACTTTGTCGGCAGCATCGATGCCGGTGCGTCGCCGCTGCTGCTGCTGCTGCCGCTGCCGGCGCACTGAGTGATGCTCACCCCTGCGCCAGGCACCACGTCGGTGCGCTTCATGATCTTCAACGAGCGCGCCGAGGTGCAGGCCAGCCACGGCCTCGAGTTCACGCAGTTCTTCGAGCACCCCGGCTGGCAGGACCAGGATGCGCACGAGATCGTCGACAAGGTCAACGAGTGCATCGACGTGGCCGTGCGCCAGCTCGAGGAGAGCGGCAAGGGCAGCAAGAAGGACATCAAGGTCATCGGTAAGTCGCAGCTGGCAATGCCGCAGGCGCGCCGTGCTTGCGGAGGACGAGCAGGGCCAACAATGGCTTCAGTAGCGGCGCTGCTCCTCGAGGCCGCCTTCGACTGACGCTGCCGGCCCGCAGGCATCACAAACCAGCGCGAGACGACCGTCGTGTGGGACAAGAAGACGGGGCGGGCACTGACGCGCGCCATCGCCTGGCCCGACACGCGCACCACACACACGGTGCGCCAGCTGGCCGAGAAGAGCGACAAAGGCACGGACGCTGTGAAGCTCGAGACTGGCCTGCCGCTCTGTGCGTATCTGCTCGGGCAGGAGTCAGCAGCGTCGCTCTGAGCTCATCTGTTCGCCTGCACAGCGACCTACTTTGCGGCGCTCAAGCTGCGCTGGATGCTCGACAACATCCCAGAGGTCAAGAAGGCGCACGACGACAAGAACATGCTCTTCGGCACCGTCGACAGCTGGCTGCTCTACGTGCGTTGCTCTTGCTTTCTGTGCCCCGCCAAGGACAGCGCTCACTCCACCCGCCTGCAGAACCTGACGGGCCGCAAGGTGCACTACACCGACGCCTCGAACGCCTCGCGCACCATGTTCATGGACCTGCGCAAGCAGACGTGGGACCCCAAGCTGTGCGACTTCTTTGGCATCGACATGGACATTCTGCCCGAGATCAAGAGCTCGTCGGAGGTGTATGGCACGGTGGCAGAGGGAACGCTGCAGGGCGTTGAAATTGCGGGCCTGATCGGCGACCAGGTGAGTGCTGTATGGGCGTGACGGCAGAACGCTGCTGATGGCCGGCCGCACATCAGATGGGCGCACTCATCGGGCAGAAGGCGCTCACGCCCGGCGAGGCGAAGAACACCTACGGTGCGCAGCCTCTCACTGCTTCACGCTCTGCGCCCGCTGACCTCGCGTATTGCTGCCAGGCACGGGCGCGTTCCTGCTCTACAACACTGGCGACAAGGTCGTCGACAGCAAGAACGGGCTGCTCTCCACGATTGCCTACAAGGCCGGCCCCAACGCCGAGCCCGTGTACGCCCTCGAGGGCTCGATCGCTGTGTGCGGCTCGGCGATCAAGTGGCTGCGCGACAGCATTGGCCTCATCAAGGAGGCCGCCGAGGTTGGCGAGCTGGCGGAGGGCGTCGAGGACACGGGCGGCGTCTACTTCGTCACGGCGTTCAGCGGCCTGCTGTGCCCGTATTGGGACGACACGGCCTCGGGCATGATCATTGTGCGTGATGACTTGCGCCTGCTCGGCAGTGCGTGCAACTGACAATTCCTCTCAGGGCATGACCGGCTACACGGACAAGCGCCACATCGCGCGCGCTACCATCGAGGCGGCCTGCTACCAGACACAAGCCGTGCTGGCCGCGTGCGAGAAGGATTCGGGTGTGCCGCTGGCGTCGCTGCAGGTCGACGGCGGCATGACCAAGTGCGTGGTTGTGCGCCGTGTGGGCTGGCAGCTCAAGAGACTGACGGCCTTGTCTCGCAGCTCCGACATCATCATGCAGATCCAGGCCGACATCCTGGGCCTAACCGTCGAGCGGCCCGAGATGCGGGAGTGAGTTGTCTCTAAGCCCTCACCGCCTAGGCCGTGGCTGACGGCATCTTACGCTTGCACAGAACGACGGCGCTGGGCTCCGCACTGCTTGCAGGCGCCGCCAAGGGCCTCTTCGGCTGGGACCTCAGCAAGCCCGAGACGCTCAAGGACGTCAATGCGGCGGGCAAGCAGAAGTTCGAGCCGAGCATCTCTGCCGAGCGCCGCAAGGAGCTGCTGCACGGCTGGGAGCGCGCCGTGGAGCGCTGCAAGGCGTGGAACGAGAGCCCGTGAAGAAGAAGCCGAGGCCATACTTTCTCACACTCTCTCTGCTGCGGCATCTGCTCCGCATTCGTTCCGTGTCCGCGCGTGCCCCCACACGCGCCCGGGCAGCTCGTCATCCGGTCATCGAGGGAAGGGAAGGGAGGAATGAAGCATTGCAAGCACTGAGGATGTCGCGACGGCGCATCTACTTGGCCTGGCGAGCGCGCTTGAGCTCCAGCTGGCCGGTCTTCTTGTGGCTTTCCTGGATGGCGCGCTTGCGCTTCGACGTCTTGATCTCGTCTGCCTTCTCCTTCTCCTTGTTGCGCTCGGCGCGCCGCTCGGCCTGCTTGGCGCTGCGCTTGGCGCCCTTCTCCTTCTGCACGGCCTGCATCTGCTGCAGCAGCGCCGTCGCGGCCCGCTCGTCCTTCTCCATGACGACGGCGCGCTGGGACATGTAGCTCTTGTTCGCCGCCTGGAGAGAGAGAGCGTGAGTGTTGTGCTGTGGTGGCTGCGAGTGATGCTGGCCTCACCTTCTTGAGCACCTTGGTCTTCGACGCGTACGGCTGAGACACGACGCGTCAGCACCGATGAGGGCATGCACCATGGCGCTGGCACTCACTAGCGCAGCCTGCAGCTTGCGCGGCACCTTGAGGGCGTTGAACTTGCGGTTGAGCGGGCGCTCGGTGATGGGCTTGTAGATCGAGTCGACGTTGCGGCCGGGCGTCTTGATGCGCTCGTCGCGCCGCACGGCGCCCGTGAGGCGCATGCCGCGCCAGTCGCGCGTGCCGCCGTCGCCCGAGGGCGAGAGCAGCAGCGATGTGACGGGATTGTAGAACTTGCGCGGCAAGATGGCGTACCAGGCACGCAGAAAGACGATGTCTGCGAAGTGTGTGAGTGCCAGGTGACGCAGCGCAACGCCTCTCTCCCAAGCCGCACGCACCGCTCATGAGCACCTTGTCCTCAAACGTAGCGCGGAAGTGGCCCTCGGGCTTGGCGAGCGCCTTCTTGACCTGCCCGCGGATGCCCGAGACGGTCTTGATGTGCGCGCCCTCGAACTTGGCCACCTCGAGGCTGCTGTTGAACATGTCCTTGATGAAGGCCGTGTTCTTGAACACCTTTGCCGGCGTGCCCGTCAGCTTGAGCTTCTTGACGATGCGGTGCGCCGCGGCGCCGGCGTCGACGTCCAGCACAGTGCCCGTGGCGCTGATGCGGAAGCCCGGCGTGTCGGCGCCCAGCGTGTTGAAGGCGCAGAAGCCGGTATTGGGCCGCGAGGCGGGGCCCCAGAACGTGGCGAGGCAGTGCATGTGCTCCGGCGTATACTTGAGCATGCGGTTGCGCGTGCCATCGTCGAGACTGTAGATCGGCGTGCTCTGGAAGCGCCGCCAGCCCATGCTGAAGATGAGCGGGTCGTTGCACTTGAGGATGCGGTGGTGCCAGCGGTGGCGCTTGATGCGCACCTGCACGTAGCCCAGCTGCTCCTCGCTCGGCAGCAGGCCGCCGACGAGCAGCGGGTAGCGCGGGTCGAAGTGCTCGATGAGCTCGCACGGCACGTTGGACAGCTCGATGCGCACATAGGCGCCCGGCCGGAAGCCCTGCACCAGGTCGCGCGTCGCCTGGTCCTCGTCGGCAAAGGCCGCGCGGTTCGCTTCGGCCTGGCGCGCCAGCTCTGCCTTTTGCTCGTCGTACCAGTCGCCCGCAGCCGCATCGTCGGCGTCGTCGTACTGCTCGTCAAATTTGCGCTTCAGCGCCGCCTTCTTCGATGCCAGAGCATCAGCTCGGGCTGCGTCGCTCTCGGGCGCTGCGCCCTCGTCCTCATCACTGCTGCTCTCCCCCTCCTCGTCCTCAAAGCCCTTCCACTCGTCTCCGGCGGCTGCCGGCGCAGCCTGCTCCCCTTCGCCAGTGCCATTGCGCGCGGCGTCGCGCGCAGCGTCTGCCTCGGCTGCCTCGGCACCAGTGATGAAGAGGTGGCGGATGGAGTCGAGCGTCTCCTCGTCTTGCCAGCGCGCCAGCTCGGCAGGCTCAAAGAGCATCTTGCTCTCGTCTGGCACGAGTCCGGCACCCGGTGCGGCCAGTGCCTCCTCGCCGTCTTCGAGACGGTCGCCGTGCGCGAGCTGGAAGAAGTCGTCGTCGTCGTCGTCGGACGGGCGGTTGCCGGAGGGTCCGGCCTCGCCCAGGCCATAGATGTCGCCCGCGGCGATCTTCTCCGGCGACAGGTCCGTCTCGTAGATGAGGCGCATCAGGTCCGGCGCTCGCCGCGCACGGTTGGCGAGCACAGTCTCCTGCGCGCGCGCAGCCAGGTCGCGCTTCCACGGCGCCGCCATGTCGTCGTCGCCGTCCGAGAGGCCCATATCGGAGTCTGACTCGGCAAAGGGGATCATGCCCGACTCGGGCCTGTCCTCGTCCTCGGCGCCAAAGCCGACGCCCTCGCCGTCGTCGTCGGAGCCCAAGTCGTAGTCGTCGTCCTCCACGTCTCTGCCGTCGTCCTCATCCTCCTCTGCCTGGCGCACGTCATCAAACGCAGCCCGGCGCGCACGCTTGCCGCGCGCGGCAGCGCTTGTTCCTTGCGCCTCGGCTGCCAGCGGCGCGGCATCCTCGTCGAAGAGGCGCAGGTCGCCCTCGCGCGCGCGCTCGTCCAGCGTCGTCTTTGCGCCCTGTAGGCCGAGCACGAGACGTTCGCCCTCGTCGCGCTCCGCCGCCTCGTCCTCGTCCTCGCCCTCGCGCTTGCTGAAGTGGCCCGGCACGGAGATGTACACGGCGTCCTTGTCGAACATGACGCCGCCGACGTCGCTCATGGGCGCGTGGATGAGCTTGTGCTTGTCGCTCAGCTTGCGCCGCTTCTCGCTGTCCATGGTGGGCAGCGGACAGGGGTCGGAGAGCCGCTCGATGCTCGCAATGCTCAGATCGCCCACGCCGGGCACGTGCACGCGCGTGCCGGGCCGCAGGTTGGTGCCGCGCAGGTAGCCGTATACTGTCGTCGTGCGGTCGGCCTTGGGGTTCAGGCGCACCGTCTCGCGCGGCGTCAGGTCCTCAAGACGGTCGGCCAGCAGGTACGGGTGCGCGTTGCGGAAGACGAGCGGCCGGAACTTCATCACGGAGATGAAGCGGCTGAGATTGGCAATCTCCGTGTCCGGGTAGCGGCCATTCATGATGCCGCTGAGGTAGAAGAGCTTGGCGCCCTGGTAGATCTCCGTCCAGAAGCGCGACTTCAGCCGCTTCTTGGTGGCGCGCAGGATGTGCGACTTCTTGATGAGGTCGAGATGCGTGAGCACGCCCATGACCTTGGGGAAGCCGTGCGCCTGCAGCACGTTGAGGAACTCCATCGTCTCCATCTCAAAGCCGAAGCTGCCGTCGATCATAAGCAGCACGAGGTCGGCCACCTTGCCAATGTCGATCATCGAGTTGAGGTCGTTGTTGCACTCAATGAACGTGATGCGGCGCTTCTTGCCTGCGTGAGGGCGTCAGCGGTAAGGCCGGTGCGGCACGGAAGCGGATGTGCATGTACTTCACCACCTCGACAGCTGCTGCCGTGCTGCATCGCCGATGCCGCTGCACTGCCGCCGAGCACGCCCGGGTAGGCTGACTCGTCGATGCCGCTGCGGCCAGCACGCCACACACCGCGCTGCCCTGCCGCTGCACGGCCGACCGCGGCCCCGTCCCACCCGCACCTGCGCCGCACTACTCACCGCTGACAAGCGTCACCGGCCCCCGGATCTCCGTCAGTGTGTGCTTGGTGAAGCGGCGAATGAGCGAGCGCATGAGCGTGCTCTTGCCCACGCCCTCGGGCCCGACGATGGCGACAATGACGGGCGGCGCCTCGTCGTCGTGCGTGCGGTTCACGAGCGGCACGTGCAGGCGCTGCTGGTCGCGCTCGGCATTGCGGCGGATCTGCTTGTCGGCGGTGCGCGGGTTGGCCGAGACGAATGCCTGTGCGACGAGGAGGTGAGCAGGTGTGGGAGAGTGAGGTGCGCACAGTGGCACACTCACGCGCGGGTTCTGCCCGCCGGCGTGCTTGCCTGCCTTTGCGGCGGCGGTGGTGCCCTTGTCGGTGCGCGAGGCGCGGTGGGCGCGGTGCACCTGCGTGGCGTCGGCCATGCTGTGCGAGGGGGATGGGGTGCAGGAGGAGGAAGCATCAGAGCTCGCGGCACGGCACGGCCAGCCACTTTTTCGGCCCGTCTCGCACGGGAAGGAGAGGCGGGCGAGGCCAGCGCGTTCCCACGCCGCGGCGTGGGAGCGGGCGGCCTGGCGCGCGGCGTGGTGGAGGCGCCGGCCCCCCTCGCGGCGGCTGTTGGTTGGCTGGCTGCGCGCCTCCCTCCCAGTCCCGTACCACCACCTGCGCCTGCTCTGCAGCCCCTGCGTCTGCGACTCGCCATCATGCGGCCACTCGCCGCCGCACTCTGCCTCGCGCCTCTCCTCGCTGCGCCTCTCGCCGCCGCCGCTGCTGCAGCGGACGCCGCCTCGCTGCCGCCGCCGCCGCTGCGCATCGCTATCATCGGCGCCGGGCCGGGCGGCACCAGTGCCGCCTACTGGCTCGCGCGCGCGCAGCAGCAGCTCGATGCTGCCGCTCTGCTCTCCGCCGAGAGTCAGGCAGCTGGCGGCGGCCAGCGCACGGCCGTGCCGCTGCGCGACGCCTTCGACGTGACGGTATACGAGCGTGAGGAGCGTATCGGCGGACGGACCGCCATCGTGCATCCCCATGATGACGACTCGCTCGAGGCCATAGAGCTCGGAGCCAGCATCTTTGCGGATGTCAACTACAACCTGAAGCGCGCTGCCAAGGTGCGTCTCGCTGGCACAGGCGTACAAGGGCGAGGCTGACGCACCCGCGCGACAGCAATTCGGCCTGCCCACGGACGCGAAGCTGGGCGAGGACGATGCGACAGTGGGCATTTGGGACGGACAGCAGTTTCTGGTCGAGGTGAGTGCTGCAGTGCTGTGCTGTTGTGCTTGCCGTGTCCTGACTGCGCCATGTGCCAGGGCCTGGACGACTCGTGGTGGAACAGCGCACGCATGCTCTGGCGCTACGGTTATTCGCCCATGACGACGAAGAAGCTGTGAGTGCCTGCATATGCGCGTCGCCTGGAACACTTGGCTGATCGCCTTACCTGTGTGTGCAGCGTCACGAAGCTTGTCTCGCTCTTCGTCAGCATGTACGATGCAAAGTTCCTGCATGCGCCACGCGATGAGCACGCCAACGCTACGGCCAGTGGCTTCCCGTGGGCGACGATGGAGGAGCTGAGCAAGGCGGTGGGCTTCAAGGATCTCTCGAACCAGGTGGCGGGCGACTACTTTGCCAAGCAGGGCGTGACGAAGCTCTTTGTGAGTGTGCAGCGTGGCGACTGCGGCGTCTCGCTGATCATGCCTCGCGTAGACCGACGAGGTCATCGAGGCCGCCACGCTCGTCAACTACGGCCAGGACATCTACTCGATCCACGCCGTCGGCGGCGGCGTCTCGCTTGCGGCATCTGGCGCCACTGGCATCCGCGGCGGCAACTACAAGCTGTTTGAGGAGTTCCTGGGGCGCAGCGGTGCACGACTGCGCATGGGGCTAGGCGGCCAAGTCACTGGGCTCGTCAAGTTCGCCAGCGCCAGTGCCGCACTCGAGGCTGGGCACGTCCAAGCAAGCGATGTCTCGCAGATGCGCGACGAAGGCGTCAAGTGGTGGGTGGGCACCCGCAGCGGGGCAGGCGCGCTCTACGACCGAGTCCTCGTCGCCACGCCCTGGCACAACGCCGGCATCACGCTGATGAACACGCACGCGACGATCCCGACGCCGCCATACGTGCATCTGCACGTCACGCTGCTCGTGACGAATGCGAGCCAGCCGAACCCGCGATACTTTGGTCGCGGCGACCAGGACGTCGTGCCGACTAGCGTGCTGACGTCGCACGAGGCCCTGCGCGCTATGGCCAAGAAGAAGAAGGCGGGCAAGGAGAAGCCGGAGGCACTGCAGCGCCGCGCTCAAATACCCCTCATGCCCGCTGGCAAGCTCGGCTGGTGGCCCGGCGAAGGCAAGCACGAGCCCGTGCTTGAGGTGAGAGTGCAGATTCTCCGTCCAGATACCGCGCCGGGCTGACGGCTCCGTCGCAGTTCAACAGCCTCAGCTACCTCTCCAAGCTCGAGCCGCGCAACGCCAGTGTCTCTTCAAAAGATGAGCACGTCGTCAAGGTGCGTCGTCGCGAGCTCGCTGGCGTGCTCTGCATTGCAGTGCTGACGAGACCTGTGCCAGATCTTCTCGGCGGCAGCACTGAGCGATGCACAGCTGGAGCGCATCATGGGCACGGGCAACGTGCTCTGGGTGCGCCGGCAGGAGTGGGACGCCTACCCCGGTGCGTCTTTCCGGCGCTTGCACTCGCAGCGCCGCAGGCTGAGCTCGCCCCTCTCGCAGAGCTGCGTCCCACGGCCGAGTTCCCAAAGCTGCACGTCGATGACGGCCTGTTCTTCCTCAACGCCTTTGAGCGGTATGTGCCCTACACACCTCCGCCTCTGTCCGTCGACTCACACGCTCCTCCTACAGGCTGATCAGCACAATGGAGACAGCGACCGTCTCGTCGCGCAACGTCGTCGCCCACCTGCTCGAGCAGGAGCTGGGCTGGGACTTTGTGCACGGCGGCGCCAACTGCTCAGATGTGCCCAGCGACGTGCAGCAGCGCGCCGCTGCCGCAGCTGACCACGACGCGTGGAGCGGATGGGGCTGTCACTCGGGCTGAGGCTAGTCTGCCCGTCCCGCTCCTCAACGATTCTCTCTCGCGCCTCCTTTGCTTGTACTATGTCTGTCACCCACGCTTCCTAACGATGCCTTCTTTGCTCTGCGCACGCCCGCACTCTCTAGCATGCCGATCTGCATTCGTCATCGTGATGGTGAGGCGAGAGGGAGAGAAGGTCGGGGAGGGGAATGGCAGAGAGATCGGGCGAACGATTGTTCCGCTCGCAACATCGCTCACGGCCCGCCCACGGCCCGCCATGGCCCGTCACGGAGCAGCCACTCTCATAGCTGCTTAGTAGCCCCGCGAGCACTTTTCCTGCAGCAGGATGGCGCGTCAGCGATGACCAAGAGATTGTGACGTACGCAGCGCGGCACTTACGAGAACTGAGAGAGAGGCAAGCAGAGAAGAGAAGGTTGCTCGTGTCAGCGCGTTGTCTTCCATTGCTGCGAGCTCTCGTGCCCCTCGCCCGCCCAAGTGCAAGCGCGCGTTCATAAAGCGTGGCCGGCCCGACCCGATGCTGCTCTGTCATGTCGCCGGATCGCACGTGTAGCGATCGTCGACGACGATAGGAGGCAGCGAACGGGGGCAGCATCCGCCTTGCACGTCCACTGCACGCGCATGCGCATCGTGCGCTCAAATTGCCCTGTGTCGCCGCGTGCGCGCCCCGAGTTCCATCCGCCCCCTTCTTCACAGTCGCTGCCATCCGCACACCCTCTCAAGGCGCGTCCAGACCTGACCGAGGCCGTCGCGCTCGTGTTCGCGCGCGCGAGGCGCAGGCCGGCTGCACAGTCCGTTCTTGATCTCTGGCACAGCACAGCACTGGCGCATCGGTGGTGTGCCCTCTCCCTCTCTCGGTGCAGCTCCTCGTCCCTCCGCGCATCTGTTCCTCCCATCCACCAGCCCTCCCTTTCCGTGCTCAAACCCGTCTCCATGCGCGCGCAAGACTCACCGGCATCGTACGCGACCTCGTCAATGTCGGTCGCCTGCACCTCGACAGCAACGCCGACGAGGGCCTTGCGCAGCGCATCCTTGGACGAGGCGGCCAGCATCTTGGCCTTGATCTTTGCGTCATCCGGCGCCCTGCACGCGACGAGACGGGGTCAGCGATGCGGCGGTGGGTGAGGTGCGACACGGCGCTGGGCGATGTGCAAAGCATGCGGATGCAGGATGGGAGCACCGTAGCCGGTGCGATGTGCCAGAGGCGCTGCTGTGCCCGCACGACACACCCTGCCAGCATGCTGCGCCCGTATCCTTCATCGCCTTGCCATCCGCCATACATCCCACCGCCCTTCCTGCTGCACACCCGCACGCACCAGCTGATGAAGCAGATCTTGTTCCTCTTGCCCTCGTCGCCCTTTGTGAACTCAAAGTCGTACACGCCCCACACGCAGTCGTCCTTGGGCAGCTTCTCGAGGAAGGCGTCGTAGTCGGCGGCGGCGTCGTGCTGCGCGGGGGCCGTGTGCAGCACGACAATCTCCGTCTTGTCGGCGCTGAGGCCGTAGAGGATGTAGCGCAGCGACTTGCCGAGCTTGAGCTGCTGGTACGCGGCCAGACAGTCGGAGGAGACCTTGACGCCCGAGGACTGCGGAGGGAGTCAGCGCGGTGCAACGGCAAGCGATGCAGACGGATGCGCACGCACCATGCTGGGCAGATGTGTAGTGGAGCGAGGAGAGGGTGCGGGAGAGGGTGATGCGGAGCAGGAGGAAGCGAAGCTCGGCCGCGAGGAGCGCGATGGCTGATGCGCGATGCAGCGCCAGGGCCACCCAGCTCAGGCGCTCGGGCACAGCCCTGCAGCGCGACGTGTTGTCGGACAGCCACGCCACGCGCGCCGCAAGCGGCGGCGGTGCGGCCTCAGCTCGGCCAGGCGCGCGTCAGGGGCGCCGCGCCTGGGCCTGCGCCAGCGGGCGGATAGAGCTGCGCGTGCGACTCCGCACATGTGCGGCGCGCCGCGCAGCCTTGCCCCGCCTCCACTTCAACATCCTCGCCCTCGCAGCTCTCGTCAGCCTCCCTGGTCGTGTGCACTGCGCGAGTCACATAGGCATGCGTGCAATTCGTAGCGGGGTAATAAGAGGAACCAGACGCGGGCAGGCGTGTGACGCAAAAGAGAGACGTAGAAAGAGGCAAGGCGGCGCGCCGTGGGATCGCGAGGTGCGAAAGCAGGTGCTCGAAGATAGGAAGGTGGAAGAGAGGCAGCTGCTCGGACGCAGCATGCGCAAAGCGAGCGCTACCGCTACGTCCGGGAGCACCTCCTCTACTCGGCCTTCTTGGCCGCGCGGCGCGGCTGCGTGCGCTCGCCCTTTGCCGCCTCCTTGACCGGCTTGGCCGTCTTTGCCTTGCCCGCCTTTGCGCCCGCGCTCTTCTCCTTCGACGCCGAGCTCTTCTCCTTCTTCTCCTTCTCCGGCGCCTTCTCCTTGGCCGGCGCCTTCTTCTCCTTCGTCTCCTTCTCCTTGGGCTCCGCAGCGGGCGCGGCCTCCTTCTCCTTGCCCTCGCCCTTGCCCTCCTCGGCCGCGTCGCTCTTCTTGCCCTTCGACGCCGGCGCCTTCTTGCTGCCGACGGGCGCAGCGGGGTCCTTGCGCTCGCCGCTCTTCACGGCAGACTCCTTGGGCTTGGGCGCGCCCTAGCGTGAGGAGAAAGGAGTCAGCGGCAAGCATCGCAACTGCCCTCTCGTCGGGCCGGCGAGAAGCGGCAAGGCTTGAGTCGGGCTCGCTCGCTCGCTCGCGCAACTCACCTTGCTCGCCTCGTTCGGGTTGTCGCCGCTGTCCTCGTAGCCGCCGCCCTTTGCCTCGTACACCTTGGCCATCTCGGCCGCCTTGTACGCCGACCAGTTGCCCTTGCCGCCGCCCTTCTCCATCTGCTTCACCTCTGCGAGCAGCACACGAGAGCGTCAGTCAGGGGACAGCACGGGAAGCTGCTGCCGCCTTTGTGAGGCAACTGCGGGATCACGCACCCTCCTTGGCCTCCTCGCGCAGCTTCGGGTCCGTCGGCTTGCCCTTGGACGACGGCATGGCGGATTCTTTCCAGGCGAGGTTGCGAGAGCGAGAGCTGGGAGCGAAGCGAGTTCAAGGCTAGGAAGCGAGCAGCAGGCAAGAAGACGAAGATGAAGCAGTTGCAAAGAACGGGCGAGACAGGTATGGGATGCAGGTGGAGGGAAGGCAAGCCGCTGAGCCGCCGGGAGCTCGAGACGACAACACGGCGCCGGGCGGGGACGAGGCGCGCGGGCGCCCCGGGCCGCCATCCCATCCACCCCCCGACACGGCTCAGCTGCAGCCGCTCTCTCCAGCGGCCTCCCTCTCCGCCGCTTGCTGACCAAACTGCCGGATGCGCGCGCAGCGGGACGTTGGCGCGGCCCTTCGCCCACATCCAGGCAACACGCGTGCTCGACGCGACGCGGCTGCATCATCAGCGCGGCCTCTTCGCCTTCCCCGCTCGACCCTGCGGCGTCCGAATCCACCACGCGCGCGCCGCCTCGCCCTCCACCCGACTCGCATCAGAATGCGCCTCATTTGACAGCAGCAGCAGCCGCTCCGCACCCGTGTTCTCTGCGAAGAGCACCTTCAGCAAGGCTTCGTTGTTCTGGGTGCTGCCAGGTGCGCAACGGTGGCGCAGCGCTCGGCCTCCGCGACGCGCGGCCTCCGGCGCTCGAGCGCGCTACGTCACCTCGTCCGTCGTCACCCGCACGAGTGCCCTCGCTCTGACTCCGCCAGCGCTTCCGGCCGTCTTGAGAAGGCATCGCTCCTGCAGCCGCTGAGGCGGCAAGGGTGCATTTAGCATCGAGAGTCGGCAGCGGGCGTGACACGCAGCAGCAAGGCACCGAAGCGCAGCATGCGATGTCCAGATGGGGCAGGCGTGCGCCGCTCAACATCCACCTCGCACCTCCTGCCTCCTTTCCCCGCACTGCCGCGGCAGCAAACAGAGCGTGGCTGTCGCCCTGCTGCAGCTGATCCGCCATCTCTGACTGACGCCCTGCAGCTGAATCCCTCGTCCACGCGCGGTCTCCCGACAGGCGAGGGACCTGCTTGGCTCGCGCCGCGCGTCCAGTGTGCGCCGGCGTGGCGTGACCTCGCAGGCCGCCGCCGCCGTTCAGCAGCATAGTCACGCTTGCTTCCCTGGTCTCGGGGGCGCAGTCTCACACTCCTGTTCCGAGCAGGATCATGTGCACTGCGTCCTGCAAGCCTGCGTGTGTGCACCCATTCTTATTTGTCGCACTGCGGAGCCGACAGCGCGTCGTTGCGTAGGACGACCGAGCGGCGTGCCGCGCGACGTGGACTGTCAAGGCTGCACCTCGTCTCCAGAATCATCTGGAGCAGCCTGCGCGGCTCCGAGAGAACGAGGAGATGTGCGAGGAGGCTCTGCACTCCGACCGTCGGCACGTGGCGGAGCTGGGACGCTGTGCAGTCGAGTGCGTTTGGAAGTGGCTCAGCTCCTCTTCCCTAAGGATAACACAGCCTGCGGAGCGCCGGCCCAAGCGACGGTCCATTCTGATTGCTCGCCTTCTCGATTGGCTTGAGACGCTCACGTGGCGATTGGGCATGCCGGAGGTAGAACTCGGAGGGTCATCGGCGCACCAGCACACGGCGTTTGTGTGCTTGCAAGCCGCACCGCGGCCGCGTGGAGCCGCAGCCTTGGCGTGTGAAGAGAGAGATCGGCGCGGCGACGGGCCCGCGCTCGCACCGAGCGGCCGGCGGCCCGCAAGAGGCTCTCTGAACGCCCGTGGGCTGCGCTATGGCAGCGAGACAGGCGCCATGCCGGCCGATGGAGACCGATGGCTAGCCATTTGCGGCAGCCCGCGTGCGAGAGGCGTGAGGGTGGCATGAAGGCAGATCAGCTGCACCCTGATGCACTCCTGCTTGCCGAGGCTAAGGCTCGCAGCCGCAGCAGCAGGCCGCGCTAAGCCTTGCTGCCGCAACGGTGCTTTTGCCGAAACGCGAAAGGGAGCAGCCGAGTCTAGACACAAGGCGGCAGAGTCAGAGCGCAGCTGCAACCTGCGAGCCCAACGGCTCTTGTGGCTGCGCTACAGCCCGGTGCCGTGCAAGACGCACGAGGAGGCGCGAGAACAACCTCGGCGCAGCGGCTCAAGGCGGTTGAGCCGCTGTCGCACGCCCATGCTGCGTCTCTGCACGCTGCGGCTGCGTCGTGGACTCGTGGTGCTTTTGCCGCGTGGGCCCCCTCTCTCGTCTCGAGGGCTGCGCTGAGCAGCGTCGGAGAGGGGCACAGCGCGGCAGGGCAGCAGACGTGGCGCAAAGCCTCCGCGAGCCGCTCCGCTCTCCCGCTGCCTCCGCCCGGCGGCCGCTCGGCTGCTTCTCTCGCGCAGGTGAGTCTCGCAGACGAGCGTGCGCGCTGCAGAAGCGGCGCCGGGCCGCACGCAGCGCTCGGCATTTCGCACGCCGCCAAGCAAGATGGGAGGAAGGCGGAGTTGCGGGCGGGCGCATGTGCCCGACGGCATGCTCGAGGAGCGACGACGGCGCCCTCGACGGCGCGGTGCCGCGGGTCGCGGCGTTGATGCGGCATGCGGCTGCGGATGCGGGCCGAGTGCGAGTGCAGCAGCAGCAGACACGCCGCAGCGGCCGCGGCTGCAGCACCAGGCAGAGCGAGCGCACGAGGAACATCTCGAGGCTCGCTCCTCTCCCTCGGGCGGCAAGGCGGAGCCTATTTCGCTCCGCCGTGCAGCTGCTGCGCTGCCATGCCGTGGCTCTGCAGCCGACTCTCTCGCTTCACGGCGGCTGCGCGCTGCACACGCGCCGCCTCCGCGCTCCGCCGCCTCCGCACTTGATGCTGCGAGGTGTGCATCTGCGTGCGTTGCAGCGTGCAGCGCAGGCCGCTTGCATGCTGCAGCCCAGCGCTGTCAAAGCCTGAATGCTCACGGACGAAAGAGGGCGCGAGCCTGGACTGGCGTAGTGCGGTCTCAGCACAGATGCGGCGCGCCATGAGGAGGTGTTGGGCTCTCGGTGCTGCTGCGCGCGCGCTTGCCGCATCCGATGCGCGCTTTGGAGGCCGAGACACTCGCCGGCACGCACAGAGCGACGCAGCACGCCGGCAGGCACCGACGCCGCACCGTCCTGCTCCCGCTCGCTGCAGCTGCATCTCCCCCCCTCAGGTGCAGCCGCAGCGTCGTCGGAGCCGCAGAGCGGACGCACGTCCGGCCGTCCCAGGCGGCGGTCTTTTGTCGTCCAACCACCACACCGTACCGCTCCTCATTCCTCCACGCGCGCCGCGTCCAAGTCGCGTGCGCCCCTCTAGGCTTTCTCAGCGCGGGCGGGCGTCGTCGTGCAGCCATGGACGCCCTCGCGGCCGCCAGCCGCTCGAGCGCCCACGGCGCCCTGCCGCCGGCGCTGCTCGCCGCCCTGTCCGCGCCCGGCGGTGCCGGCGCCGAGGCGCTCGAGGCGCTCGACGCCTTCGTGCACGAGCTCTTCGTGCTGCGTCTGGGCGCCGACTTTTTCATCCAGGGCGTCGTGGCGCTTGCGCTCATTGGCGGCCTTATTCTTGGCGGCTGTGAGTGTGCCAGCACGCCGCTTGCCGCCGGTGCTGACCCGGGGCACATGTCTAGCATCCGTCATTCTCTACCGCATCTACCGCCAGAAGTTCTGGCTGTGGAAGGTGACGCGCCGCAGCGAGGGCATCTACATCATCCCCAACAGCCTCAACTGCTTCCTCATCTTCGAGGGCGCCTTTGGCATTCTCTGGATTGCGTTCAGCGTCGTGCAGTACATCGCGTATGGCCGGCGGTCCGATGAGGCACAGGGACACCTTGCGGTGTTCAACACTGTCGTCTGGCTGCCGCTGTGGATCGGGTGAGGCTCAGCTGCCGCGCCTGCTGTGGCACAAATGCTGACGCCCACCACAGCGCCTCGCTCGCCGGCTGGGGCTCGTTCTACACAGCTCCCGGCGCGCTGGACCGCGGACCACTGAGCAGCTCCAAGGTGGGGCGCTTCCTGCCGCGTCCGCTCATCGTCAACCTCGTCTGTCTCGGCACGCCCTTCCTGCTCGCCGCCTCCGTGGCTGCGCCCATGGCGCTGGCACAGCGCAGCCTCAACTCGAGCTTCGCCGCCTACCGCGCCTTTGCAGCGGACGTGCAGAGCGCCGTCGCCCAGGCGCCGCTGCCCTCGGACGCCGTCTCCGCCCTCGTGCGCCAAGCAAGCGGCGTGTGGGAGCAGCAGGTGCACGCCATCGACCTGCAGGGCATCACCTTTACCGTGTGGAGCGTCTGGGCGGGCCTCTTTCTCGTCTTCTACATTCCCGCAGGCGGCTACCTGCTCTATCTCGTCTGGCAGCAGATGCAACGCCAGGGGCGCATCGTGCGCGAGATGGAGGAGCGGCAGAAGGACGCGCTGCCCGCGGAGAAGCCCGCTGCTGCGGGTGCAGCCAATGCGCTGCAGAGGCCCGACAGCATCACTGTTCTCAGCCCGTCTGGCGACTCGCTGCTCTTTCAGCCGCTCAATGCTGCGCCGAACGTCGTTGCACCGGCATCACGACGCGGCAGCACGCCAAGCCAGCACACCGGCTCTCCGCCAGTGACGCCTCGCACGCTCGTCAATCCCGACACCATTGAGAAGGGCTCGCTCAAGTGCAGCTCCGGCAAGCAGGACAGCGACTTCTTCTTCCCTCCTCTGCGGCCTGATCTGCGTAAGCGAGCGACGCAGCGTGTCACCCAAGCGGGCACGCCTACAGCTCGCTACCGCTACCTGCGACGCTGCTTCATCAACCTGCTGCTGCTCTACGTCTCCATCACGCTCGGCGCATTGGCGTATCTCATCATTGCCTCTGTTCTAGGCGGACGACTCTCCGATTGCATCCGCAGTGGTCCAGACGCCATGACGCGCCTAGTGTACGGCGCCAGCTGTGCCGCTTCCTGGGTGGCCGTCGTGTTCGGCACGCTCTCCTTTGCCTCGATCTTCTCGCGCTTCTTCGATCCCTCGCACGAGGATGCCCAACGCACGCGCACGCCCTTTGCGGCGGCGGCGCGCTCGGGCAAGACGAACTCGGACATGCTGAGTCCGCACGAACGCACACGGCCGCTGCCGGCCGTGCCCGAGAGCGTGGGCGCCACGATGGACGCCGGCATGCTCAGCATGGGCGGCGGAGAGGAGCGCTCGACGAGCGACGTGCTCGACGGCATCAAGTTTCAGCTGCGGCCCGATGCGCAGGCGCCAGGCACACTGCTCATGCGTCCCGTGGATGGCGGCGCGGGTGGAAGCGCCGACGTGTCGCCGGAGTCGACACAGCTCGGCGTGGCACACGTCTTCCGACGAGGCGGACGACGCCAACGACGTCTGCAGGCGGAGCGAGCAGCGGCGCTCGATGCGGCGGGCACGACGAGCTTCCCGGAGGAAGTGTCGCAGACCGACTCGCAGCGCTCCTTCAAGGCCGGCAGGACGGTGTACTACCCGACGCCGTACGGACACATGCCGGCGCCCGCACGAGGCGAAGTGATGCCGCTGCCGCCAGAGCGATCGCCGCCGCCGACGGCCGCGGGTTCTGCTGCTCCACGCAGCGACGACGTGCAGCCCATCGAGGAGCTCCGGGAGTACGAGCTGCCCTCGCCGCCGCCGGCCGTGCGTGGCTGGGTGCACGAGTGGGGCTCTGCTTCTTCCTCTGCGGCAGGCGCACGACGAGCCAGTGTGGCGCATCACGCTCCTCCTCGCTCACCACCGCCAGCGCTCGCCGCATATCGCCGCCGCCCCAGCGCGCCGCTCCTCTGCGGCGCCGAGATGGGCTCCTCCATCCCTGCGGCCGCGGCGCGGCGCAGCAGTCTGCCGCAGCGCAGTCCGCCGCCCGGCGGCAGCCTGCCGCTGGTGCCCGGCGCCGTGCTGCCTCCCGCCGCCGAGGCGGTCGAGGAGGCGCCGCGAGGTACCCCGCCGGCGCCGCTGCTGCTCGACGGCTCGCGCCGCGTCGAGGCGGCGCGGCTGTCGCCGGGCATCTTCTTCTGAGCGCCTGCATGCATCTGCTTACCCTGTATCGTTGTGGCCTCCACTGTACTTCTATCCATTCATTCGCCGATGCCATGTTGCGTGCGAGCGTGGAGGTGGTGAGAGTGAGAGGGGCGAGTTGCTGGCAGGAAGCTCGGAGGGCCGGCGGCCGGTGGCCGAGTGCCGAAGCGGCGCCGGCCAGCGTGGCAGCCGCGGCCCGACTCGCCTCGCCGCCTGACTCGGCGCCGCTGCCCCGCTTCTGACTCTGACGTCGCTCCTTGCTTGCCCTCCACCACCACCCCTCTCTACTCATCATGTCCCGTCCCGCTCCGCCGCCCACCTCCGCCATCGACTGGGCCACGCTCGGCTTCACCGAGCGCCGCGTCGCCGGGCAGGTCGTGTGCACGTGGCGCGACGGCGCGTGGGGCGCGCCCACGTGGAGCTCCGAGCCCGAGCTCAAGATCCACGCCGCCGCCAGCTGCCTCAACTATGGCCAGCAGTGCTTCGAGGGCATCAAGGTGCGTCAGACATGGGGGCGCAGGAACGAGGGAGAGTGGGCAGCGCCGCGGCAGCGTGTCGCCGGCGAGACGGCCCTCGGCCATCGAGGTCCAGCGTGCGAAGCTCTGCGGTCTGGGGGCATCATCGGCACCGGCGGTGCTCTGCAACTTGCTGGGCATGCGAGAAGGGCGTCCCATGCTTCCTAGTCTCTGTCTTGCCTTGGCACGGCGCCCTGCTCGCTCTCGCGCCGTCTGCCGCAGCTCACGCTTCGCCCCTCGCCAGGCCTTCCGCACCAAGGCGGGCTCGGTGCACATCTTCCGCCCGCACGCCAACAGTGCGCGCATCAACCTCAGCGCACGCACGGCCAGCATGCCCACCATTCCGCAGCCGCTGTTCCTCGATGCGCTGCGCAAGGCCGTCGCCGGCAACCTGGAGTTTGTGCCGCCGTACGGCCCGTGAGTAGAAGGGAGCACATCAGGGCAATATCAGAGCTTCCGGGGGAGTGAGAGGCGGAAACGCTCCTTGAGCTGAACTGGTAGCCTGTTGTGCTGACTGCCTCGCTACTCGCAGCAACGCGTCTGCCGGCGCCCTGTACCTGCGCCCGCTGCTCATCGCCACGGGTCCCAGTCTCATCCTTGGCCCGCCGAAGGGTGCGTCTCGCACGGGTGTCGCTGCAGCGCAGAGATGCTGACAGAAGCGTGGCCTCGCAGAGTTCATGTTCGTCGTGTGGTGCACGCCCGTCGGCAGTCTGTGAGTCGTCTCGCCCGCGCCCAGCATCTGCGCGCCTGCTGATCACTCTGCGCTCTAGCTACGGCACCGGCGGCGCCTTGCCCGCAATCGATGCCTTCGTGCTCGACACCTTCGACCGTTCCGCGCCCAACGGCACCGGACACACCAAGCTGGGCGGCAACTACGCGCCCGTCTTTGGCCCCACCGCCGCCGCCAAGGCGCAGGGCTACCCCATCACGCTGCACCTCGACTCGGCGAACCACACGCACGTCGACGAGTTCAGCACCTCCAACGCCCTGGCGCTCGCCAGCAAGGACGGCAAGCAGACGCTCGTCGTGCCCGAGTCTCCGTCGATTCTGAGATCCGTCACCAAGCTGAGCGTGTGCGACTTGGCGCGGCGCATGGGCTGGACCGTGGAGCGCCGGCCGTTGGCGTTCGACGAGGTGAAGAGGGGCGACTTTGTCGAGTTCATGGCCGCCGGCACCGCCGCAGTAAGTCCTCCTCTCTCCCTCTTCCTCACTGCCGAGCTCACATCTCCTCGCATCAGGGCATCACGCCCGTCCGCAGCATTAGCTACAACACCAAGCAGCCGGTGCGCAAGGCGACGCCGTCGACCAACGACCCGGAGGCCGACGAGCAGGCGTGGCCCGAGTACGAGGATGCGCCGGACAACGAGGTGAAGCGCATTGCCTTTGGCGACGGCAAGACTGCGGGCGAGAACGCCGTGGCGCTTTGGAAGGAGCGTGAGTGCTTGAGAGAAGGCACGATGTGGACTGGAAGGCGTGGCTGACGCGACGGGTGATGATGCAGTTACGAGCTACCAGTGCGGCGACCTGCCGGATGAGTTTGGCTGGAACTGGCCCAAGGAGGGCATTGTGGCCGAGGATGCCATTCGTGCTTGAGAGAGCGCCGCGCGGCAGGTGCAGCTTGAGCAAAATACAATCTACATTGAACGGAGCAGGAGATCGCGCGGGGGGCTGAGGAGCACAGCTAGAGGATAGAGATGACGTGGCTCGAGTCTGAAGTGACGACAACGCGGAGAATCGTATGCGAGAGAGCGCAAAGGCAACGACGTCAGGGATCACCACATCCCAAGGCGGATCTGCTTCGCCCTGCTTCGCGCATAAGCGGCGCCATCGCCCAGCGCTGCTTTGAGTGCAGCCACGGGTCCAGACGGCGGCTCATACCGCACGCTCGTGGGTCCCGGAACGTCGAGGAAGCGCTCGACGGTGAGCACGGCGACGAGGCCGTCCTGCGAGATGTTGTGGTTGATGCCTGTTTCTCGGCGTCAGCGTGTGCCGTGACGATGGGCAGCAAGTAGCGACTCACGCGGCTCCTTTCCCGGCTCCAGCAGGCCCTCGACAAACTCGGTGCGCGCCTTCCAGTGCCACTGCTTCCACTTGCCGCCCTTCTCTGCGGCCTCGACGAGCAGGTTGCGCCCGAGGTTGTAGCCGTCGGGCACAATCATGTGGTGGTGCCGCAGATTGTACTCTTTCGACACGGCGAGGAACCAGGCACCCGTGTTGGCCAGCGTGCCGTTCTGCTTCCACACTGCGTCCCTCTTCGTCAGCCGGTCGCACGGGCGTCGCGATAGGGGAGAGAGGGGACGCACCGCGGAAGTGGTTGCCGCCATACAGGCTCTCCCAGCATGCGCCGACCCATCGCCCAGGTGCGCCAGGGAAGGCCTCCTGCCGATACTCGAAGAGCTCGGGCACCCAGCCATTGCCGTCGCCCAGGTTGGCGCTCTGCAGGCCGCCCATGTGCAGGTCGAGACACTCGAAGGAGAAGCCAATCGTTCTGCGCGAATGGGGGTGAGCTACGGCCAGAGCTGCGGAGGGAGAGAAATGTAGGGCAGACGTACCGCACGTAGTCGCGCAGTCCAGCGTCAGTCAGCACCGCCGGGTCGGACTTGGCAGAGATGATGGCGTTGATCGGCTCGCGCTTCGAGTTGCCCACCAGCTGTGCAAGCGGCGGAGTCATGTCAGCCATGCCGGCGCAACGCGAGAAGAGGAAGACGCGAGCTGCGGCAGAAGAGGCGAGGGCAAGGGGCATCTGTTCCCACTTCTGCTTGGCCCCGCCGGAAGCCCGACTGGAGCTTGCATGGCGAGCAAGGTGAGGCACTGCACCTTCCGAGGGCGGCGTCTCGATCAGGAGCCGACGCGGCATGGACCACCGACGAGTGCCATGCGCTTGGCGACATGACTAGCCCTATACTCCAGCAGTCTCTCGCACTGCACGATGCGCAAGCATGCAGCGTGCCGGCCTTTGCCGTGCCACGATGGCGCGATAAAACACAGCGCTGTGCCGCTTGACGGAGAGGCAAGACGCCGTGTCTCGGGCCTCTCCCACGTCTGCTGCTCGCCTGTCCTCCCGCCGTCGAGACGCCTTGATCCTCTCGCCCCTTTTCTTCGAGACGCTCGCCACTCACATCCAGCAAGCTGCCATTCCCCGGCCTCGGGTCCAGCCAGCCGTCCCTGCGGCCCATGCTGCCCAGGCCCTCTGCGTAGCTCAGGCGCTGCGCGGGCGCGCTGCGCCAGACGTGCGAGGCATCGAAGGCGTAGCTGTACCCCGCCGCCTGCTCGGCTGCGGTGAGCCGACGAGGTGCGTCGAGAGAGGAGGACGGCGTGGAGATGGACGCGGCGCAGGCGGCGCTGGCGAGCGCTACAAGACGGAGCAGGCGCTGCATGCTGGCAGTGCCCCTGGCGGCGCGGGTCTGCTACCCCTTTGAGGCAGAGGACTAGCCAAGAGTCTGTGGCCTGCTGGCGCACGTAGAGAGACGCGGGCTCGGTGTGGGCGGAGAGGCGGTGTGCGCCGGTGCTGGCTTCTGGACAGGCTGGCGCGGGCAGGCGAGGAAGTGGAGGTGCACGACGGAGCGAGGCAGACGGCACGAGCAGAGCGTGAGTGTGCCGAGGAGATTGCTGTGCAGATGGAGATGAGAGTGAGCGACGCAGGAAGCGTGTGTGAGAGACGAGGAGCGAGCGGTGAGGTGGAAGAGCGAAGCCAAGGCGCGAACGTGCGACTTGCTGATCTCGGGCCTCGCCCACGCCTCGTCAGCAGCACGGCACGGCACGCCGGCAGCGGCGGAGCAGCGGTGCGGGGGACTGGAGGCGCTCGCTCGCCGCGCCGATGCGCTTCAGGGCCGGCCGCCGCGGCTGCAGCTGCGCCCTCGCGCTGGCGCAAGAGGCGCGCGCGCCTCCTTCTCTGACGCCTCGCTGCCTCTGCCTTGGGCGGTGATGCTGATCCCTGCTGGCCGGCCGCGCCTTGCACTCTGACCCGTCCAATGCGCTTCTAGTTGGCTGCGGGGCTGAGTGAGCTCCATTTGCCCTGGAAGCGTCGGGTGCCTTTGGCCGAGAAGCGGCCGGCCGCCAGCACCAGCGCGCGCGCGTCGCCTCGCTGCTCTCCTGCTGCGCCTGCCACGCGCGCGCGTCTCGCTCTCTCGCACGGCGCACCCTTTCCTTCCTGCGCGCCGCGCGCGCGTCTTGCGGCGTCCAACACCCTGCGCTTCTTGCACTACCACCACCACCGCCGCACCAGTCACACTTCACACGCGCCGCCTTTCGCCTTTCTCCGCTCCCGCTGCTGCTCTTCCGGCCCGCGCATCGCCGCCACCTTCGACCCGCGATGCCGCCCGCTCTGCGGCAGCGCGAGCGTCTCGCCGCCGCCGCCTCTGCCGCCGAGGATGCCGCGCTCCTCGCCGGCTCCAGCGTCGGCAGTGGCGCGTCGGGCGCCGCAGGGCTCGGTGCACGTGCAGCGTCGGAGCAGTCGCTGCCGGCGCACGCCAGACATCGGCCGCGCGGCAGCAGCGTGGCCGTCGACTTTGAGGACAAGGATGCGCCGCAGCAGGGCCGCGTCGAGGGACAGGGCGAGACGGAGCTGAGCAGGAAGGACAAGGAGGCCATTGCGCTGCTCGTGGTGCTCTGTGAGTACAAGGCGGAGGCGTGGTGCGAAGGAGTGCAGAGGCAGGCGCTGCAAGGCTGCCGCAGGCTGGGGTGGCCCGGTGCGATCGAGCTGCGGAAGGAGCGGGCACTGGGAGACGACGAGTGAAAGCGCAGTAGAGCATTTGGGCAGGAGCGCCACTCAGCGCACCAGCTGGTGGCGTCTTGCTTGGTCCCAAAGGCGCTCTCCCCTTCCTCGTCGCCGCGAGCCTCGGCGACCTCCACTCCGTCTCTGACGTAGCCCTGCTGACGCCTCTCGCAGATCTCCTGCAAGGCATCCCCGTCGGCCTGGCGTTCGGCACGATGCCGTTTCTGCTCAAGGCACGCCTGAGCTACTCGGACATTGGCGTCTTCATGCTTGCCACGTATCCGTACTCGCTCAAGCTGCTGTGGAGCCCCGTGGTGGATTCGAACTGGGTTGGGAATCTGTGAGTGCTGCGAAGAGGAAGGAAGGGGAGAGGGCGGAGGATGTGAGGAGAACTAGGGGAATGGAGGCAAGGAGAAGACCAGAAGCGGCACGTGCGAGGAGAGGGAGGAGGGGCTTGAGTGGGCAGGCGCCAGAGGCAGGGAGGGGGACCTGTGCGCCGGCAATGCGAGGAGAGAGAGAAGCGACTGGGAGAGTGTCGCAGGAGAGAGAGGAGCAGAGTGACATACTTCGTGCGCCATGCGTCCTGCTGGCAGCTATGCGCAGGCGGCACGCACCTCGGACAGATCCTCAGGCCGTCTTGCCACGCCGACTGCATGGCTCCCGCTCACCGCGCCACTCTTGCCTCTGCACAGGCGCACGCCGCTCGGCACGCTCTCGCTCGGGCGGCGCAAGTCGTGGATCGTGCCGATTCAGACCATCGTCGGCGTCATGCTCTGGTTCCTCGGCTCCAACGTCGATCGCCTCCTGCTCGCCGTGAGTAAGAGTGCGCTGGCGTGAAGGGGCGCAGCTGGCAGTGCCGCATGCTTATGGGATGCTCTTGCAGCCGCACCCGGATGTGTACCTCATCACCACGCTCTTCTTCACCCTCGTCTTCTTTGCCGCTACACAAGGTGCGTCGATCGTTGCTCGTCACCTCATGTCTCTACTCACGCTGCATGTCTAGACATCGCCGTCGACGGCTGGGCGCTCACGCTGCTGTCGCAAGAGAACCTCAGCTATGCCAGCACGGCGCAGACCGTCGGCCTCAACACGGGCTACTTCTGCAGCTTCACCGTCTTTCTGGCGTTCAACTCGACTGAGTTTGGGTGCGTTTGCGCGCAACGTTTGCCTGCCTTGTCCGCATCTTCACCTTCTGACAGCTTGCACACAGCAACAAATACTTCCGCAGCGCGCCGCTCGACTACCCCATGCTCTCGCTGAGCGCCTACCTCAAGTTCTCGGCCATCGCCTACCTCGCCGTGACGGCGTGGCTGCTGTTTTTCAAGCAAGAGGATGCAGAGGCGACGGACAAGCCCGAGATGGACACCAAGAGCGTGTACGGCGTCATGTGGCGCATCTGCAAGCTCAAGCGTAAGTGGCGCAGCGGCCTAGCGACAGAGAGGCATGGCTGACGCTTGGCGGCACAACAGACGTGCAGGCCTTCATCCTCGTGCACTTTGTCGCCAAGATTGGCTTCCAGGCCAACGACGCCGTGACGAACCTCAAGCTCGTCGAGAAGGGCTTCGCCAAGGAAGACCTGGCGCTTGCCGTGCTCATCGACTTCCCGTTTCAGCTCGTGCTCGGCTACCTGGCCGCGCGCTGGTCCAAGGGCGCCAATGCGCTGCGCCCCTGGCTCATCGGCTACGTGGCGCGGCTCGGCTTTGCGCTCGTCGCCATGGCGCTGGTGCGCGGCGTGCCGACGCAGCCCATCGGCATGCCCTACTTCATCCTCATCATCAGCACCACGGTGCTCGGCAGCTTTGCCTCGACGGTGCAGTTCGTCGGCATCAGTGCCTTCCACACGCAGATTGCCGATCCGCTCATTGGCGGCACGTACATGACGCTGCTCAACACCGTCTCCAACCTTGGCGGCACCTGGCCGCGCTACTTTGTCCTCAAGGCAGTCGACTACTTCACGGTCTCGGCGTGCGGCGCACCGGGCGCGCATCACCCACGCAGCGCCGCGGCGGCCGCATGGACGGCCGACAAGCTGGCCGCGGCGAGCGGCGCACACGCAGTGATCGGACAGGAATGCGTCTCGGACGCCGGCAAGGCGGCATGTGCGGCCGTCGGCGGCGCATGCCACGTGCTGCGCGATGGCTACTACGCCACAAGCAGCATCTGCATTGCGCTCGGCGCAGTGCTGCTCGTCGTGTTCATCACGCCCGTCTGCCGCCGCCTGCAAGCGCTGCCGCCATCGGCATGGCGCGTGAGCCTCTCCAACACAAAAGGTCGCGTTGCCTGAGGCTCGCAAGCCAGCGCCACGCTTCCACCTGGCCTCCTCCTCCTCCATCTCATGCGCTGCATATTACACATCGAAAGGAGCGGCAAATGGAGGTCCCAGTTAGAAAGAGGCGGCGGGACGCGTGCACCAAGTCGTGAGAGAGGTCGTGGGATGAGTCGTAGAGGAGTCGTGTCGGACGTGCGAGGGAGACGGCCAGCCAGCGGCGAGCGGCGGCGGCGGCGGACGGGCGGGCGGGCGGCGACGGCGGCAAAGGTGAGGGCCACATCAGAAGAGGATCAGCGCAGCGGCAGACGCAAGCGTGGCGAGGATGAAGACGCCTGCGCCGGCGACTATCGGCGCCGGAGGCGCGTCGGAGGCGAAGATGGGCCCTGCGGCGTGGTCTGCAGGAGCGGCGCGCGCGTGGAGGGGCGTCAGCTGCATGTGCCAGGTGGAAGAGCAGGGAGCAGGCCGCACTTGTCTGATACTCTGCGCCGCTGCAAGGGAGGCGGAAGATCAGCCTGCGTCGCACAGCAGAGCGCAAGGCAGTGGGACCCACGTAGTGACGGCGCTGAACGTGGCGCTCGACATCGTCGGCGTAGCGTTGTTGGCGGCAGCCACTCCTCCGAGCAGGGCACTGCGCGACACGCCAGATCTCATCAGCAGCTGCGCCTGGGTGCCAGGCGCATCACGCAACGCGAGCTCACCTGCCCAGGCCACAGATGCTGCGCATGTTGGTGACAATGGTGCCCGCGCCCGTGCCTGCGGGGTCGGTGCCGAGCCACCAGCATTCTGCGGGCGCCGCAGGTCCAGTCAGCACGGGACGGCACGACTCTGAACGCTCTGCAACGGCACGCACGATTCGTCTTCTGGCTGTTTGTTTCGCACGACAGTGCGCGGGGTCAGGAGGGCTCGCGCGTCAGGAGCGTTTCCGTGAAGTCGGGACATGCTGGGAGCCGGACGCCACATAGCCTTCTCCTTCTCCTCGCACAACTCACAAGCAATCGCTGTGTCCGCCCAGTCAGAATCAGCATGATGCATGTCAGAGGCAGCGCACACGCGTACTTACACGCATTGTGGGTACACAGACTGGAACGTGTCGGTGCATGCGCACTGCAAAGGGGTGGGTCGGAGGTCGTGAGCACACGCCCTGCCTGAGAACGCCCTGCCGGAACAAGGGAGCGCCATGTGGCCGCTGCGAAACATGCCGCACCACATCCAGGCGAGACTCGAAGCTGCACGCTGCGCAGCATTGCTCTCTGGCACTGCTTGCGCTCCTCGGCGAGCCGCCGGAGGTGACTCTGAGCGAGCCCGAGGCTGCCGGTGCTCTTCGGGTCTCTGCACAAGCAGTGCCTCTCTGACCTCTCTGTTCACGGTGTGACTCTAGCAGCGGTCTGCCTCGCTGACCTCTCCACGCCCGCAACCTCTCCTTCAAGCATGACTCCCACTGTTCCTCCCACGCAGCCTACTCCTGCACGCGGCGCCCCAAGCCTCGCCTCCTTCTCCGCACGCGCCGTCTCTCTCTCGCACTCTGCTCCTACATCACGCAGCCCTCGTGCATGTCTCCATTCGCCCTCATCTCCCTCGCACGCACCTTGATGACGCTGATGTACGCCAGCGGACTGTTGAAGATGCTCGTGGCATTCTGGAACACGCTGCTCGCCGCCATGCAGCTGCTCAGGCCGGGGTAGCCCGCCTCGCACTTGGGGCAGCTGGCGATGTCGGCGGGAAAAGAGGGCGGCGGGTAGGAGGACAAGGGGTTGGGCGCCTGGTCGACGTTGCTCTGCCGCGGGTGCAGCGGGCGCGCGGCGAGCAGCAGCGGCGCATGTGTCGGCTGCGGCGCGGGTGCGGGCGAGGCGAGCACGAGTGTGGCGAGCGCGGCGAGCGAGAGGAGCGGCAGGAGACGCATTTGTCGCAGCGGGTCGTGATGGAAGGTCGTGAGAGGGCGTGACGGGGAGTGGTGGTGGTGAAGCAAGCGTCGCAGCTGCTCGCTGTGCTGCCCTCTGCTCGCCTCGCCTTGATGCAGCCGCCGGCTGCGCTCCTGGCATGCGCCGCCTGGGCCCCTGAGCGTGGTGCGTGCACCGCCCGGAACGCAATGGCTCCGCGCGCCGGCGGCCGTGTTGTGCTGTTCCCACGCCGCACGCCCCTGTCCGCTGCGTGCCGCTCGCTGCCTTGGCGCGCCGCACCGCCGCACCGCCGCGCGTCGAGCACGTGCGCCTTCTGCATGTCGCTCTGGCTGGCCCTTCAGCAAGCCTTGACTCTTCCGCAGCTCACAGCTGACACCGCAGCCTCAGCACGCACAGCTCACAATCGCCAGGCATGGCGGTGCCTTGATGTCGCCGCACCTGTCCTTGCGCTCACGCAGCAGAAAGGGCTCGACGACGCTGGACAACATTGCGCGGACTGCAGCCCAGCAGAAGCACCCTTGCGGCCGGCCGACGAGAGCGCATGCTGCTGCCTCGTCACTGCAGCTGACTGCTGCGGCTGGAGGCTGCGTCGGAGAGGCGAAGGCAACGAGATGGGTGCTGAAGCTGGTTGCTGGTCGCCAGCGCCGCATCGGCGATCGGCGCCCCAGAGGCGACGGCGGCGGCGGCGTCTTCGGCGTCCGGAGCCGTGACGCCGGCGTGCGCGCTAGCGTGATCTGCGCCAGATCTCCAGCCGCTCCGCACGCGGCGTGCTCGGTGGCGGCGTCATGCCGATGCAGCACCCAGCGCTCGCAGCGCGGCAGCAGCGACACCACCCTCACTCGGCAGCAGCAGACTTGCAGCCATGCCTCGGCCCCAAGCGGCAGCCAAGGGCGTCATGTGACGGCGACTCGGTGCGGGGCTTCCTCCAGGAGGCCAAGGCGCGAAGTCTCCGCGGCCGCCAGAGACGGGTCCACCTCCACTTTGGCAGCAACAAACGTGCGCCTCGACTGCCGACGCCGGCCTCCGGCCACCGTCCGGCATTGGCCTGCACTGGCCTCCGACTGCTGAGCTTGCTCCAGCCTCCTCCGAGCCTGGCCATGGCGTGACGGCTGCTGAGAGTGGAGGGTGCTCCTGGCGCTTATAAGCCAGCAGGCCTCCCGCTCGCGAGCGCGTCCCACCACCCACAGCCAGCACTTCGCACACGATGAAGCTCGCCTTCTCCTCCCTCTTCGCCCTCGCTGCCGCCGGCATTGCGGCCGCTGCTCCCACGGCGCCCGTGCGCGCCTCGACGCCCTCCAACGAGCTCGACTCGGTGTCCAACGCCAACTGCACGCGGCAGACGTACACCGTGAGTGCCGTGGCGCCCAGCCGCAGCACAGTGACACTGACGCCGCGTTCAGGTGACGTCCTCCAACGCCATGCGCACGCAGTTCAACGTCGAGGCCATGGGCAACCCGGCGGGCAACCAGACGCAGACGACGCAGCTCTTCCTCGAGTTCATCACCGACCAGAGCGGCTTCATGTCGCGCTACGTCACCGGCACGCAGGCGCAGACGCAGGACTTCAACATCAGCGGCGTCTTCTGCGAGCCGACGGGCCAGCGCAACGAGAATGCCGCGGTGCAGCTGCTGCTGCACGGCATCGGCTTTGACGGCAGCTAGTGAGTGGCGAGGAGGCAGATGACTGGACGGCCTGTGCTGACAGCCGCACCTCGCAGCTGGAACTTCCAGGGCCAGAACGTGTCCGAGGAGCAGTACTCCTACGTCTACAACGCCGCCGCTCGCGGTGCGTCACCTTGTAGAAAGGCTGCTCTGCAATCGCTCACCTCTGGTCTTACAGGCATCTCGACGTTCCGCTACGACCGCATCGGCACGGGCTCCTCCGAGGCGCCCTCGGACGTGTTCAACGTCGCACAGGCCGCGACCGAGGTGGGCATTCTCGAGGCGGTGGCCGAGAAGCTCAAGAACAGCACCGAGATCGGCGGCCGTGCGTGGAACCGCACGCTGCTCGTCGGCCACTCGTACGGCTCTGCCCAATCGCAGGCGCTCTCCGTAGCACGCCCCGAGCTCGTCGACGGCATCATCCTGCAGGGCTTCAGCGCCAACGCCACGGGACTGCCCTTCTACCTCGCCGCAACGGTATACACCGAGGCCTCGCAGGTCTTCCCTCGTGCTCTCGCCCGCTTGCCCCCGGGCTGGCTTGTCACCGCCACGCCCGCGTCGAACCAGCTGCCTTTCGTGTGGGCGCCGACCGCCGATGCCTCTGCCGTGGCGTTGGCGCGCAACACGGAGCAGGCCGTGACGCAAGGATCACTCTTCTCCATCGGCTCCATTGGCGGCCCCAGCAACTTCACCGGCCCCGTGGCCGTCGTGCTGGGCGACAAGGACTTCATCTTTGCGCTCAACGACATCCAGGGCCCCAACGGCACCAACAAGGCGCAGGCGGCCGCCAGCATGCTGTACGCACAGAGCTCCAACGCCACCGGCATCGTGCTGCCCGACGTCGGACACGCCGTCAACATCCACCGGGGCGCACAGCAGGCGTACACGCAGATGCTCGACTTTGCCGCTGTCAACGGCCTCGCTTAAGCGATCGTGTCCTTCTCATCTCCTCTCCGTGCCCCCCTGTATTACCTTACTCATCGCTCGTCTTCTCTAATAGCGCCTCGCACTCTGTCGAAGGCCGCAATTGCATCTCCTTGTGCTTCCTTGTCTGACGCCGTGGCGCGGCGAACGCTGCTGGTCTGGGAATATGTATAGCATTCGCGATCCGCTCCTCGTTCCTCACATCAGTACACATCTCGAGAGAAGGCCAGCGTGCGCAGCTCAAGCCGAGCCGGCCTGCAGCTTGGCGAGCTTGCCGATCTTCTTGGCCGCGGCGCCGCTCGTCGCCTTGCCTTTTGAGGCGGCCTTTGCTGGCTTGGCTGCCTTGGCCGCTGCGGCGGGTGCGTCGCCGGCCGTCTTGCTGGCCTTTGCCTTCTTCGCCGCCGCCTGCTGCACATCCTTCTCGGCGCTCGCCTTTGCCGGCTTGGCCGCCGCGGCCGCCTTGCTACTGCGTGCCTTGCCCTTCGCTGCGTCCGTCTTGGGCTTGGCTGCCGCCTTGGCCTTCTTGCCCTCCTGCTCAATCTCCACAATCTCCTCGTCCTCCTCGTCCTCGCTGCCCTCAAACGTCGCCTCCATGCCCGGCTCCTCGGCGCCATCCCACAGCTGGCCGAGCGAGCAGTTCCACACGGGCAGTGCAATGCTGCGCCCCGTCTTGAGCTCGACGCCCTGCACGTTGGTCCAGCCGCCGGGCACCTTGGAGACGACGGCCGGCAGGGCGGCAGAGACGTTCTCCAGCAGCTGGTCCGGCGTCAAGGTGCTCAGCGTGCCGATGCGGATCGAGCTGTGCAGCGCGCGTCAGACAGTGGCAGAGCGGCACACAAGAGGTGAGAGACTCACGCGCAGCTGCCCTTGTTGGCCATGTAGTACGTCGAGCGCAGCGCGCCGTCAATCTCCTTTCGCAACCGGTCGTTCTTGGTGTGGCGAATGTCGACAGGGAATGGCTGCCTGAGAGGGTGAAGGTGGATCAGGACCGCACAAGCAGAGGAGCGCAGACGAGCAAGGCAGCAGTGCTCCGCACTCCGCACCGCCCTGCAGCTGGCGCCTGCAAGCTGCGCCTCACTCCTCCGCACCACACTCACTTCTTGCTCTCGAGCCACTTCTTGCCCAGCAGCTTGGGCAGCATGCGCACAATGCGGTCGTCGGCGAGGACGACGTCGTGGCTGTTCATGAGCTGGCGGCGCGCCTCGAAGGGCGCAAACTTGCCGCGCAGCTTCTCGACGCCCACGACGCGCGTCACGCTCTTGATGCGCTGCTCCACCAGCAGGTCCTTGGTGGCGCGCTGCGGGTCGGCGACGAGGAGCAGCACGGCGGGCTCGGGAACGTGAGGCGGGTGAGGCACGGCGCTGAGGAATTGGCGAGTCAGCCTGGGTCGAAGTGGCAAGCGGAGCAAGACTCCGTACGGCAGCAGCGTCGCAGCAGGCTGCGCCAAAGTAGGAAACGGTGCACAAGCATGCCTTGCTCTGCGATGCAAGCTGCGCGGGGGCTTCTAGCGCCTCGACTCCCACTCCTCGCCATGGCCCCTGCCGCCTGCGGCTCCGTCTCTCACGCCGCCACGCTGCCACACGTGTCGACACTCACATGCGCACAGGCTTGACCTGCTTCGTCGCACTCAGACGCTTGACGGTGAGCTGCATCCACACGACGTCGTCTGCGCCCGCGCCGCCGTCGAGCGGCAGCTCGCTGGCAGCGGCGGCGCGGCGCTCGCCGGCCGCGGCAACGTGTGCGGCGAGGGCACGCAGCGCCTTGAGCGCCTGCGCGGGCGCCACGTGGCCGCCGATCAGCGAGGCGGAGCTGCCTGCGGCGGCGGCGGCGGCGGAGGTGGAGGCGGTGGGCGACATGGCTGAGTGGGCTGGAAGGGATGGGAGCGAGAAGGTGCCTGCGGCGCAGGAAGTTGCGGACGGGTTCGCCGCTCGCCGCGCCGCCGAGCGCGGCTCCCACGCACTCTGACTTTTTTGACGCGTCGAGCTTAGTCAGCCACGCGCGCGGAGGACGCCTGGCATGCCTCCAAAGGCGGCAGCGTGCAGCCTTGTGCCGCCAGCACAGGCGCCACTGGGGGCCGTTGAGCTACACATGGTTGCCTGTAGCGGATATAGAGAGGTCTTGGCTTGAAACGGAAGGACTGGTTGCGAAGAGGTAACAGGGGTTGGCGTGCGATGATGAGGCCACGCGGCCTGCGTCGCGTGGTGTGCGCGCGAGCAAACCCGCTGCTCTCGCGTCTGCTCCGCCTCTCGCTTCTCCTCTCCTATTACTCCGCACTGAGCGGCCAGCATTGATTCAGGGGCGAGCTATTTGTGGCCCTCATCATGCCTTCCAAACTCGCCCGGCGTGCCTTATGGGGATCATGCATCGGGGCGCTCGCCTCGTAAGAGAGACGCAGCAGCAGACGGCAGGGCACAGGGCGTCCATGCCCTCAACCCACGCGCCGCCGCGAGACGCGCCTCCAGCCGGCCGCTCGTCCATATGCCGCCTGCGGCCGCGCCCGGCGCATGCTCGTCACTTCGCTTGTTCTCTTTGGGCTGCGAATTTGCATTCGCGGCCTGCATTCGATAAGCTAGCGCCGTCGGCCAGGGCAGGCCGAGGGCGCAGCGGTCGGATGCGGCTAGCGGCGTGCCTTGCGAGAGGCTTGCGCCTCCGCGCCGGCCGTCCTTCATGTTTCTGGAGCACCGCCTCGAGCCCGCTGCTGCGGAAAAACTGGCTATCGCACCTCGTCAAGGAAGAAGAGCGCTCGTGCAGCAAGCAGACTAAGGAGCCACAAACGTATGAGGGCCGCAGCCATCAAGGCGTACAAAAGGGCAGCACTGCTCGCGCCTCCTGCTCTTCTCACCGCCCCCTCGCCTCGCCCCAGCACCTCCTCATGACCACCTTCGAGCACGCCGACTCGATCATCCCCGCGCAGACGGCGCGTGTGGGCGACGACGAGAGTCGTCCCGAGTCGCCCGTCGTCGAGAAGGCGCGTCCCAGCGCCGCGCACATCGACGAGCTGCCCGACTATGCACGCAAGCTGCGCCAGCCCAAGGGATGGGACCTCGCCATTCTCTCGTGGCAGGCCATCGGCGGTGCGTCTGCTCGTGCGCAGCTCTCATAGCAGTGCTGACGCCTCCTGCATCAACAGTCGTGTACGGCGACATCGGCACGTCGCCGCTGTACGTCATGAATGGCATCTTCCCGTCGGTGCGCACGTAGCAGCTTGCCCGCGGCGAAGACCCCAACGACGGCTGATTGTCATGTGCGCTGGCCAGACTGGGCCTCAGCCCAGCGCTGAGGATGTGCTTGGCGTCGTCTCGGCCATCTTGTGAGTGGCGCATGAGCCAGAACAGGCCGAACTCAACGCTCACGTCTCTTTCCAGCTGGGTCTGGACGCTCACGGTCCTGGTCAAGGTGAGTGCCAGTCGACGTGCTTATCGACCAAGGCTGATGCCCTCGCAGTACGGCCTCATCGTGATGCAGTTCGGCACCGGCGTCGGCGAGGGCGGTCCCTTTGCCGTGTACTGCTCGCTCTTCCCCAAGGCCGTCGACGAGCACGACGACCCGCACGGCGCTCGCGATCGCGCACTCACGACGTTCTGGACAAAGCGCTCCACTCGCGGCGGCGCCGGCTCCGAGAAGGCAGATCGCCGGGCTGCACTGCTGCATCGTGCTTGGGTCAAGCCTTTGCTTTGCGGCATCGCACTCGTGGGCAGCGCCATGACGGTGCGTCCATTCTGCTTGACCCGCACTGCAGTGGACTGAATTGCTCGCACACAGCTCGCCGACGGTCTCCTCACGCCTGCCATCTCGGTGCTCAGCGCCGCCGAGGGCATCGCCGTCGTCAAGCCCGACACCGCCTCGGCCGTCGTGCCCATCTCGATCGGCATCCTCCTCGCCCTTGGCATCGCGCAGTGGTTTGGCCTCAAGCGCATCAGCCACGCCTTCGCGCCTGCCGTCTTTCTCTGGCTCATGGCACTGCTCCTCACCGGCGCCGCCAACGTGCACACTCACCCGGGCATCTTCCGCGCCGTTGACCCGTCGCGTGCCGTGCTGTACTTCGTTCGCACGGGCAACTACGACGCCTTCGCCGGCATTGTGCTGGCTATCACGGGCGTGGAGGCGCTGTTCGCCAATCTCGAGAGCCTCTCGCGCGAGGCGGTGCGCATTCCGTTGCTGCTCCTCGTCTATCCCTCGCTCATGGTGAGTGAGCTCAGCACCGCTCGATGCTCGCATAGCTAACACAGCCTGTAGCTGGCGTACCTCGGACAAGGTGCACGGCTCATCGAGGACCCCTTGGTGATTGAGAACGTCTTCTACCGCTCGTGAGTGCCAACAGGCCTGCTTCGAACGACAGCGCTGACTCTTCGGCCGCAGTATTCCAGGCGACGCCGGAGGGTGAGCAGCCCATGCACGCGGCCGCTGCTGCCACTGACTCACGACTCGCAGGCCCATCTACTGGATCATGTTCGCCCTCGGACTCTTCGCGACGATCGTAGCGTCGCAAGCTTTGCTCTCCGCATCGTTCGCCATCACCCGTCAGCTATCGCACATGGGCTCGCTCCCGCCGCTGGCCTTCACCTACCCGGACGCCGACTTCGGCCAGCCCTTCTCCTCCGTCGTCAATGTAGTGCTGATCGCGGCCATCGTGGCCGTGATTGGCGTGGCGGAGCACTCGGCGAACCTGTCGACCGCGTATGGTGCGTCGAAGCCATCGCCCTTCATTCACTGCAAGCTGCTGACACGCACCCCCAGGCTTTGCGGTCGTGACGACAATGCTCATCACGACGCTGCTCGTTTCCGTGAGCATCGTCTTCGTCAAGCACCGCAGCTGGCTGCTCGCTTTGCTCTTCTTCGTCGCTTTTGGCTTCCTCGACGGACTGCTGTGGGGCGCGTGAGTATGCCGCGCATCGGTTGCAGGCCCACTGCTGATGCTCTCACATCCCCTAGCACGCTGCGCAAGATCCCACACGGCGCCTGGTTCAGCCTTGCCGTCGGCGGCGGGCTGGCGCTGTTCATGTGGTTCTGGACGTGGGCCACGAGCCTTGTCACGTCGTACGAGCTGCGCAACAGCAGTGTCTTGAGCTCTCTCCTCCGCAAGGACGACGACGAGACGACGCCTCCGACGATGCACCTGCTTCTCCCCGATGGCCAGACTCGCCGCCTCTCGCGCGCTCCGGCGATGGCCATCTTCTGGAAGCCGCACGGCGGCTCCGGCGTGCCTGCGTCGTTCGCTCACTTCCTCGCCCAGCTCGCCACCCTACCGACGCTCACCGTCTTCCTTTCGGTGCGCCACCTCGCCGTGCCCAGCGTGCCGCGCCACCAGCGGCTCGTCGTCTCGCGCGCCCGTGCTTGGCCGGGCATCTACGCTGCGACACTGCGCATCGGATGTGCAGACAAGGACTCTACGTCGCTGGCTGAGCTCAATGCCCTGCTCGCCGACGCGATCCGTCTCAACGACCTCTCCGACGACGAGATGCTGCTGCTCGACACTCCCGGCCCTCTGCGCGCCTCGCACATCTACCCGACCAGTCGTGCACAGTCCCAGCCGGTGCCTGGCTCCCGTCGTGCCCGCGCCGAGGCCGACGTCGGCGACGAGCACACCCCGCTGCTGCGCCGCAGCGCCGCCACGGTCCTCGACTACACGCGCATGCTGCTCATCGACGTCGTCTTTGTGCGCCTGCAGGCCCTCTTTGGCGCCGACAATGCGCCGCTTGGCAGCCGTGAGCCGGACGTGCTGCGCATCGCTGTGCCAGTGCGCTGCTAGACATCATACATGAGCCGCGTGACGAACCTCGAAATGGCCGAAATGGCCTCGAAATGACACCCTCATTCTAGCGCAACAGAGCCTACTGAAGCGAGAGGCGGCGATGCGGTGAGGTCTGCAAGCTGACTTGCTCCCTCTGCCTCTCTCACGTCGCGCGTCCTATCTCGGCACCGACGCCGCAGCCATCAGCGCCACATGCGCCACGCGCCGCCGACGTGCATGGTGCATGATTCAGGTCAAGAGACTCGGGCCAGCAGCAGAGGAGAGCCTCGCGGCCCGCTCGGCAGCGATGAGAGGAGAGCTTGGAGGACTGCACCTCTCACGGCGCCTGCAGCATCAGCAGCCGGTGCTTCCTGGTTCCCGACCGGCGTTCGGCGAAGATGTCTGGGGATCTCTCTCGGCGCCGGAGCCGAGCTGCATCGAGTGACGAGGGTGCCTCTGCTGCTCCCGAGCGGACGGGGCCAGCTCGGTGCTGCGGCAGGCATCCCTCTGCGGCTGGCCTCCTCTTGCTGTGGGAGCGGGAGCCGTTGCCGTGGTGAGAGCTTAATATAGCCCCTGACATGGCGTGCCTGCGTTCTGATGGCGGCGGCGGAGCGTGATATCGAGGGGCGGCGCGCGGCGCGCGAAGAGCGGCACGCCAGCTGCGTGCGCGTTCGGTTGCTCTGCTGGCGCGCGCGGCCGGCGGCTCGAGCTCGGTGCAGGTGAGCCCTGACTGAGCGCCTGCACCTGCATCGCTGGATGCAATCTCGAGCACGCGCCGCTTCTTCCTCCGCTCCTCATCACCACCACCCCCGCACCCCGCCTCGCCTCGCCGCAGCCGCATCAGACCGAGCCGCCATACACGCCCGGCTCCTCCTCTGAGCGCTGCTGTGCGCACGCAAGCATGTACTTCCCGCGCGCCGCCGCCGTGCCCGCGGGCCCGCCCTCTCCCGCGCTGTCGCCCGGCGGCTGGGCCGCACCCACGACGGCGCCCGCCTCCGTCACCGTGCACTACCACTACCTCGCCGGCCGCTACCGCGATCTCTCCAGCGAGCATGGCCTGGGCCTCGCGCGCCTCTCCTCCGTGCCCGAGGCCGGCGCCGCAGGCAGTGCCAGCGGCAGTGACGCTGGCTCGCTCAAGGCGGCCTCGCTGCGTTCCGACGCTGCCTCGCTGCGGCCGCGCGTCAACGTCGGCGGCATCTTTCTGGGCGCCAAGCGCCCGCAATCGACACATCCCGGCGCACTCGACATGCCCGGCGGCTCGCCGCACGAGCAGGCACAGCCGCCGCGCCGCAAGTCGAAGCGCGAGCATGCGCGCGAGCGCGTGCGCCAGGACGAGGTGCTGCGTCGCCGCATCGAGGGCGCACGCGATGTGGGCCGGCTCAAGTGGGAGGCCAAGGTGAGCGAAGTGCATCCGCGACTGGCGTGCGTCAGGCTCATCTCCCTTGCCCTAGTCCGCGCTGCACTCTGCCTCGCACTCGCTTGCCCTGCTGCTCCTCACGCGCGCGGCCACGCTGCACTCGCTCTCCTCTGCGCTGCAACTAGCCTCGCTGCACGCTTCAGGTGCCGCACGCGGTGGTGCTCCACTCGTGGTGCTGCTGCCGCGCGACCCGCTGCTGGCGCTGGCGTGGGTGTTCGAGGCAGCAGCGCTCTTCACGCAGCGCCTCGACTCGCGCTCGCGCCGCGCCGAGCCGCCGCGCGCCGACGACGGCCGCACGCGCGCTCAGTTGGCGGCGCTGCTCTCGACGCTGCTGCGTACGCCGCAGGCCGATCCGGTGCGCGCCAAGGACGCAAAGGTGATGCTGCCCAACGTGCCGCAGGGCTCATCGTCGAGCAGCAAGAAGCAGACGGAGCTGTGGACGGAGCTGCCGAACGTCCTCGGCGGCCTCTCAGGCGCACCAACGACGCCGCTCGAGTCGGCTGGGCCCGACGACGAGGAAGATCTGGCTCGTGCGGCCGCCACGGCGCGTGATCTGGCGCTCGTCCGGGCGATTGCGCTCACGCGCGCTACGCTGGCGCCGGGTGAGGGAGGCTGGGCTCAGGCGATGCGGCGAGAGTGGGAGGAGGTACGAGAGGCGATGGGCGGAGAGGAGTTCGAGTCGATCGTAGTGGCGGCCGAGGAGCTGTGCGCGCAGCTGGAGCGCAAGAAGCGCAAGGAGGCAGACATCCGCACCGCCAGCCAGGCCCTGGCACGCGCACTGGAGCAGAGCCTGCCCGAGGCGCACATCCCCGTCTCCGAGACGCGCACGATGCCCATGCCGCCCAGCAGTCCGCCTCGCAAGGGCTCTACGACGGCGCCGACTGGACGCGCGCGCCGGCGCTCCCTGGAGCTTGGCAATGCGCGGGCGCCGAAGCTGCTGTTCCCGCGCGGACCCGGCTCGGCGCCTGCGCAAGCGGCCTCCACCGTGGCGCTCGCGGACCCGGTGTCGAAGCCGGACTCGCCGCGCCGTGCGCTTGGCCGTACGATCAGCCTGCAGAATGGCCTGGTAGCTCGACCGCAGTCCACGATGCTCGAGGTGAAGCCCTCGTCCGGCCTGCGCGCCCGGCGGCCCAGCTCCGTGTGCTCCGACTCGCCGAGCCTGCTCTTTCCGCCGCACGATGACGAGGAAGAAGTCGAGCAGACACACCTGCGTCCGCCTGCCAATGGCCACAACGGCGGCGGCATGAGCCAGGCATCCAGCTCCAGCAGCCTCTGGTCAGCCGCCGGCGGCAACAGTGCTCGCGCGCCGAGCGGAGGTGTGCCTCGCCGCGTGGCAAGTCTGTACGGCATGCCGAGCGCAGGAGCAAGCACGGTGTCGACGTCTGGCGCCAACGTGGCAGACTACGGCGACGTCGGCGGCACCTTCGACCCGACGGCCACGCTGCGCGCCGCTCAGTCTCGCCGCAACCGCGTCATGTCCAGCGGCGCCAGCATCAGCACGGTGATGAGCGTGCTCTCGACGGCTCCGAGCATCGCAGAGAGCATGGCCTGGGAGCGCAACCAGCCGCTGCGCGACGAGGGCATGTCGGCCGCTACGGACACACTGCGCCGCCTTCGCACCGCCAGCACCTCTTCGCGAAGCAACCTGCACGCCTTGCTGGGACACGGCGACGGGCCTGCAGCGCCGCAGCTAGCCGAGCGTCTCGAGCGGACGATCGGGGCGTCGCCTGCGCGTCAACGACATGCCAGCCTCGGCGTGCGTCGTGCCCGCACGGGCAGCAACGCCAGCATGACGAGTCTTTCCTCGTTCGTCAGCACGACGAGTCGACAGGCAGCCAGCGGCGCACGTGCGCCTCTTGCGCCGGCTCTTGGACGGCCACTGACGAGCCATTTCGAGATCCGCCCGGCGATGAGCCGCGCCACGTCTGTCGGCAGCGGCGGCGACGCGCTCGGCTCGCTGCGGCGCTTCGGCGCGCCCAATGGTACCAGCAGCGGCAAGCGCTCGCCCCTGCCGCCGGCGCTGCGCGTAGACAGCAGTGCCGCATCCGAGGCGGCTTCTTCGCCGCGCGCCTCGGAGGCGACGTTGCGCTCGGCATCCGGCACGGCGACGCCGCGCTCCTTTGCCGGCGTCGACCCGACGCTCTCGCGCCCAACACCGGCGCGCAGCGAGAGCACCACGTCGCTCACGCCGCTCTCGCCGACGCCCGTCTCGCCGAGCCAGAGCTCGGCCGCCTCGCCCGTGCACACGCCCGGCGACGAGCTCGACGCTGCGCTCGCGTCGGCGGAGGAGCACAGCCGGCTCAAGACGGCCGCGAGCTGCAATGGCTGTGGGCGCAGCGTGGTGAATGCGCCAGTGTCGCGCTCGGGACAGGTGTGGTGCGGCCGCGAGTGCCGCGTGGCTGCAAAGGACAAGGGCAAGCAGCGCGCTGCTTGAGACGCTGGCGTCGGCGCGGCTGTGCATACGGATGGGCGGGTCTCGCGCAGGGATGGGAAGGTTTCGCATCACGATCTGTTGGTGCGCTGTCAATGTCATTGTTGCTTCCTTCCCTTGGTGTGACGACCAGGTTCCGCAGCATGATCGCATGGCTCGCCCTGAACCATGTTCGCCCTGGATGCAAAGGCGAGGCTGACATGGAGTCCTGCGACCCCCAGAAGGCGAAGTGTTGGGCTCGGCGGGCGCGTCAATTAACGCGTCGGGCGCACACAGGCGAAGTGCCTGAGCTCTGCTGCAGGCGCGCGCGGGCCTGCTCCACCTTTGCGCGCGGCGCAGCGCTCGCTCCTTCCTTCGCGCACCCATCATCCCCCTCCTCTGCGCCATGTCCGACGACGCCGACGACTTCAGCATCGTCGCTGCCGCCAAGGCTCCGCGTCGCAAGGGCGCCGCGGCCAGCGGCTCGTCTACCGCCGCCGCCGTCCGCCCCTCAGCCCTCTCGCCCGCCGACCAGGCCGAGCTGGCCGACCGCGACACTGAGATCCGCGAGGTCGAGGAGCACCTGGCGCGCCTGCGCCGCGAGCGCAATGCCTGGCTCGCTGCCGCGTCTGCCACTGCAGCGATCGGCGGCAGCAATGGCGCAGGCAGCAGCAAGAGCAACGGCGCGGCGGCAGCGGCGGCACAGGCCGTCGACTACTCGCGCCACGTCAGCTTCGAGTGGAGCGGCGAGCTGCTGCCGCGTGCGCGCCAGACATGGCCCGCCGTGCAGCAGTTCCGCTTCGACCAGCAGGCAGTGTGTAATGCGGCGCTCGACGGACGCGACACTGTCGTCGTCATGCCGACTGGTGTGTGGCGCTGTGCGGCTCTGGCAGAGCGATCGCTGACGAGGAACCTCGTGCAGGCGGTGGCAAGAGCCTGTGCTACCAGGTGAGTGCTAGCGTGTCGGCAGACGGCTAGCCGCACTGACGCATCGCATACAGCTGCCTGCGATCCTCGACAACGGCCTCACGCTGGTCATCTCCCCACTCATCTCGCTTTCGTACGACCAGTGCTTGCACCTGCGCGAGGCGGGCGTGTCGTGCGAGATGCTCTCGAGCATGGTGCCGCGCGAGGAGCAGACGGAGATCCTGCGGCGCGTCAAGAGCGCCGGCCGTCTGGCGCCGGGACAGCGCGAGATCAAGGTGCTCTTCGTCACGCCCGAGAAGGTTGCCAAGAGCAAGACGCTCGTGGCTGCGTGTCAGGGCGCATACGGCAACGGCCGTCTCTCGAGGGTCGTGATCGACGAGGCGCACTGCTGCAGGTGAGCTGCTCGATCGCCCACGACTTCCTCGTCTGACACCTCGGGCAGCCAAATGGGCCACGACTTCCGCCCGGACTACAAAGGAGTGCGTTGCGTGTGCCGCTCCACTCGAACATCTGCTGATTGTCCTCTGCCAACAGCTCAGCAAGCTGCGCCTGCTGTGGCCGAGCGTGCCGATCATGGCGCTGAGCGCCACGCTTGCGCCTACGGTGCTCGAGGACGTGCGCAAGATTCTCGGCCTCGCTCCCATGACGCCCTTCGCCTCGGCGGCGCCGCAGCGCACCGTATACTTCGGTGCGCCGCTGCACCGCCCGAACCTGCGCTACCGCGTCGTGCCGCGCAACACGAACGCCGAGAAGGCGGCGCAGGACATCGTCGACTGGATTGCGGCCGAGCATGGCGGACACAGCGGCATCGTGTACACGCTCTCGAAGAAAGACGCCGAGGTCATGGCCGAGAACCTGAGCAGCCTCAGCAAGGGCCGCATTCGCTCTGCCTGGTACCATGCCGGTGCGTTCGCCCTGGCCGCACGCGCTGCGATGAAATGCTAACATAGTCGCAGATCTGGAGGACGCGGACAAGATGCGCGTTCACCGCCGCTGGCGCTCGGGCGACATCCACGTTGTGTGCTCGACGGTGGCCTTTGGCATGGTGAGCTCAGCCGTAATGCTGTAGTGCCTTCGACGCTGAGTCGCTGCGCGCAGGGTATCGATCTGGGCACCGTGCGCTTCGTCATCCACGCGAGCCCGAGTGAGTTAGCATTACGCAAACGAGTCTCTGCACCACTCAATGAGCCGTTCCCGCGCAGGCAAGTCGCTCGACAGCTACCTGCAAGAGTCTGGACGCGCAGGCCGCGATGGCGGACAGTGAGTCAAGTCACGCAGCGGACGGTCGGACGACGCTGAACTCTCATCTTCCAGGGCCGACTGCGTGCTGTTCTACCGTCCGCAGGATGCATCGCGCGTCGCTGCTCTCACCACCAGCGACCGTGGAGGAGAGGAGAAGCGTGAGTGGCCGCGCCTGAGGCACGATGCCCCTCGTGCTGACCCACGTGTGCAGTCGCGTCGATGATCCAGTACGCGCAGAGCCACAAGTGCCGCAAGGTGCTGTTCCGCGAGGTGAGTCCGCCGAGCTGCAGCGCCTGACCTCGGCTTACCCCCCTGTCGCAGTACTTCCGCGATGCGTACGGCAACGGCGCGCCGTGTGGCACTTGCGACAACTGCACTATGCCACCCGAGGTCATCGATGTGACCTTCGAGAGCTGGCAGCTGCTGCGTACGCTGGAGGAGTGAGTTCTGCGCTGAGGTGGTCCGGGTACGCAGCTGACACGCGGACACAGGGTCCATGGCGAAGGCGGCCGTGTCACGCTGCCCGAACTTGTCAAGCTGGCGCGCGGCCTCGGCGGCGGACAGTACAACGTGCTCAGCGGCGGCGGAGGAGGCAAGCGCCGCAAGAGCAACTCGGGCCGTGGAGCTGCGCAGAGCGGCTTCTACAACGTGGATCAGTCGGGCGGCAAGCTGGCGCTGTCGAGCGATGTGCGTGTGTCTGGCGACGCGACGGCATCTTTTGGAGGCCACACTGACGCCGCTGCTACAGGACGCCGAGCGCCTCGCCACGCACCTCGTCACCCGCGCCTGGCTGTCGTGGGAGTACAACGCCACGGCCTACAGCGTCAACGTGTACGTCAAGCCGGGCCCCAACTCGGCACGCCTCACGCGTCTCGACGAGGAGGCGGTGCGCGCCGGCGAGGCGGGCACGCGCATCGAGTTTGCGCTCAACAAGAAGACCAAGCGCGCAAAGGCGGCGAATGGCAAGGGCAAAGCCAAGAAAGCGACCGGCAAGAAGAAGGCCTCGCCGTCGAAGGGCAAGCGCAAGCGCTCGTCTGCGTCCGACGAGTCTGCCTCCGACTCGGACTCGATCGACTCGGACGACGAGCGCGAGGCGCGCGACGCCGACGTCAGCGCCTGGTCGGAGCCTAGCCAGCCGAAGCCCAAGGCAGGCGCGTCGACGGGCGGGCGTCGTCTGGGCGGCAAGCTGAAGCGCAGCAGCCTCGTGCCGGCCAGCGAGGCCGACGACGACGAGTGGGAGGTCTTCCAGGCCAGCGAGGCGGCTTCGTCAAGTCGTGCTGTCGCTGCTAAGCACACTGGGACCTCTCTCGGAGGAGGAAAAGGACGCGCAGAGGCGCCGATTGAGATTGACTGAGGGGAGGGAGAAGCGAGCTAGTCACCACCCGAGATACCATACACACACACCCTTCACATCAAGCGCGCATAATGAGCAACCAACACCTGTCACCGCACACCACACACACCATGTACCTGTACCACGCCCAAATGCGACGCAACGAGCCAACTCGATCCTCTCTGAGCACGCCAGCGGCGGCGAGGGCTTGGCACGGGTCCTTGCGCTGCAGCAGATGCTCTCCGAATGCTCCCCTAGGCGCCACCACGTGCGCACGGCACGACGGTCCGAGACGGCCGAGCCGTCGGCTCCAGAAGGGCGAGTGGCTCACGCATGAGGGTGGGGTCTGCTTCGAAAGTGCATGCTGGCGCAGGATAAACTGCCTCATCCCCGCGTCTGCTGCGCTGCCGCTGCAATACCCAGCATGCCAAGCGCCAGTTGCGCAGCGGCGGAAGCCCAACTCTGGAAGCTCGCTGCACTCCGCAGTTGGCCGCTGCACCTCGAGATGCTCGCTGCGGCTCGCGGCATGGGGTGCATGGATGTGACGCTGCGGAGCTGCCGTCGGGTGCGGAAAATCGAGCACCCGCAGCCACGGTACCCGACGAGAGCAGTGCCTCCGCATCGAGTGCTCCCTTCGTTGCTTCGCCGCAGCATGCAAGCATGCAGCTGCGAAGCAGCCGTCGCTCCCGACTGCCTCGGGATGGAGCTCGAGACGCATCTCGCACGCCCAGCCTGCAGCTGGCCGCGTTGGACCGCCTCAAGAAGGGCGGAGCTACGAGCGCCTTGGCGTGCCTGACGCTCCTTCCCGCGCCGACGCGACGACGTGCAGGTACAGCAGGCGCAGATCAAGTCCGAGTGAGCGCAGCGGGGAGGCGGAGCTGCACGAGGGAATGCGGAGAGAGCCGCAGCCATCGCCCATGGCATCTCGCGCTCGCTTTCTGAGGACTGCATGCCGGTGCTGTCGATGCCGTGCAGGCCGACAGTTTCTTGCGCACGCCGCAAAGCTGGGGCCAGCCGCTGGGGAGCAGAGCAACGAGGGTGCAAGAGGCGCCGCGTGGCGCTGCGGCTGCTTTCCGTCGGCTGGCTCGAGACAGCATCGACGTGCAGCGAAGTCCATCGCGCCATCTCGGCACGCTGCGCCTCTGACGCTGGCTCGACAAGCGCCGCTGCAAGGGCAGCGCCTCACAGCAGCTGCAGATGCAGCTGCTCAGCTGACTGGAGGCAGACGTCTGGGGTGCAGCGCTGCAGCTGCGAGGACTTGGCACTCGTGGAGCAGATGGAGAGACGCGAGAGGCGTCTCGATGCGCACGCCCTCTCGGAACTGCGGTCCGCGCGCCCGGCCGTACGCCGTACCTTGCTCTCTGATGCGGGAGCGGACGGGCAAAGCAGCGCACACTCGCCCAGTGCCTGACCGCGCTACCCCGCAAGAGGTGCGTCACACGAGGACGCATGGCACCTCGCCCACCGACCGCCGAGGTCCGCCGGCATGCGGCGGTGCGGCGAGAGGCAGAGAAGAGATAGCACTGCCGCCGCTCCCGCTTCTCTCGTGCGACCTTCGCGCTTGGAGGGCGAGCAGGGCGCCAAGTGGTGCTTGTCGGTGCCTGCGGCCATCTGCATCGACACCTGCGAAGGGCAGGCGGCAGGAGAGGAGCGAGCCGCGCGCATGCCGCCTCGGTCACCGCGCTGCGCCGCGTATGCCGGTGGAGGCGGCGATGCGGCGGCACGGCGGCACGGCGGCGGCCTGCTGCGGCGTCTCGGCGCCTCGGGCCGCTTGCCCGCTGCATCCCTGCCGCACCTTCACGATGCAGCTGCTGCCGCATCCCCCCGCACCCCGCGTCGCTTTGCCCGTGCTCGAGCATCGACAGCGACGCACGGCCATCTTCCCGCTGCTCCGCCGCCGTCGTTGCGCCGCAGCGGCGCGGGCGCCGTGTACCCTTGGCGTGTGCGGTGCTGTCCGCGTTGGCCGTGCCGTGCCCCGAGGAGAGCGCCCGCTCCACTGCCGCTGCACCTGCGGCCCGCACCGCTGCCGCACCCCCGCAGTCCAGCCCAAGTCCGGGGCAGGCCACCCCGCACCCCGCCATTCGCCCCAGATAAGGCGCGCCTCTGCGACGATCGCCCGCTTCTCTCCCTCCCACCATCACCCCGCACTCGCTTCACCATGGCATCCGTCCCACCGCCCGTCGTGCACACGGAGCAGCCGGCATTCCTGCGCGCCGGCGCCGACGACAAGAAGCTCAGCCCCGTCGAGGCCGAGACGAAGAGCGCCCACGGCTCGGCCGACGACGGCGCCGAGACGGAGGCGGAGCGCAACATGACCGTCGCCGAGTATGCGGCGTCGCAGGGCGTCGACGAGAAGAAGCTGATGCGCAAGGTGGTGCGTGTGCGCGTGGGGCAGCCAGGGCAGGGCGCAGCGGCTGACACGTGCGACGACACAGGACATGCATCTCATCCCCTGGCTCTCGGTGCTGTACCTGCTCTCCTTCCTTGACCGGTGAGGTTTTGAGCCTCCACCGTGCGCTCTTGTGCATGCTCTGACCCAGAACGCAGCTCGGCCATTGGCAATGCGCGTCTCTTCGGCCTCGAGGCAAGCCTGGGCATGTCGAGCCGCGAGTTCGGCAGTGAGTCGCAGCTGCGCCATCGGCGAGGAGGCGGCGCTGACGTGCCCTCGCAGTCGCAACGAGTGTCTTCTTCTTCACATATGCCTTCTTCGAGGTGCCCAGCAACATCCTGCTCAAGCGCATGCGTCCCTCCGTCTGGTTCCCGCTCCTCACCGTGCGTGCCTTTCCGCTGCTTCTTCCCTCCCCGCCTGCTGACTCGCTCTGCAGTTCTTCGTTGGCGTGACGATGCTGGCGCAGGGCCTGGTGCACTCGTACGGCGGCCTTGTGGCTGCACGTGTGTGTCTCGGCATCGCCGAGGCCGGTCTCTTCCCCGGCGTCAACTACCTGCTGAGCGGCTACTACAAGCGCGGCGAGTTTGGCATTCGCGCAGCCGTCTTCTTCTCAGGTGAGCGGCCGCGCAGCAGGAGTGCTCTGGCCTCGACTGACACAGAAATTGCAGCGGCCACGGCCTCGGGTGCCTTTGGCGGCCTGCTCTCTGTCGCGCTGTCTCGCATGAACGGCATTGGCGGTGAGCAGGCGGGCGCAAGGGAACACCGCGCATCGTCCGCTCACGCGCGCCCTTGACTTGCAGGCTACGAAGGCTGGCGCTGGATCTTCATCATCATCGGCCTGGCGACGGTCGTCTCCTCGATCATCTCCATCTGGCTCTGCGAGGACTTTCCCGACACGGCCAAGTTCCTCACCGAGCCCGAGCGCCGCGTCATCATGCGCCGCCTGCGCGCCGAGCAGCCCAGTGTGGCGGGCGAGAAGTTCACGTGGGCGGCAGTGGGAAAGGGCTTTGTGGACTGGAAGACGTGGGTCGGATCGCTGATGTACATCGGCGTCGACGCTCCGCTGTACGCCTTCTCCGTCTTCACGCCGACGATCGTGCGCGCGCTGGGCTACTCGAGCATCAACGCCAACCTGCTCAGTGTGCCGATCTACGTGCTCGCGTGTAAGTGCCCTCTTCCCTGCCGGCTCGGACCCGTAGCTCATACGTCTGCTGCAGGTATCGTCACGGTCTTCGTCGGCCTGGCAGCGAACAAGTACAAGGACCGCCGCGCACAGCTGTCGCTCGGCTTCCTCTGCGTTGGCATCGGCGGCTACGTGGTGCTTGCCGCCTCCCGCCTGCCCGGCCTCTCGTACGGCGCCATCTTCTTTGCTGCGTGCGGCATCTACCCTCTGTGCGTGCTGTCCCTGGAGATTGAGACATGCGCTGTGGCTGACTTTGCGCCATCAGCATTCCCAACACGATTGCCCTCACCATCTCGAGCGTCGAGGGCTCGTACAAGCGCTCCGTCGTCAGCGGCTTCATCATCAGCATGGGCAATCTGCAGGGTGCGTCTGCCCGCTCACACTCCCTCCAACAAGCGCTGACTGTCTCCCCAGGCGCCGGCTCGACGAACGCCTACCCGCGCAACCAGGCGCCCTGGTACACGGCCGGGCACGGCGTGGTGATTATGTACCTGGGCGTCGGCCTCATCACGACGCTGCTCTACTACATCGGCGTCAAGCACGAAAATGCGCGGCGCGAGCGCGGCGCGTGCGACGAGACGATCCTCGACGACGCCAGCGCCGAGGGCGTGGAGCGGGCGCGCGTGGCGCGAGAGGAGGAGATGGCGGGCTACGGATTCTGGAAGCGCCTGCTTGCCAAGTGTGAGTGACGAAGCGTGGCGAAGCGGGAGGCCATGCTGACGAGCTCTTCCCACGACAGACCACGAGCAGTCTGGCGGCACCTATGCGACCGTCGAGGAGGCACGCCGGCTCAAGGGCGACGCCTACAGCGGCCACCGCTACTCGCTGTGAGGAGGCAACTTCGTGCATTTCCCTTCATCTCTCTTCTCCTGTCTCCCTCGCCTCTTTGCGCGCTTCTCGTCACTCGTACGTCTCCCGCATGCCCCCGGTCCCTGTTGTATCGCTGCGCAATCCCCCAGAGCGGGCGTCCAATAGAGCTTGTCGGCCAGAACGAGATGGCGTGTATCGCTCGGAGGGCTGCCCGCCACAGGCGCGGGACATGCGCTCCGCGGTACCTCGGCCCAAGCTCCGCTCCCCGCGCCCTTTCGTCTGTGGCGAGCGCGGGCGGCGGTGATTGCAACGCCGCGCCCCCCTGGCAGCAGACATGAGAGCGCCGTGCTTCGTTGGCCTCTGCCACGAGCCAGCGACGATGAGGCCGAGCCGGCCGCTGCCTGACGCTGCTGTGCGGCTCCGGCGGCTCGCCTTCGCCTCCCACGCGACTGCGGCCTCCAGCGCGGCAGACGCAGCACGCAGCGGCGAGCGCACGACCGGCGGAGCGCCAAGCTGAACGCCGCTGTCCTGCGGCCGCGGCGCTCGGCATCGGCCGTGCCTGGCTCGGCTCACACTCGACTTGCGCTTCGCCGCCGCTGCCGCTGCAACGGTGCGGGATGCTTCTGTCCCTGCTTGCTCCCGTGCACTTCAGCGCTCTCTGCCTGCTCAGGCTGCCGCTGCTGAAGATGAGCTGCTGCTGCCCTGCCTGCTGACTCTGACTGGAGCGCGGCGGCCCCTGCCATGGAAGCCGCCATGGGCCGGCCGTGGCCGAGGCGCGGCACCGGCAGCGAGCCACTCGCTCGGCACCTGCAGCGCATCGGCTGTCTGCGCATGCGCTGCTCGCCTGCCGTGCAGCTGCACCTGTCAGCAGCGCCGCCAAACGCGTCTTTTCTGCGCAGAGTGCGCATCTGCCGCGAATTTAGCTTCAGGGCCCGGCAGCAGAGCGACAGAGGGGCGACGGTGTGAGAGCGCTGCCTTGCTCTCTGCGCTGCCTCTCCGCTTCTGCGCCTCCTCTGCCTCTCTGCCGTGGTTCGCGCGCCTGCGCCTTCCCCGCACCCTTCCCCTCCTCCCTCTCCCTCTCCCTTCCCTCCGCGTGCGCGAGCCTCAAGCCCGCCATGAAGCTGCCCACGCGCCTCGCGCTCGTGTATGCGCCGCTGCTCCTCACGCTGGCCAGCTTCGTGCTGCAGGTCATCGTCAGCGTCGGCCTGCCGCGCATCCTCTCGGGTGAGTAGCGAGGCGACATGGCGATGAAGGGTCATTGCGTTAGATGAGCTTCGACCTGGGCCGCTCGCTCTGTCGCATGGATGATGCAGGACAATGCACTGACGCCCGTCACCTGCCGCAGTCGACTTCCTCCGCTTCGACCTCTCCTTCTACCAGTTCTCCATCTTTGGCATCTGGAGCATCTGCACCGGCACGCCCGCCGAGACGCTCTTCGACGGCACGGTGCTCACGCCCGCCGGCTTCAACTGCGCGCCCACCAGCCTCGGCTGGACGGCGAGCAACTACAGCAGCATCACAGACGAGTTCTTCAACGCCGGCCTGGCCAAGGCGGTGAGTGCGGTGCGAGAGAGGGAGCGTGGCGGGGCGGGGCCATAGGGCGATGCAGGGGGCGCACTGCGGGGCAGACGTGCGTCCCTCTGGGAGAGCATGCAGTGCAGTGTAGGCTGGGCTTGTGGCGTGCACGCCATGCTGCTGCTCGGCATCGCCACGCTCGCACTGGACATGGCCGCGCCACAGCGAGGCAGGCCTCAGTGTCGCATTGCTGCGCCTTGCAGATGGTCGCCTCGCATCATCACATGCCGCGCCACTTCGTCCGTCTCCTCCACTCTTCTCACTCCGTGCTGACACGCCATCCTCAGCTCGTGCTGCACCCCGTCGCCGCCGCACTCACCTTCCTGACGCTGCCCGCTCTGCTCTGGGCTCTGCGTCGTCCTCGCCGCCTGGCGCCTCTCGTCTCGCTCTTTTCGACCTTCATCACGCTCATTGCCTACATCATCGACCTTGCTCTCTTCGTTCCGGCGCACATGCGTCTCAACGGCTCCAACGCCCAAGAGACGCTGGGCCAGGCGGTGATGGACGTGCGCTACGGCGCCGCCTTCTGGCTCGCGCTCGTCGCCACCGTCTGCAGCGTGCTCGCTTCGCTCGGCGTGTGCGCCGCGCACCGCGTGCGCCGCCGCGAGGGCGACTGGACGTACGAGAGCCAGCAGATCATCACGAGCTCCGACCGCCCGCCGTCGCGCTCGCTCGTCGACGAGAAGGCCGGCCACAGTCGCGCCGCGAGCCGCTCGTCGACGGCCACGCCCGTCTCGGCCACCTCGGCCTCCAAGTCGGACGGCGAGGAGATCGACTACGGTCGCCGTGGCCGCCGTCGTGCCGAGCAGCACAAGCTCGATTAGGTGCTCCAGCGCCCATGCTGCCTCTGCTCTCTGCTCCCTCACGCTCTTTCACCGCGCCTGCACCGGCTGCCCGCCCCCCTTACTGTACCTGTACCTATTCACCCCTTTGCAACGACTCTTGCCATCAACACAGAGCGTGTCTCATGACTCGCTCGTCCACTCGACCGGTGACAGCGCGTCTCATTCAGCGCAAGGGGTCGAAGTCGTCCCAGGCGTTGTTGCCAGCAGCGCCGGCCTTGGGCGCCGAGCTGCCGGCGCGCGCCGTCGGCTGCAGCACGGCGCCGCCCCAGCCCGGCGGGCCCGAGAGCGCCGCGGGCGCCTTTGGCGGTGCCGCGGGCGCAGGAGCAGGCGCGAGGGAGCTGAAGCCCAGACTGGACGTCTGTGGCTGCAGCGGCGGCAGACTGCCAAAGCTGCTGGGCGCAAGTGCAGTGGAGCCAAAGCCGGAGGCCGGCTCGAGATTGAGGTTGTAGTTCGGGCCGCTGGTCGAGGCGGGTGCGGCGGGAGGTAGCGAGTTGCGGGGCGCAGGCGCCAGCGTGCTGCCGGCCCACCCGGGCGGTGCCGCCGAGGTGCTGCTGCCGCCGAGACTGCTCGAGCTGTACGCGGCCTGCAGCGATGGCCGTGGTGAAGACGACGGCGGAGGAGCCAGCGCCGAGCGCGTGGCCAAGGGTGGCGCAGCAAAGGCAGGAAGTGCAGCACTGGTTGCGGCTGGCCGGCCGAGTGTGCCGGTGTGCGAGGGCGTGAGGGCCGGAGTGACGGCAGCTGGCCGGCCGAGCGAGCCAGTATGCGAAGGGGTGAGGGCAGGCGTGACGGCTGCAGGCGTGTTCGACGTGCTCCCCTGTGTGCACCGTGGTGAGCGGTCGCCTGGCTGCGCCCAACGCATCACTCACCAAGTCGTCCCAGCCAAACGGATCCGCACTCGTGGCAGCGGCATCGCGCGGCACCTCAGCGCGCGCTGCTGAAGACGTCGGGCCGCCGCCGACGAGCGTGGCAAAGTCAATCTCGCCGCTCGAGCCGATACCCGTCACGCCACCACCAAGGCTGCCGCCTCCAGCCGCGCGGCCATTGGCGCCGGCGCCGACGTAGCTCTCCGTGTGCTCCTGCATGTTGCGCTGCTCGCGCAGATGTAGCATGTCTGCGAAAGCGGTCCTTTGAGCGATGTACACCGCGCAGGCCCAGGCTCTCACTCACGCTCCTTCTCGACTCGCTCGCCCATCTCGCGCACCGTCTTCATGAAGCGCTGAAACTGATCCGCGGTGAGCTGTGCGCCCATCGACATCGCCCAGAGCTGCGCGTGCGTGTGAGCTGTATTCCGGTCTGAGCGCCCGGCCTCGACCCACCTGCGGGATGATGGCCACGGCGAGCGTCTCGCGGTCGACCTTCTTCGCCATCGCCTCGTGCACGGCCAGGATGGCAATCTGGAGGCCGTCAATCATGCGCAAACAATGACACGCTCAGCACACTCACCATCACCGACGGCTCGCGCGTCTTGACGCGCGCAAGGATTGGCACCAGCTTCTCCGTGAGCGTGAACTTGTCGAGCACGCCGATCATCGAGTGGAAGCACATGAGCGTGCTGATCTTGCAGGAGAGCACCTTGGTCTTGCTGAACAGCTGTGGAGCGGCCGCATATCAGCGAGCGAGCAGCGATGACGCTCCGAGCGACCCTCACCTTTGCGATGTTCGGGAACAGCACCTCCTTGACGTGCGAGAACTCGAGGATCTCGCACAGGCGCGGCACGGTCTGCAGCGCGCGCTCCTGCACCATGACCTGCTCGGCCTCGAGCGCAGAGTACAGCAGCGGCGTCACCTCCTCGCGGAAGATCGGCGGCGTCGTCTTGGTCACGAACAGCTCAATCTGGTCGAGCAGGATGACTGCGGGCTTGTGTTAGCTATGTGCGTTGCGCAAGTCGCACAGCGCCACTCACGTTGGTTCTGCGGCGGGTCCTGCACGCTGAAGAGCGGCTTGAGACGCGGCAGCACGTTGCTGGTGAACTCGATCGAGCTCAGGTTCTGGCTGATGACGAAGACGTTCGGCAGGATGAAGGGCAGGAGCGTGCGGTCGTTCATCAGCTCGAGCAGCTGGCCAGAGAGCGTCAGCACGGAGTCTTCCTGCCGCGCCCTATTGCACTCACCGCAGGCAGCACCTTGCGGTGCTGCAGCCGGTGCGAGAACTGGTCCATGATCTTGAGCAGGCCCTTGAGGAACTGCACGCGCTCCTCCTTTGTGCGCCCGGCAAAGTTGTCGCGCTCCATGAACTTGAGCGTCCGCACCAGCACGTTGTTGAAGTACTGGCTGTTCTGAAACTCTGCCGCCGAGGGCCGCGCGCCGGGAAAGCGCGTGAGCAGCGTGCTGAGCAGTTCTAGCACGTCCTTGCCGAGCCGCGCCCACGCCGGGTCGCCGAGCTTGGTGCCGAGCTCCTCGGCGTTGGCGCGGATGTTCGTGATGGCGTTGCGGTTCCGGAACGGCGGGCTGCCGCGCGAGTGGATCGCGAACACCAGGCAGCCCAGCGAATACATGTCGTTGGCCGGCTCGAGGCGCTCGTCGAGCGCGTACTCGGGCGCCACGTAGTTGAAGTCGCGGCTCAGCTGCGGCGGCAGGGAGGGGTCGTAGTCGAGCGACCATGCAGGAGCAGCACTGTTGGCGCCAGCGAGTGGCGTGAGAAAGGAGAAGCCTGCGAGCTTCCAATCGCCCTGATCGCAGCACAGTCAGCAGCTGGCCTGCGAACAGGGCCGACAATCCAGCACTGCGCTCCGTCGCCACTTGTACGGCTCACGCTCTCATTCGCCCCCGTGGCTTCCACGCTTGCCCCACGCTGCCCGACTCACCTTGGCATTGATGAGCACCGCATCGGTGTTGAGGTTGCCATGCACCATCTTCGCAGTATGCAGGAACTCGAGCGCCCTCGCCACCTGCAGCACGCCCTTCTGTATCTCCACCTCATCGAGCTGCACGCCGTCTGCGGCGCGACCCGCGCTCTCTCCCGAGAGCAGCGCAGCTGAGAGTGGAGCAAGCACCGGCTCCGTGGCGAAGATGAGCTCGGAGCGCGTCTCCTCCAGGGGCTCAACGGTCTCGAGCACGCAGGGATGCCGTAGCCGTGTCAGAGAGGCGGCCTGTGGGAGCCGCCGATGTTAGCACTACAGCGGTGTCCGGCGAGCTCGCGATGCCTCCCCGGCGAGCTGATAGCCACACGCCTTCACGCCCAGGTATGCAGGGCGGCTGTAGCAGCGGCACGGCGGCTTGCGGGGCCCTGGCCTTGCTTGCGCTGCCTCGCGGCAGTAGCATCGCATGGCCTCGCCGCAGGATCCGCCCGGCTCCCTCGCTTGCCCGCAGCAGCTTCGCGTCCGACTCACCTCCTTCTTCAGCATCTCGGCCACAGCAACACGCTCCTGTCCTCTCGCCGTGAACGCATGGCTCCACACGCTGACCACGTCCCTGCCGCTGCCATTGCTGCTAGCGCTGGCTGCTGCTGAGCCCGAGGCGCCGGCGCCGGCCGCAGCTGCAGGCGCCGCCGATGCCTTGCGCGAGGCGCGCTGGATCTTCCACAGCCCCGCATGCACGGCTGGCACAGCATCGTCGATGGTGTACGTCGAGGCGATGTGCGTGCGCCCACTGTGGATGTGTGGTCAGCGGCAGAGGTGGACAGCAGCGGCACAGCAACGCACAAGTACGACGAGGCCTGCGAGAGGAAGGACGCCATGCTGAGCTCGGAGCGCGACGCAGCGCCGGCGCAAGGTTAGGCAGGCAGGCGCAGGGCGCAGCAGAGGGCAGCGGTGCCCGCGCTGAGAGGAGATGGAGCAGAGAAGGGCCTGCGCCGCTGCGAGCCGGCGAATGAGTCAGGAGCAGATGGTGTTCAGGAGGGCGAGTCGTCTGCGCGCGCTCGAGCATCAGCAGCCGCACAGAGGCTGCGCGCTTGTGGCGCCGCCGCGGAAGTGTTGCTCTCGCGGTCTGCTCTCACGCCACGCCGCCCGGCTGCTCCCACCGCCAGCAGCAGCACGCGAGCCGGCCTCGGCTTCCTGAGCGCTGCAGCTGCCAAATCCAACGTGAGGCGCTCGACACGCTGGATCTGGCAGAAGGGATACATGCTATTGCTGCACGGCATGGAGGCCCGCGCCGAGTGCCATGTCCTCGATGACGCGAGAGAATGAAGCCAGTCCGGAGTCTCTATGTGCCACGTCTCCACTGCTTTTTGCGCCGCAGCTCTACCACGACTCCCACTTCGTCGAGCCCATCGCAATGATGCGGTTGAACACCTCGTCGCGCCGCGGCAGGGCCGAGATGACAAACGTCTCGCCCTGCGTCGTCGTGATCTCCAGGCCGTCGGCGACGACGCTGTCCAGCGCCCAGCCAACGACGAGCTTGCCGGCAATGCCGAGGCCGCCCAGCTTGCGCACCGCGGCAATGTCGTCGATCTGGATCGAGAACAGCGGCGCCGGGCGTGCGTTCTGCGCCGTCTGCGCCAGCTTGCGGCTCGTCGTCGTCTCCTCGCCCGCGGGTGCCGCCTTCTTGGCAGCGTCGGCCGCAGCCTGCGCAGCGCGCGCGCCGGCGGGCAGCTTGCGCTCAAAGGAGATGCACGGCGTCGTGGCCGTCGTGCTGATGAGCAGCAGGCCACGCTTGCCGCGATGCCGCCCGTGGAAGGACGAGGGGCCATCGCCTTGTGCGTCGGGCCCCAGCTCGCGCTTCACGACGCCAACCTTGCGCTTCGCCGACTCGAAGCCGGCTGTCGCCTTGACACGGTTCGCGCCGAGGCCCGTCTCGACAGCACCGGCGGTTGCACCTGAAAGCAAGGGTTAGCCTGTTGCACTTGCGGACGCTCTCTGCAGTGCACTCACCCTTGAACAGGCGCATGATGCGACTGCGCTTCTTGGGCGTCTTCTCCTTCTCCTTCTCCTCCTCTTCCTGCTCAGCCTGGGCATCCTTGGCCTGCTTCTCCGCCGCGGCAGCACGCAGCTGCTCGCGGTACTCCTCGGGCAGGTTCGGGTCATCCGCCATGTCGAGACCCTCGCGCGCCGTGGCCTCGGGCGCCGCGTCCGGCGGCGGCGGCGGAGGCAGGGGCGACTTGTTGGCCTCGCCGAGGCGCAGCAGCGTCAGGGTCAGCTGGGCATTGGTGGGCACGCCCTTGAGGATCGAGTTGCGCAGCTCGAGGTAGCGCGGCCAGTCCGGCACGTTCTTGTCGAGCCACTTGCGCAGGTCCGACATGCGCACGCGGTCGAACAGCGGCTGCGCGAAGAAGGCAAAGCCGACGCCAGCCGTAGTGCCGCGGTAGACCATGTACGAGGAGATGAAGTAGGACGCCAGCACGATGGGCGCAATGATGCCGGCGAGAAAGACGCGTGCGTGGTGCTGTCTAAACGGCGCGGTCGGGGACAGGGCATTGCCGAAGCGTTCCCATGTGTCCTGCAGCAGGGGGTCAGCGTGAGCGATTCGCCCGTCAGTGATCGAGGCTCACAGCGATGTCCTGTGGAAGCGAGTCGTGTCAGCCTGGCACTGGCATCGCATGACCGCCGAGCTCACCTCGAGAATGTGCAGGAAGGGCTGCATCGACGCCCAGAGGCCCGCATCGACGGCCTCGGCGGTCGCAGCGTCCGTCTTCTCCGCGCCAGTGCCAGCAGCTGTCGTCTGCGCCGAGACGGCATGGCCAGTGACGGTGGACAGCGGCTCGGCCTTCTTGACGACGCCCTTCTCCTTCTCCTGTGCGTCGTGCTCATCCTCGCTGTCGTCGCTCAGCGCCTTGGTGTCATCGGTGCTCTTGGCGCCTCCGCCCACCGCAGTCGTGATGGCGAGCTTCGAGATGCTCTTGACGGCGTTCTGCGCCTCCATCTCGGCCGCCTCGCCCTTGTACGCCTCCTGCGCGCCGGTGAGCGACTCGGAGCCGAGATGGCCCGCCTGCGGCACGCGTGCCTCGCCCGTCTTGGCCGAGATGGCGGCGAGCGGCGCGTGCGGGAAGAGCACGGCGCGGGCACGCGGCGAGACGAGCAGCACCATGGTGAAGAGCAGGAACACGGGCACGACGATGTCCAGCACCCACGCCAGCGTGTACGTCGCCGCGAAGACGGAGCTGCGCCGGCGCTCATGCCACGAGCGCACGCGCGCGATGTGCTTGACAAAGGCGGCGAGGCCGAGGCCGATGGTGAGGTAGAGACGCTCGAGCGTCGCCTTGAGCTTCTCGGGCGTGAAGGGGTCCTGCGTGGGGTGTCAGTGACGTCCAGCCAGGCTGCCACGCATGCTGCGCACCTTGTCGGCGATGTTCAGGTCGATGCCGCCCTGCGGCGGCTCGTCGAGCTTCTTGACGTGCGCGACTTGCTGCAGGCGGGCGCCGTCAGCTCAAGATAAGCTCACACAGCTCGGCGGAGCAGCTTACGCCGTTGAAGCGGCGGATCAGCAGCCAGAGCTCCTCGTTCTTGATGCTCTTCACCACGCTGTAGGAACGCGCTCAGCACTGCAGCAGGCGGGCAACGCTGCGCTGCTCACGGGATAGGCACGCTTGGGTCCTCGCTCCAGCCGAGGTCATCAAGGCCCGGGTCGTCGGCGCGGTCCGGGTCGCCATCAGCCACAGCAGGTGCCTCATCATCTGCGCCGTCGATGTCCTTGACGTGCTCGGGCGTGACGTCTGCCTTTTCGACGTGGCTGCGCTTCACCTCGTGGTGCTCGCGGTGCGCCTGGGCGCTGGCGTCGCCCAGCACGGCGCCGACGAGCGTCGTCGTCTTGCTGTCGTGCGCCGCGGGCGGCGGCGCCGCGGTGCCGTCTGCGCCCAGCGCTGGCGCCGGCTGTTGCGCCTGCACGGGCGGCAGCTCGAGAGGCTGGCCCGGGGTGGTCATGTTGGTGCGAAGACGTCGTGGTGCGAGGCGAGCAGGACCGCACAAGATGGCGCGAGGGTCCACGTCTGATGCGGCGTGCAGCGTGCGGCCGAGGCTGCACCTGACGTCACCGCGCCGCCGCGAGAGCCCGACGAGCGAGCCTTCGCGCCGCCCGCCGCCGTGCGGCATCTCGAGCTCTGCTTGGCGCGGCGCGGTCTGGCATGGCTCTCGACACTTGCTGCGAACGACGCTTGCGGATCCGCGAGGTGTCGTTGCTGCGGCGACGGCGACGACACGGCTCATCGCGGCTGTCTAAGAGGGCCCGAGAGCACTTCACCCGGCAGAGGAGCAGCGGCCGTCACACCGAACCACTGTCGCCCCTCGCGCCATGGCCGGTTCCCGCGGCCGCGCGCGCGGCGGTGCCAAAGAGCAAGCGGCCGGTTGCGGCGCACAGGAGCAGCATCGAAGCGCCCCTCTCTGCCATGCCGGCCGCCGTGCTCTTCTCGTGGCGATCCAGGGGCACCGCCCTGCTGCACATCTGCGCTCTGCGTGCACTGTGAGCGCAGATGCCGTGAGGCGGCTTCCAGGGCGGAGGGCGAGCTGTCTGCGCTCTGGATGTGAGGCAGGATGCTGCATCCTGGTCTCGGCGCAAGGCGCTGCTTGCCGGCTCGCCGCACCCCGCAACGGCACACTGCTCCGCGCTTGCTGCGGCACTGCCACTGCGCTGCGTGTAGGCGCTCTCTCTCTCTGAGGCTGCTGTCTGTGGCTACCTACACGCTGGTGCTGCGACTCTCTCCGTTGTTGCCCGTGTCACCTGCCGCTGCGTGCTGCGCTCTGGATGCGGCGGCGGCACGCTGGTGCTGCGAGAGCTCGAGGCGGCGGCGGCGTGACGGGGCATGTCGCGCCGCGCTCGCGCCGCCGCGTTCCTGGCCGCTGGCCACCGCCGCGCGCCTTCGAGGGGGAGCCTGCTGGACGCTGCGCTGCCGCTCTCCTCCTCCGCATGGGGCAGCCGGAGCCCGCAGCCGGCACCCGGCGTGCGGGGAAGACGGAGCACTTTGTGCCTGCCATGCCCGACCGCCGTGGCGACGAGCTCGATCGGCAGCGCGGTTCCGGAGATATATAGCAGCTGCCGCCGCAGCGCACTGCTCCTTCCCTCTCCACCACCTCTCAAGTTCGCGCTCACAGCCGACGCCTTCTCTCTAGGCAGAGGCGCTTCAAGCCTCGTTCGCCCAGATCTGCCTTTTTGCCCTCAGCGCAGCTCTCTCTCTCTCGACCTTCTCCTCCAGAACAGCGCGCAGGGGGCAGATCTGCGGCTGGCAACGATGCTCCGCACCTCCATCTCCTCACCCGCTCGCAGCATCTCGCGCTGGCGTCTCAGCGTGCACGTGGCTCATCAGTCCCGCGCTTCGTGCTCGGCATCTCCAGCTGCCGCTGCTGCCCAAGCTCACCTCTCCGCACGCACCATGTCGCACGACAGCGCAGCCACGGAGGCCGCCCAGCTTGGCTGCTTCGAGCAGCCGGCTGAGCGAGCAGCAGGCGCATCTGACGCCCCCGCCGCCGCAGCGCCAGCAAGCGCCTCGCTCCTCTCTCAAGCGCTCACGAGCGTCGGCAGCGTCGCCCTGGCCGGGCTGGGCGCCCTCACTTTCGCGTCGCGCAGCTGGACGCAGGGGCTGCGCTCGCACGCCGAGGCGCTCGAAGAGACGCGCGACGAGATGGCGGACGACTGCGGCGACGAGGCGGAGTGGTACAAGAAGGAGCCGGCGCAGACTGCGGCACAGCTTTAGCGCCGAGCCCGTCGGCGCCCGAGTGCGCATCTCGGGTGCTGGTGAGCCTGGCCTCTTGCCGCGATGGTTGCCCGGTGGCTGACCTCGCCTCGATCGATCAGGCCAGCCGCATGACACTACAGCCCCATCCATCCGCATCCGTCTCTCCTGCATCCGACATGTCGTCTGCCTCTCTCTCCAGACGTGCACCTCATCAGCCTCTCTCTCAGGCCGTCTCCGATACGTCTCCTCACAACCCCCATCGCGCTCGATCTCACGTCTCACTCCTGTCTTCTCATACGCAACGCTTCCAATCATCCAGAGAACCTCAAGCATCGCCTCCACCCTCACCTGTAACCCTACATACCTCACCCATCAATCGTCTTCGCCTCCCGCGTCGTGCGCTGTGTTCATGCGAGGCTGATGAGGAAGAATCGTCGCATTGGCGGGGCGTAAAGGTAGTACAGGGCGCGTACAGTCGAGCGTGGCGGCTCAGACAAGCGAACGGAGAAGCACGGAGACACTGAGAACGGCAGGGCCGAGGCGGCGTGCCTTTTAGCCGACGTACGGCAGGCCCTTCTTGGCGTCGTAGTCGCTGAGCTCGAACTGCGCCAGCGCCTGGAACCAGCAGGCCTCCTCGGTGCCCGTCTGCTTCTGCGTGAAGACGGCGTCCTCCTCATCGATGAGCGTGGGCTGCGGGCAGAGGAACGATGAGCATCGAGCTGGCGGAGGATGCCGACGCGACGCACCTTGTTGCCCTCGCGAGCGCACGCGGCGTCGGCGAGCAGCATGACCTGGCAGTGGCGCTCGAGCGCGATGAAGCTGCGGCACAATCATCAGCGCCGCTCGGGAGGCGCAGCGCCGCGCGTTGACTCACCGGTGCGTCGCAGCCTCGATCGTCTTGCCGGCGGTCAGGATGCCGTGGTTGGCGAGAATGCAGGCCACGCCGTCGCCGAGCGCCTTGGCGATGTTCCGGCCCTCCTCGTCGTCGACGGCCACGCCGCCGAACGTCGAGTAGAGGCCGCACTTTTTGTAGAAGACGCTGCGGAGACGCAAGTCGAGTCAGCATTGCACCTATCAGCATTAGACGAAGCCGCGCACCAGCTGTCCTGGGTCGTGATCTCGACGGGCTTTTTGAGCGTCGAGAAGGTCTGCAGCAGAGCCGTCAGCGCGTGCTCTGGCGGTCGTGTTCTGCCGAGCGCACCTTGCCGTAGATGCTGTGCGAGTGCGCGGCAGCATCGATCTCCGGCCGCGCGGTGTGGATGGCGTGGTGGCTGCGAGACGTTGAGCTAGTGCAGCGTACGTCAGGCGACGTCTAGGACGCACATGGCAAAGGCGGCCTGAGGGCACAGCGTCAGCACCTGTCCGTCTACACTGTGCATCGCTTCCGCACGCACCTGGTTGTAGAGCTGCTTGCCCGGCTTGCCGCCCATGATGACCTTGCCGTCGTGGCCGATGAGCAGCAGGTCGCTCGTCTGGGTGAGCGAGAAGGGAATGCCAAAGCCGCTGAGATGGACGAGGTGAGCCTGGGCCCACGCACGATGCGTGCCAAGCTACGCACGCAGTCCAGAAGGCGTCGGTGATGATGGGGTCACTGAGAGACAAAGGGGTAAGACAGGTCGGCGAGACGCTCGCTGGTGCTCGATTGCGACTTACCGGTACGTCAGGTGGCCAGCGACGCCCTCCTCGAAGCTGCGCAGCACGCGTCAGGCCCCACACAGGCGGCAGTACCACACCTTCATGCTCACCCGAGGCGGCCAAAGACGCGGTAGCCAAGCGCCAGGCGTTCCTTGCGGTACTCGCGCTCCTCCTCTGGCGTGTCGAACTGGAGCGGCATGGTCTGAGCGGCAGTGCGGCCAGCCACGTCTGCGCCCTCGCCACAGCACCGGCGGCACACGCACCTTGGGCTGCTTGAGCATCTTGAGCTTGCTGCCGGCGTCGGCCTCGCCGTGCGCAGCCTCTCCGTCGGTCGGGCGTGGTGCCATGGTGAGTACGTGTGGTGTGGGTGCGTGGAAATGAGGGCGTGGTGGTTGGACGGCAAGCGCTGCTGCGGCTGCCTTCCCCGCACCTCGGGCCGGCGCGGCGCACGGGCCGAGCAGCGCCGGCCGGCCTCCTGCGCGGTTTCCCCGCAGCAGCGGTGGCGAGGCGGCCAACCTCGGCCGGCCAAACCGCACCCGCACGCCAGCCCCGAGCCGCACGCCCCCCAGGGTACAGCCTACGTCTCCAGGGGCAGGTCTAGAGATTGCATGTCGAGGCAGTGTGTACAATGCAGGCAGGTAATAGCGGGGCGCGACCGGTGACACGAGAGCAGGGCAGAGTCTAGAGAGCAAGGGCGAGGCCGGCGAGCAGCACAGCGCCCGCAGCTGTCCAGCCGAGGCCAGCGCCGGCCTTGCGCCAGGCCGAGTCGGTGTAGACGCGGACGTAGTCAAACTCCCAGCGGGCATCCTCGAATGCAGACGGGTTGTCTGAGGGCAGCACCCGTCAGTACAAGCGATGCCGCGCTGCGCGTTTTGCGACTCACTGCGCACGAAGCTCGAGCACGACTGCGGCCCACAGCCGCTCGACTGGAACGTCTCGCCGGCCCAGTCGCCGCAGAAGCTGAGGTTGATGATGATCTCGTGCTGCTCAAAGTACTGCGACATGTCGCAGCTGGCGCCGTTGTCAAAGTGCGCCGCCGGCTGGCCCCACTTGGCCAGATCCTCGGCGGTGGCGTTGGCGCCCGTGAGCACGTAGGGCGGCGCGGACCCGGCGGCCGCTGCCACTGCGGCGGGGAGCGCATCGACCGAGGTGTTCGACGGCCAGAAGTACACGCTGATGCCCTCGCCGCCGCTGCGTGTGTCGCGCTTCATCGCATACCAGCCACCGCCGCTGAGTCAAGGGTCAGCCTCTGTTGTGGCAGCGCTTGCTCGTGCGCCTCACTTCTGGTTGAAGTCCTTGCCGAAGCTGTTCGTCAGGCTGAAGCGCTCCGAGCATCCGGGCTGCGAGATGCAGTCGGTCTTGTCCGCGAAGCTGAGGCATCGAAGTCAGCAAGGTGCGGCGGACCGGCGAGCCCGGCGACGCTCACCCCGACGAGCGCGACGTGTTGCCCGCCGCGATGCTGCAGCCGGCCGTGGTGTGCAGGCTGGCGAGGTTCAGCGGCCCCTGGTCGTTGGCGCCCTCGATGATGTCGATCTCGCCGCCCGACGGCCAGTTCCTGCGTGTACATGTCCAGAATGCCGGCCATGTGCTAGATGGGCGTGTCAGCCAGTGAGCGTGCCGCATGCATCGCGCGCGCGCCCTCACCCGCAGCCCATCGGCATCCGCGCAATCTTCGCCACGAGCACGCCGTCGCCCATCGTGTTGACCGAGTGCAGGCGCACGCTCTTGCGTCCCGACTCCTTGAATTGCGGAATCGACGACGAGTCTGCACGCATGACGAATGCACCGTTCGAGGCGACGTAGGAGAGGTTGGACGAGCGCGCCTCGCTCTTCGACACATAGCTGCAGGCGCGAAGTCAGCAAACAGCTCGCCGGAGCCAGATCTCTGCCAGCGCCACACGCACTTGACATAGCCGTGCGTCGGGTCGGCGTAGTCCCACCACGTAAAGGCGTTGAAGAAGCCATTGCCGTAGATGTCGTCGCGCAGCGTCCAGTTGCCCGCGGCGACGCCGGGTGGCGCAGCGAGCGCCAGCAGCGCCGCCGCCGCCGTCCATGCCGAGGTGCGCATCGCGAGCTGGGCTTTGTTGGGTGAAGAGCTGGCGCGAGATGCGTCCGAGCTGCGAGTTGTGCGGGCGTCGTCGTGGTACTGACGGCGGTGTGTGCTGCGCTCGCCGACGACAAGACGGCCAGGGCCCGAGGGGAGATTTTCGGAGCCGGCCGATGTCAGGTCATGGTCGCCGCTGCAGCAGACTGTGCGCATGCGCCACCCGCCTGCGGTCCGACAGCCTGCGCCCAGCACGTCGCCGCGACGCGCCCAGCACGTCGCATGCCAAGCACCGCAAGCCGCCGCGCCGCGAGCGGAGGTCGGACGGCGTAGACACGCGCGAACATCCCGCGGCGCAGCGGCAGCGCCGGCGCCGTGCCGCCGCAGCCGTATCTTCTGCCGCTCTGCCGAGACGAGAGGCCGAAGAGAGACCTCGGCAGCGCTGAACCTGCCCTCTGCTGCTGCCGCCGTCCACATGCAGCCAACCTCCGGGACCCTCGGCACAAGCAGCGCATTGCATGTCGTGTGAGATCTGCAGCACCTCGCAGCAGCCGGCGCGCGGGCGACGACAGCAAAGGGCAGACGCTCGGACGCTGCCGGCCTCCGGCTGATCCGGAGCCAGCATCTGCAGGGTGCCGTGGGAGCGCCGCTCTGGCCGCCCCTCCCGTCCATCGCGAGCATGACGCCCGGCTCCGAGGCACAAGCGCGGCAACAGTTGACCTCTGCAGAGCGTGTCATGCGTGACAGCAGCAGGAGCTCAATCACCAGAGCAAAGCGCCGCGAGCGACTCCAGCTGCCCTGCGAGCCCTCTGGGCCGTCCTCGCACCTCGTCGACGAGCAGACGGCTGACGCAGGTGCAAACGCAGCAAGAGCTCGGCTCCTCGCAGCCGCGGCGGCGGCGGCCTCCACACCGCGCGCGGCCGCCGCGCACGTCCAGCCACACCTGCTCCGCGTCACGTGCTGCGCTTCAATGCTGCATCAAGACGCTGCGGCGGTGCGAGGTGTGCAGCGCGGGTTCGTACGTCCGAGACAAGCTGAGCACTGATGCAGACGCTGCGCCGAGTGGCTGTTGGCGAGCGAGCGAGCGGAGGCGCGTGAGGGGCTGCCCCGGATGGAGCGAGCCGCGCCCGAGTCCCGCAGCGAGGCGCGTAAGGTGGTGCCGTGGCAGCGGCTGGCGGCATCGGCTCGGCCGCGCGACCCTGCTCACCTCTCCCACATCCGCCTCCTCGTCCCGCACGCTTTCTCACTCGCGCGCTCTCAGCGCCACTACGGCGCACGGCCCCTGCTGCCAAGTTCGCGCTCTCCGCCGGCACCATGGAGTGGCGGTCCGCGAGCGGCGCCGACGGCGCGGCGCCCGACGCGCTCGTGAGCGTCGTGCCGCCGGCGCCGTCGCGCGCCTCGTCGCTGCTCGTCACACTCGTGCTGTGTCTGCTGGCCGCGCTCGTGCTGCGCACCGTGCTGCCGCGCCTGCCACGCCTTCTCTTCCGTGGCCGCCTGCGCGTGCGGCGCGCGGGCCTGCGAGGCGTGCGCGGCATCGAGTGGAGGCAGAACGGCTTTGTGCGCAAGCGCTCGGCCACGGGCACGGCGGTCGGCGCACGCGAGGACGACGGCCTCGTGGTGCGTGTGCAGCACGTCTATCTCGTCTTCCACGGCTGGCGCCGGCGGTCAGGCGGCAGCAGCGCCAGCGAGACGGCGACCGCACGCACAGCAGAGCCGGCGCTCCCCGACGGCGACAACCCGCGCCCTGCAGTCGCCGCTCCGACCGCTTGGATCACGATTCGCATTCAGGGCGTGGGTGTGCGACTCGCCAAAGCTGCCACCAGCGCAGAAGCGCACGCAGTACAGGCACGCGCGGCAGAGGCGCGCCGCCGAGAGATGGAGGAGGAGGCCCATCGCAGAGCCGAGGCTGCCGAGGCGCATCTGCAGCGCCTCATCGCTAGCACGCCGGATGCCTCGGCGCTGGCGAGCATGTCGGAAGATGCCGAGGGCGACACATCTCTAGAGTCGGTAGTTTCGCCGCCCAGTCCCTCGAGGGACACCGGCGACACGCGCCGCGCCCCTCCACCACGACCAGAGGACGCACATGGCCTCCCTCTGCGTGGCGCACTTCTCTTCGCCTTCTTCCTGCGGTATCGCGTCCTGCCGGTCGTGCGGATACAGTCGCTTCGTCTCGCACGAGCGCTCGTGTACGTCGTCGTCTCTGCGCTGCCAGCGCTGACCTCGTTCGTCGATGTCGAGCTGCAGCGTGCCGAGGTGTTCGTGCAGGACGCCGAGTCGGTCTTGCGCATCGGCCGCATGACCTTTCTGGTCAGCATGGCCGTCGCAGACGAGCCAGAGACTGGCGAGACTGGCGCGACAGACGAAACGTCGCGGCGATGCGCCAGCAGTGCCAGCTTTGCAGGCCGCGTCTCCGCCGCCTTCAAGGAGATGCCAGGCCGCCTGGGCTCCGGCGCAGCTGGCGCTGCGACGTACATCAAGGCCAACCTGCCGGCGGGCCGCGCCAGCCTGCAAGTACGCATGGAGGGGTTGCAGCTCTTCGAGGCAAACCACGAAGCGCCGCATGGCGAGCGGCCGAAGGCCCGCCTGCCCGAGTCGCGGCCATCCTCTCCTTCGCCGCAGGCCTGGCGCGGTCCCTCGTCCCGCATGGCGCGGCGGCCTACCTCTCCGCCCGAGACGCCGGTCCGCTCAGGGTCGACAATGTCGCCGCTGCTGCGCAGTGCATCATCGGCCACGCCGTCCTCTCCGCAGCTGCATGCTTCGCGCGCAGGCATCGATGCGGTGCCGGCTCAATGGCTGCCTTTCAGCGCCACTCCTCCGCAGGAGCCGCCGACGCTCAAGCGTTCACACAGCGCGTCTGGCATCGCTACCCTGTCGACGCAGCCGCTGAGTGGCTGGACGGATCGCTGGGCAGACTGGGCGCTCGAGCCCTTCCCCAGCTCCAGCTACTCCTCCGACACGGGCTGGGCGAAGGGCGAAGCGCGTGGACCGGTGCCTGAGGGCGCGCGTCTGCTGGCGCTTCCCGACGTCAGCGTGTTCGAGCTCGGCATTGCGCTCGATCCCAACCTCGCCATCGGCGCGCGCGAGACTGTGAGCTTGAGACTGCAGCTCGCCGCAGTGACTGTGGGCATGGACGCCGTCGCCCGTACTCTCAGCGTGCTGGAGCAGCGCAAGTCGATGCACCACGGCTTCGCGCCGACGAAGAAGGGCCTGGACGGGTGCGTACTGGCGAGTGGCCTGCCTGCTCCCTATCTGATTCATTCTGTTTGCAGCACGAGGTCACAGGTGTCGAAGCACTTCGCACAGCAGCGGCGTGAACCTGCGGCACGGATGCTGTACGCGCTCAGCTCTGTCTCCATCACCGTACCTAGCGCTCTCTTCCTGTCCGACATTCAGACAGCTTCCCTGGCGGTGACGCAGCAGGTGCGCGAGGGCGACAAGACGCTGCCGCGCTCGCTGCAGTTCCGCGCGACGCTGCGGCACCTCAGCTTGTCGCTCCGCACGAGCGATGCTGCCGACGCACGGCATCGTCACTGGCTGGGCTCGTGTGGCGTCAAGGGTAGGCGGGCAGAGCCGACCAACATGCCGTCAGTCTCGCGCAGCGCCATCGGCGGCCTCAAAAAGGGCATCCAGGACCGCTTCCGTTGGGCTGCGCTTCGGTCACGCGCGCGCTACGTCGAGCATCGGCAGGCATTCACGCTCGAGGCTGGCATGGAGAGCTTGGAGGCTCTCGTCGGCACGGAAGGTCGCTCAGTCGAGCTGGCGTCCGAGCTGCTCCTGCTGCGTGAGGCGAAGCTCTCTGCTCGCTCCACCTGGACACCGTTCGGCTTGCTCCCAACTCAGTGCCCGGTCGACTCGCCACTGGCCGCGCAGTACTTTGTCGGTGACCCAAACGAGCAAGTTGCCGTCATCGAAGCCTCGGTGCGGCAGGTGCATGGCGAGACGAGCCTGCAGCACGCAGCAGCGCTGGGCACCACTCTGGCGGCCCTGCTTGCAGAGCGGAAAAGCGCGCGTGCCAAGGTCGGCCTGCAGGATGAGCGTCCACCGAAGCCGCCAGGACCTGCGTTCCAGCCGCCGCGGCTCTTCTTGGGCGCTGCCGTTCACGACTGCTCCTACCACCTCAATCTCGGACCGCAGAAGCGCGCCGGCACCGACGCCCTCTTGGGCGAAGTCAGCCTCATTGCGAATGCCCCGCGACTGTCGCTCACGCTGCAGACCGCGTACCAAGACGCATACGTCGGGAGGACCGAGAATGAGCGGCGACACGCCTGGAAGACCTACTCGAGGGCCGCGAAAGACAAGACAGACAGCCCGCCGACTCTCCGGCCGCCTCTCGCGCGCATGCACTCGTCCAGCTCGACCGTCTCGGCCGCGTCCCACGAGGCAATTCCGCCGCCCGCTCCGCCGAAGGAAGGCATGACGATGGACGAGGCCCTGGCTCAGATGCGCGAGCTGCAGCAGCAGTCTCACGCAAGTGGCGAGAGAGGGCCGCCGCTGCACGCGCGTCCGAACTCCTCGGCGTCTGACCGACGTGCGGCTGCGTCGGCGAGGGACCGCCGCGGCAAGCACCCCACGCCACGAGCGATCAGCGGGCCGCCTGAAGCCAATCTGCGCTACACGTTCGACGCACGGGTGGCCTGTGAGCCCATCGAGGCGTTCTTTGCCGTGACGGGCGATGACAACTCGTCTCGGCGACGCAACGACACGCCGACGGCTGGCCGCCACCTGCCGCGCTTGGGCATGACGCGCCATCACTTGCTGCTCGTCAGCGCCATCGAGTCGAAGATCAACGGCCACGTGCCGGGGTTTCAGGACTGCATGGACACGGTGGAGCTGGCTCCGAAAAGGGCCGCCGCAGACGTGGTCGTGTCTCTGCAGGAGCTCGACATCGACATGTGGCACCCTGCTGCTCTCGGCGCGACTCGAGGCCTCGTGCGGGTGCTGTCCGACGCGGCAGCCCTGGCTAGCCGGCTTCGCACCGCTGGCACAGCGCTGCAGTCGTCCGATTCTGCCGCATCGCCAGCGCCCGCCGTCAAGCCGCTGATCGACAGGGTCCCGGCCACCGACTGCAGCCTGTACGCGTCCGTCGGCGCGATCATCATGCACGTCGGCGGCAGCGATGTCAACTGCGACCCGCACATGTCGCGCGGCGTGGGCTTTGAGGCCAAGCGTGTGGTCTTTGAGGCGGTCTCGACGAAGTACGATGCGCGGCGTGCGCCCGACATCAGCGCTGGCTGGGGCTCGCGTACGGCGCTCGAGCTGCCGGAAGAGCTCATGCTCAGTGCACATGCCCTCGCTTCGCGGCACAGCAAGGCGGCGGCGGCAAAGCTCAGCCTCTTCGAGATCGGCCTGTTCCCTATCCTCGATGCAGAGCAGGCGCTGCAGCAGCACATGGACGGAGGCACCGGGCGGACGCGGCGCGGCATGCACAGGGAGTCCTCGTCTGAGGCTACTGCGGCACTCATGGCGTCGCCCTCGATCTTCGCGCCGGCCGTGTGGGAGTTCCAGAAGACGCGGCCTCAGCAGACGAAGAAGAAGCCGACGCACACCAAGTTCCGGCAGCAAGACCGCTCCAACTTCATCTTCTGGATGCCCTTCTCGGCCACCAAGGCCTTCTTGCGACCGCCTGGCGCCGTGAGCGGCAAAGTCGGCAAGCGCGCTGATGAGATCACGGTCACGTCGGAGGGCACGCCGCTGCTCGCCCTGAAGATCGAGCTACTGCACACGTACTGCATCCTGAACGCGCTCGCTGCCCTCAAGGGCCTCGTGCCGCAGCGTCGCGAGCCGGCAGAGCGGGAACATGAGGGCAAGGCGGCAGAGCCCTCCCCGCCGACAGCGTACCGGCCGTCCTTCAGCGTCGCCATCGACGTGCAAGAGATCCACATGAGCATCCGTCTGCCGAGCGAGGTCAACCTCTTTATGCAGCTCAGGCGCCTCGACCTGCGCCTAGTCGACCGCGACAATCTGTCGCTCGCTCTGGAGCAGGTCATGGCCGCTGTCGAGACCCCGCAGCGGCCGTCCAAGGGCCTGTGGGAGGAGGCCGTCCGCTTCCGCGACTGGAAGTTTCAGGTGCACCTGCCCGACCGGCACACCGGACGCAAGCTCGAAGTGGCGGTGAACGGCGATGGCCTGCGCATGCGCATCCCCTTCGGCTATCCGGTGCATCCGATCATCGACAATGCTGCCGTGGCGTTCAAGACAACCAAGCAGCTGGTCGCGCAGTTCGTCAAGGGCTCCAAGGAGTCGGTCATCTTTCCTGTGCCCGAGGACCCGAAGCATCTGCCGAAGATCTCCGTGAACGTGCGCATCTTCGTCATCGAGGCGCAGGACGACCCCATCGAAGTGCGCCTGAACAGCATCTGGCGCGCCGGCGGCGACGAGAACCAGGCTCGCATGGAGCGCGACGTGGCCTTCGCCGACAAGGTCAACTCGATGCGCGAGAGTGCCGAAGACGATGCCGCCTCGTTTCTGTCCCACGCGGCCGGAAGCGTCCGGACGACCGCGACGGCGAGCACGAGCGGAGCTGCCAGCGGACCGGCGACAAGCATGCATAGCCCGTCGAGCGCCAGCTTGCCAGCTGATCTGCCTCAGCGTACCAGCTCGGACTCGGAGCACGCCGAGCACGATCCGGCTGCGGTCAACCAGCACTTCCAGCAGCGCACGAGCGCAGCCGTCAAGAAGGCACGCGAGCAGCTCGACGCCTTCAATGCCTCGAGCTGGATCCGCCGCTCGAAGAACGCGTACCTCGAGATGAGCCGTCGTGAGGAAGCAGCGGCCCGGCGCATCTACGGCCGCTACCCGACACAGCGCGTGTCCAGCGAGCTGCCGATCAAGATGATCACCCCGGCGCGCGCTCCGCCGCTCTTCCGCTCGAGCATGAGCAAGCTGGCCCTCGACATTGGGCCTCCGTCCTTCGCGCAAGACAAGCTCCGCGACTTCATCCATGAGCAGGGCAACGGCGTGCCGCGCGACCTCGGCTACTCTTTGCTCGTGCCGATGCACCTGCGCTGGCGCATGGCCGAGTGGCGCATCCAGCTGCGCGACTACCCCATGCCGCTGCTCCACATTCCGCCGATGCATCGCGACCAGCCAGACGACCTGCGCTCGTGGGATCTGGAGGGCGACGTCGTGCTCGCCGAGCACTGCGGCGGCCGCGAGTCGATTCGCCACGTGCCGGCTGTGGTGGTGCCGGCGGCGACGGGCCTGGCCGACGCCAAGGAGTACGGCATCTCCGTGCCGAAGATGGCCATGCCGGTCAAGTTCTACGGCTCGCCGACCATCAGGATCAACACGTCGTACCCGACGCGCGCGACGTGGGGCCAGTCGATGCAGCCGGCCATCCACGACATGACGCGCGTGCTCGACACGGTCACCAGCCCGCCGCACGATCCGTCTGCTAAGCTCGGCTTCTGGGACAAGGTGAGCTGCAGAGGCGAATGGGCTTGAGTGCGCAGCTGACCGGTGCTCTTGCAGCTTCCGCTGGTGGTTCACGGCCGATTTGGCATTCAGTTCGTCGGCGACGGCGAGCTGCACCTCTACCTCGTAAGTGCCGCGATGATCTAAGAGTCTGGCCGCTGACGCATGCGCGTCTCACAGAAAGGCAGCCGCGACCCGTACTCCATCCTGGGCCACGGCTCCGGCTGGGTCATGTGCTGGCGCGGCAACGTCGACGTGCGCCTCAACCAGCAGAACCCGGACCAGGAGGTGTTCCAGATCCTGTCCCACCAGTTCCTGCTGGCCATCCCAGACCTGCGCGACTACATCGACCAGGCCGCCACGGGTGTCACGGACAAGCGGCAGGACCCGGACGAGTCCGACCGCCGGTCCGGCAACGCGACGCTGCTGTCCGCGGGCCATCGCTACACCGAGGAGATCGACTTCCGCAAGATCGTGCTGCGGCTGACGAACGGCGTGCGCTGGGGCATCGGCATCAAGTGCGAGCGCACCTGTACCGACGAGACGTGCAAGCGCACGCCGCGCTGCTCCGGCCCGGCCTTCTACCGCGAGTGCCGCTTCTTCGACGCCAAGCCGCACTGGGAGGTGCACACGCGGACGAAAGAGTACCTGGACACGCTGCCCGAGAGCGAGAGGGTGCGTCTCTTGCTGCCTAATGTTTCTGCTATACTGACGCCTCGGCACCGCAGGGTGACTCGTTCGCTGGCTACCGCACCGACCACATCCACTTCTCGCTTTCCATCTTCTCCCGCCCAGACGGGCTGCAGGACTACACCGTCCGGCCGTCAAGCAGCTCGACGGCCGGCGACTCGTCGGCCAACAACTTCTACTTCACGCCGCTGGCGTGGGAGAACTTCTGGGCGTGGATGCGCCTGTTCAACGGCGCCATGAGTCTGCCCATCCGCCAGGGCCCGCTGTTCCCCGAGGCGCAGGTGCAGTCGCCCAAGTTCGGCCGCCACCTCGCCACGCTCAAGTACCGCTTCGACCTTGCTCCGCTGTTCATCTCGCACGTGTATCCGCAGGACATTCGCGCCGACTGGGCACCGGGACGCACCACGCTCATCGGCGTCAAGGCGCGCGTCGGCACCTTCCACCTCGACATGCACCAGCGCCAGCAGGAGATGCTCAAGGACCGGCCCGAGTTCGGCGACAGCAAGAAGAAGGTGTTCCACAAGCCGTTCTACGAGGCCGAGATGGACCTGGACAAGATCGACCTGCGCACGCTCTGCGCGCAGTTCACGGAGCCAGACAAGCGCCTCTTCCCGTCGGATGAGGACCCCGTCAGTGCGGCAGCTGAAGGCGAGAGGGACATCTTCGCCGGCGACTGCACGCTCTCTGACCGCGACCTCGAGTGGCTCGACATCCGCGACTTCATCGAGGTCGACTGGAAGCCGCCGGAGTCCGGCGAGGATCCGAAGGTCAAGCTGGCGCAGGCCATGGTCTGCCCGCACTTCAACTACCATCGCCGGCTCGAGTCGCAGCGCGAGCGCTCGCACCGCACAGCCAGCCAGGCCAGCCAGTCGAAGCAGAGCAGGCGCGCGACAGAGCAGCAGCAGGAGGAGATCCTGCGGCTGGAGTTCACCAAGTTCGGGCGCGAAGACTCGCACACGTGCCTGGTGGGCCAAGGCCCGCACTCGTTCGACGTGCAACAGGCTCTGGGCGACGAGCGCATCAGTCAGCTGCATGCCGAGCTCGACAAGCTCTGCGGCGCCGATCGCGACCATGAGGCTGCTGCTAGCCTGCGGAAGAAGATTCAGCTCATCACCACCTACCTCTCTGCGCTGAAGCACGAGCACCGAGTGCCGGACAGTCGCGAGCCTCCGACGGCCTTTCCCGTGACAAAGGGTAGCGCGGGCCACGGCTCGGACAAGCTGGCCATGCCACACATGTACGCGGACTGGGAGTCGTTCAACAACCGCCATCTTGTGCACAACCCGACGATCTTCTTCAGCAACACAACGCGAGACGTGCTGCTCAAGTACTACCTCAGCTCGCGCCAGCGTCGCGGTGTGGTGCACCATCTCACCGCTCGCGCCGTGCGCTACATCCGCGAGCTGTCGGCGCGGCACGAAGGCGAGGATCACGAGGACGAGAGCAAGAGCCACGCAGATGAGGACGCAGATGAAGCCTCAGATGCGAAGCGCCACGGCAGCACCTCGAGCCGCGGATCTCGCCGTCGGCGACAGCAGAGTCGCAAGCGGACACGCGACACTGACGGCGCCACACCTGTCGAGGAGAAGAAAGCCATCGATCTGCTGCAGGGACTGCTGACGCAGACGGCTAACCAAGTGATGGTCGAGAGCCCCACCGAGGACGGTCCGGATTCGTCACTTCTCGATGATGACATCGACGCGAGCGAGGGCATCTCGGATCAATTCGACGTGCGGCGGAGCACAATCTGCGTGCTGATCAAGCCGCAGATCGTGCTCCGCAGCGAGATGGACGAGCGCTCCACGATCGTGCTCACGGCAACACGCACCCGCCTGCGCAACTTCTCCGTCATCGACCCGCGGTCGGAGGAGGACTCGGTCAACGAGCGCGTGCTGCACCGCAACTACTTCACGCTCGACGGCCTCCAGGCCTTCCACCCGAGCGACAGCTGCACCTTCCTCGCCACGGCCAACGAGCGGTCCGGCTTTGTCTATGTGCCGCTCGAGACGCTCGTCGACTTCAGAGTGAGTGTGCAGCGACGCTGTGCAGAGGCCCGGCTCACATCATGGCGTCGCAGTACGAGACGAACGACTTCGATCGCGTGGTGCCGCACACTGACGCGAGCGTGCGCTACGACAAGTTCAACAAGCTGCGTCTCAACGACTCGTCCCGTCCCGTCGCGGCAGACGAGACCGGCAGCAATCCTGCCATCGACCACCTCGTGCACCACATGGACCTTGCCCGCCTGCGCTGCCCACGCTTCGGCGTCGTGGCTGATGCGAGCCACTTCGCCGCCATCTACAACGTGGTCACCGACCTGCTGCTCTATCGCGATCCCGCGTACCGCGAGCACTCGAAGCGACTCGAGACAATGCTCTTCAGCCACGACTTCAGCGACACGTCGGGCCTGTCCGAGGTGGTCGCTGGCCTGCAGTACCGCATCCGCCACGCGCGCGAGCTGCACGCGCAGTATCTCATGCACTTTGAGCACCTCAACGAGCACGGCCGACTCGATCTGCTCGCGCTCAAGGCGGAGATGCAGGACATGCTCGACGAGCTCAACCTCATCATGGAGGCGATTGCAACCTCCGAGGAGCACTCCTCCGGCTCAGACAAGGACAAGAAGTCGGCGCTGCGCGTCGAGGCCGTGGCCCAAGACATCACCTGGAGCATGATGGGCGCCGACGAGGGCGAGCTGCTTGCGAAACTGTCGGTCAAGGGTGCCAGCTTCACCTGGCTGAACAAGGTCAGTCGCGAGCTGTTCACAAGCTCTGCCTGCTGCTGACCCTGATGACGCGCAGACCGACAACTCGGCGGCCAACACGCTGTCGATCGCCGACCTCTCGGCTGTCAACGTGCATCCCGACGCCTTCTTCGCCGAGATCTTGTCCAAGTACAAGAAGGGCGCCGCGGCAAACCACGCAATGGCGCAGCGCGGGCGATTCCTCGACGCAATGTGGTCAGTCATGGCACCCGTCGGTGGCATCTCGATCGTGGATCAGTTCGACTTCAAGCTGCACCCGATGCGCCTGCAGCTGGAGAGCAAGGTCGGCTCCCAGCTCATGGAGTACATCTTCGGCTCGAAGCGGGAACGTGAGCGTCGCAATCAAAAGCAGAAGGCGGACGAAGACGAGTCTCGCTCGCCGGACGCGACCGACTCAGCCAAGACGGCAACGTCTGCGAAGAGCAAGCGGACCCGCGGCGGGCGTCTGACGCGGCTCTTCCGGTCCGGACACGGCAACGAGCGTAGCGAGGCCAGCGAAGAGGCTCGCGTCAGTCCGCCGACTGCGTCCGTCCGTGGCTCAACGGAACTGGTCGGAGACCGACCGCGACGTCCCAGCAGCACTCGCTCGGCGAGCTACACGAATGGCAGCGGGCGTGACTCGTCACGCTCGCGCCCAGCGACGCCGCAAGGCGCCGGATCTCGCCCAGACTCGGACGAGGAGTCTGATCCCGACAGCCACATGGCGATCGTGAGCCGTAACGCAGCGGAGATGCGGCAGCGCGCGGCGTCGAACCGCACGTTTGTGCTCGTCAAGATCTCCGACACGATCTTCAACCTCTCGTACAAGGGCGAGAAGGAGAAGAGCATCACGAATGTCTACGACCTTGTCTTCCACTCGCCGAACATCGAGTACCGCAACCGCACGTGGGCGTACGTCGACCTGGCGAACCACTTCAAGCGCGACATCATCCGCGCCGCGTGGGGCCAGAAGACGAGCATTCTGCGCGGCGTGCTCAATCACCGGCCGCGGCGCACCTCGCTGCGCGCACATCTGCCTGCGCGCATCGCCTCGGGCGCCGGCCTCAGCGTGCGCGTGGAGCCGCCGACGCCGACGAGCAGCATGCTACTCTCGCGCGACGACGAGCCGGACACGCCCGAGTCGCCGCAGTCGATGCTGAGCGATCTCGAGGAGGATGGCTCGTCGGACGAAGAGGCCGAGCAGGAGCGCGAGGTGCCCGAGAGCGATGCCGACGAGCCGCACTCGGGCAACACGACGGCCTCTCGCGCATCCACTGCCAGTCCCGGCCGCTTCTCTCGCTTCATCACGAAGCGCCTCCGGCCGCGCTCGGGCTCGGGCTCGAGTGGCGCCACGCACGAGACGGTGCGCATGGATCGCGACGACTCGCACTCGTCAGATCCCGACGGCTCGTCTCCCGGCCTGCGCAGTCCCGGCGAGGAGGCGCGGCGCATGCTGCGGCCCACCGACACGTTTGCGTTCAGCGAGCACGGCGCCTCCCTGCCGCCGCGTGGCAGCTCGCGCCAGTCATCGCCGGCGCCCCGAGCGGGCAGCCTAGGCGACCGCCGCGCCAGCAGCCCACTCTCCTTTCTCATGAGCCGACGACCAAGCAGCCCGCTGGGCCGCGAGGGCGACGGACCCGGCGACTCCGAGGACGCCGATGGCTCCCTCGCTGCCGCGGCCGCCGAGCGCACGCGCGCCCTCTTCGGCCTCGGCCGCCGCTCCTCCTCGCCCGCGCCCACTCCGTCGTGACAGCGCCATGCGGGCATATCTGCGGACTTCACACTCATCTGTACTTGTATCTGCAACGAACGTATTGTTAATCCGAGGCGAGGCGGAGCAGTGTGATGTACAGGAGATGTGCAGCAAGAGGCCAGCCCGTCCGCGGGGCCGGCCGTCAAGAAGTTGCGAGGAGTAGCGATGCGCACAGAGACGCCTTGATTGGGCTAGCTGAAGCAGTTCAGCCCGGCCCAGAAGCCGCGCTTCCTGCCGACGTCGGTGTGCTTCTCGGCGTGCGCCGCCGAGCCCTTGGTAGCGTTGTACTGGAACACGCTGTGCTCCGAGATCCTGCGCGCCTGGAGGGCCTGCGACGTCTTGGCAGCTGCAGCCTTGTCCTTGCTGCCGTGCGAGTCGGGGAGCTGGCTGGGCAGGCGCAGCTCGCGCTCGTGCATCGGAGAGGGCGGCAGCGACGGCACGCCCTGGCGCGGACTCTTGAGGGAGGCGCGGCATGATGTCGGCGGCGTGGTAGGGGGTGTGCTAGGCACGCGATGCAGCGTGCGCCGGCCGATGCTGCGCGGCGAGTCGTCGGCGGAGGAGAGGGTGAGGTTGATCGACTTTGGCGAGCCCGTCGGCGTGAGCGAGTAGCCCGTGATCTGCTCTTGCTCTTGCAGGATCGACGTCGGCGAGGGCATCGCAGGCAGAAGGGGGTTGTGTGCGTGGTGTGCCTGCCGCACGGAAGGAGAAGGCGTGGCGTGGTAGGTGATGCTTGGCTGAGGGGTGACGAGCGGCGAGCTATGTATCGAGGAGCTCTGCTTGGCCTTGGTTGGCTCTTCCGACGTCTTGCTAGACCGCCGAGCCTTGGGAGGCGGCAGGTCGAAGTAGTCGTCCTTGACCTCGATGCCCTCGGGCGTAAACATGGGCATGCTGTGTGCCGTGCTGCTGGAGAAGCGCGGCGAGACGGGGAGGTACAGCACGGCCTCTGGCGCCGCGCGGTCGCTGTGCGAGGCGTACTCCACGCCAGAGAGCGCCAGACCGTGCTCGCCGTCGTGCAGTGCCGGTGTGCGCGGATAGATGTGGGCGGGGAGCTCGGAGCTGCGCTTCTGCGCCGGCATGTGGAAGCGCAGCGCCTTGGACTCGGAGGCCTGCGCGACGTGCTTCCTGCCGCGCGGCTGTGCGGGCGCGATGTCGAGGCGCAGGCCTTCGGCGGGCGAGACGTCGGCGGCGCTGTCCTCGGGCAGCACATCGACGGGCGCATCGACGAAGCCGTCGCGCGGGCGCGAGAGGTCAAGGCTCTTGGTGCGCGCCATGGCGGCTTGCTGTGTCGGCTGCGGCGTACGCTTGGGCGACCGACTGGCGGGACTGCGCTGAGCCTGAGCTCGACGCTCGGCATCCTGGGCGCGCAGCTCGAAGCGGCTCGGTGCCGGCAGCCCACTGAGCTCGGCGGCGATGCGGCCGAAGGTCGGAGGTGGCGCTGCGCCGTCACCGCCGCGCTCGGGCGTCGTGCTGGGGCGCTTGCGCGTGCGCGTGTGCAGGCAGCGCTCGCCCACGGCGTGGCTGCTGCTGGCGTCCCATGCGTGCTTGCTGCACGTCTTGCAGCGGAACGGCGAGTCGGCGGCCGTGCGTGCCGAGGGCGAGACGAGCACGGGCGACGCAGGGATGTGGTGCGGCACCGCGGGGACCGGAGGCAGCGGCGTGCTGGGCGACTCGCTTGGTGGCTGCGAGACGAGCGAGAGACGCCGCTGTCGCTGCGCCGACACGGCGGCCAGCGAGGCGGTGAGCGTGTCGACGGAGGCCTGCCGGCTCAGCGCCTGTGCCTGCGCCGCGGCGGCGGCGGCAAACGACGACGAGACGCTGTCCGTCTCGATGCCGCCGTCGGACGTGTGCGGGCGGCGCGTGGCGCGGCGAGCGCGGCGCGAGGCCGAGGGCGAGCGCGAGAGAGGCGGAGCGAGCTGCGACGAGGGCCGCGAGTGCAGCGACGAGGGCACAAACGGCGGCGTCACGGCCCGGCTGGTGATGATCGTCGGCAGCGCGCCGCTCACGTCGACGCCGAGGTCGGACGACAACATTGCTGGACAAGGGGGCAGGTTGAGAGATGGCAGCGTCGAGGGCGACGACCGGCGGGGCTGTGGGCACTCTTATACGAGCTGCGCCTGCCCAGGTGTCGCATGATGGCATGCGGCGCGGCGCCGACGACAAGCGACAGGCCGTCGCACGGCTGCACCTGGCTCGGCGGTCGGTGCGGCTGCTTGCGGCGTGTGTAGGTGTGCCTCTGCGCTCGGCGTCGGAGCCGGAGCGTGCGTGGCCCGCCCGCCGAGACGCAGCCGTCCCAGTCCAGACCGTCAGAGCAAGGCACGGCCTTTCGTGGCGGTCTCACCTGGCGGCGTGTTGAGCCGCAGCCGCAGGTGCAGCGCCTGCGCGGCGCAGAGAGCGCCGTCGCGTTGCGGCATCGCCGCAAGCGGCGCGGGCGAGACAGCGGAGCTTAGAGGCGCGCCGAGCACTGCTCTCCTGCCTGCGGTGTGGCTGCTCCCACGCCTGCGCGCGCCTCAATTCTCCGAGCCGCCCTCGCTCGCCTCCGCCTGTGGCTCCTCCTCCTCGCCGGCCCTTGCTCGGTCTGCCCGCCTCCGGCACCGCAACACCGTGCCTTGCTCTGACAGTGGCTAGTGCACGACGATCGTAGCCTGCTCGGAGCTTTAGCAGTGACGCGGCAGGCTGAGATGTGGCTAAGAGCTGCTACGTGGCTGGCGCGGCAGGGCGCGAGATCGCCGGGGTGGAGGCCAAGGCCATGCTCTGAGCATCGTGCATGCCACTGCGGGGGCTGTGAGGCAGACAGCGACGAGGGAATGGGCTCAATATGTCGCCTGATGCACTCTTTCTGAGCCGAGCGACATCAGGTACGGCCATCTCTATCTGTCGGCCGCACGAGCTCTAAGCAGGCCCGCGTTGCAGCGCATCGACCGTGAGCATCGTCCACCTCTTGCGCGTAGGAAGCGTCCAAAGACGTTCTTCCGCCGCCGCCCTTCTCGGCCCCCAGATTCCGACGTCGTTCTGCATCATGCGCATGGTCCTTGCAGATCTCACGGAAGCACAGGTGAGTTCTAATGCAGACACTCGGCCGCAGTTGGCGCAGAGAGAGGGGAGTGGCAGCGTGGCGCCCTCCCCGCCTGCGGCGTGGCGCGCGCCAGGCATGAGGCGTCGTCCGCGCCGCGCCGCATGCGTCCACCAACGCGCGTCGCGTGAGGAGCGCCGTGGCTGCAGAGCTCGCTCGGGCCAGAGCTTCGCTTCGCAGACGAGCAAACGCATCAAGGCTTCATGCACAGGTGAAGGATGCAGGGTGTGCTTCTCGATCTCCAACACCAAACATCCGCCCTTCCGCGCGGAAATCGGACGGCCAGTGCCGCAGGAACGAGATGTGCGCTCGGCGCTGGCGAGCGGGCCGAGCGCAGCATGCAGGGTCTGCGCTCGCTCTATTCCGCGGCTTGGACACCTGATCGCAACAAGATGGTCGGGCCAGAGCAGCCGCAGTGAGCGTATGGTCGCCGTCACCAGGCGACGCATCTGGGAGAGGCAGCGCACGGAGGCGCTGCGCGGCGTCGCTCCGAGCCGGAGTGGCCGGGCGAGGAGAGCGTGGGAGCAGCATGGAGGCGATGACGCGCGCGCCTGCGCCTCGCTGCCTCTGGCCGATTTTTGGCTTTTTGGCGCCGGCCGCCCTGCGCCCACCGCAGCGCGCGCCAGCCGCTGGCCGTCGGGAGCAGCATCTCATGCGCCGGCCCCACACGCCGCTCTGCTCACCAGCCGGCCAAGACGAGCAGCCGCCGGCAACAGCGGTCGCGACAGATGCTGAATGGAGGAGGAGACTTCACGACCGATGGACAGGGCGGGGAGAGAGGGGCGGTGCCAGGGCGCTGGGCATCGAAATTGTATTTCCCAATACAAAAACAGGGGCGCGCGCTTGCTCCTGTTGTTGCCACGCCACCGCTGCGCTGCCGGCGCGCGCCTACGGCGTCTTGGCCTCGCGCTGGCTGATGTTGCACCCGCCGCGGCTGGCTGCGCTGCGTCTGTCTTGTGCAGCTGCCGGCTCTCAGCCTTGTCTCTGCATCTCTCCCACCACCACCCTCACCGCACACCCCCACCTGCGCCCGCCATGTCCTCACCCACCGGCTCCTCGTCCGGCTCGAGCTCCTACTCCTCCAGCTCCTCCTCGTCCGCACGGCGCGGCTCGGCGCCCGCGTCGGCGTTCCTTGCGCCGCGCTTCTGGAGCCAGCCGCAGTTCGACATGCCGCCGCCGCGCCGCACCAGCTTCGGCACGTCGCTCGCCGGCGGCAACGGCCGCCTGGCGGCGCTGAGCGCACTCAGCATGCAGCCGCGCTCGCCGGGCCCGGCGCCCGTGCTCGCCAAGCCGCCGGCGCGTGAGGCGACGAGCTCGGCACCGCCGACGCCCGTGCAGCAGACGCAGCCCGTCGTGCAACAACAGCAGAAGCAGCAACCACAGCAACAGCCACAGCAGCAGCGGAAACAGAACATCTGCTTCCTGCCCGGCCCGGACGGGCTGTGCGTCGAGAGCCGACGGCGGCGCGGCAGCGATGCCTGAGCGCGCGGCGTGAGGGGCGGCGACGGCGATGGTGCACCATCTTAGGAAAGGGGCGGCCATTGCGAGCGCTCGACGACGATTAGATGGCGCTCGCACCTCCTCGCACAACCGCGAGCACGTTCGCATCGAGCGCCTCGTCCGCCCGCATCTCGCATCACTCATGCACGCCGCGCGCGCCCCGATCCCGGGCATCGCCGCCGTCCGCGTCCCTCCACCCCGCCGGCCGCCCACGCACGGGCCGCGCTGCGCTCTCCTCCAGCCTCTCTCCGTTCTCTCTGATCGCCTCTTCGACCCGCTCTTCTCATCTTCACGACCTCACACACTTCCACTTCCACGAGGCCGCTACCTCGCATTCAAAGGCGCGACACGCGCGATGATGCAACGCGCTGCATGCGCGCCCGATCTTATCTCCCGGCGCGCCCGGGCCAGCTTGGGGCGCTTCTCCGACCTGCGCCGCTGCGCCGGCGATGCCGCACCGCGCTCGTCCAGCGAGATCCGTCTGCTCGATCGGCCAGTGTCGGCTTCCGACTGGCATGCTCCGACGAAGTCGGGCCAGAGCTCTGTGAAGCTCGTCGCTGCCGGCGCCCTTTGACACGCATTGGCGGCCTTATCGGCCGCCGCGCCGCCTCGGCGAGCCCGTACCGGCAAGCCTCTGATGCTCGTGACACGCCTGCAAGTCTCCTCGCACGTCTTTGAGCTCGTCTCTTGCGCCTCATTCTCGACGTCGGGCAGCTGCGCATCGCAGTTCGCACTGCCAGCAGGCCCGAACTCGTCGCGCCGTCCTTCTCTCGCCGCATACTCAGGTCTTCGCCTTCTCCTGCGTCGATCTCAGCCTTTCTCCACCCCCATCCCTTTCGCTGTTTCACTCCAGTCTCCGATCCCACTTCCACTCATCTGTACCACCATCGTTCCCTCTCCATCCGCCGGTAGCCCACTCTCGACAGCGCGCCCTAATCGTGATCTCTTCTTCTTCTGCCCCTCGCGCGCACGGGGTAAGCAGCCTTGGATGCAGGTAAATCAGGATTGCGAGGCAGCGAGAGAAGTACATTGTATGAGAGGAGTGAGGGAATGAGAGTGTGAGGCGAGAGAGGGAGCAGGGCGAGCCAAAGGAGTGTGGAGTGAGGGGCGGACCAGCTCGGCGCAGCCAGCTCGTGGCATGGCAGCGGACCACGGCCGTCGGCTCGGCAGTCGACGCGGTTGCGCAGAGATTCCAGCCTCCAGCGCTGGCACGGCCCTTGCGCTTTTCTCCTTTCCTTCGTTCCGCCTCCTAGAGAGCATCGTCCCTTCCTTGCCGGAGCACCGCCGCCACCGCGCGCGCACGCACCGCCTATGCCTTCTTCTCCAACCGCGCCTGTGCCCGCTCGATGAGGTCGATGCCCACGAGCACCTTTGCAGCCTTCCAGAACTGGAGGGCGTTGAAGAGCTGCTTCGCCGCGCATATCGGGAACGTCAGGGCGCCGGCGATCTGCGGCCACGTGGCGTTGCGGATGACGGCAAAGAGCAGTGCGGCCCAGCCCTTGGGATCTTGCACGGCCGCCGTGGTGAGGGCGTTTGCAGTGTGCACGGGCAGCGCGGCAATGAGCCACTCGGGCTGCAGGCCCAGCGGCGTGGGGTAGAAGTCCATGAGGTAGAGACAGACGAAGAAGAGCTCGTTGCCGGCACAGTAGAAGAAGAGCCAGCGCTGCGAGTAGTAGTGCTGCAGCAGGCGCGAGACGTCCGACTTGACCACCTTGTGCGACGTCGAGCCCGTGATGAGCGAGCTGAGCAGTAGGGATCAACGATGCTGCACGCGATAGAAAGGTGCAAGCCGGCGGCGGCGCGGCACCCCAGCAGACCATCGCAGAGCCAGGCGCTCTCTGCGCACATCTTCGGCACTTGCAGCCCAACCAGCAGCCGACCGTGTGGCTCTCTGCGCGCAATGTACGCTCTCGCAGCGCTCCACTGCACGCGTGTACGCCCCTTTCTTGTGCCTGCGCCCACACTCACCTGTACATGTGGATGTAGTGGCTCGAGAAGTCGAGCGTGATAAGCGCCTGGAAGATGAGTGCACAGCGCGGGTAGGCCGTGACGAGGAAGCAGAGCAGGCAGGACGTCGTGCACCTGTTCTCCGTGTCAGCACGCGCGTAGCCCTCTCCTAGCTTCACGCACCGACGACACTCACCGATCAGTGACCATGTCCAGTACGGCGCCGAACTTTGTGCTCTGGCCCAACCGCCGTGCCGCGACGCCGTCGGCCGCATCCAGCAGGCACGAGACGCCGTACAGAAAGGTGCAGTACTTGGGATTTGACTTCATGTAGATGAGCGAGAGCGCCGCGAGGATGATGCGCGCGTAGCCTGTAGGCCGGCAAGAGGGGTCAGTGGCTGGAGGTCCGGCGATAAAAAGGAACTGCAGTGCGGCAGGCTGAGGGACACCTGACGTGTCGCGACGACTAGCAGGACGGCTCGCAGAAGCACGACTCTTCGCACTCGCCTGACCCGATCTCCGGCATGCAGCGCGCCCATCGATACTTCTTCCACCTCGCGCAGGCTCGCATTGCTCTCCTCGCGCCGCGACCACGACATCCATCTCCAGAGGAGTAGCACGCCCAGTCCAGCCCTCGCACCTACTCCGACGCTGCCGCATCGTCTGCTCTCCCGTCCCCCCCGGCGCCTCTCGCGCACGGCCTCTGCGCTGTGCCGCGTGATCTGCCTGCGCCGCCACTCTTCTGCACGCTCCCTCCACACATGCAGCTCTGCCAGGCGCGCTGCTCACCGATGAGGTTGGGCACGAAGAGAAAGATGTTCTCCTGTGCGCGGTTGGCCTCCTGCGTGGCGCGGCTGGTGCTGCTGAGCTGGCGCGTCATGACGGGCGCATCCTCGTCCGAGACGGCAGGCGGCGGCGCGGCCTTGGCCGTCGGCGCCGGGTTGGCGCGCGTGGAGCGCGACATGACTGCTGCTGCGTGCGGCGTGCGGCGCGAGAGAAGAGCGCGCAGAGACGGCGACGAGGGACTGGCGACCGGAAATGAGAGACGGAGACGGAGAAAGCGACGGCGGCGGTGGGGAAGGAAGCGAGAAGGCGAGCCGGCGCCGGCTCCGGTGCAGCGGAGCGCGGCGTTAGATCTTGCCCCACCTCGCGGCCCGCGCGAGGCAGCCGGCCTGCACAGAGGCGCGCAAGCAGCAGCAGCGCCGCGCGGAGCCACGCAGCCGGAACGGGCGAGTGACGCACATGCTCGGCCGACTGCGCGGGCGCCGAGTTGGGCCGCGGCTGGAAAGTGGACGACGTGGCAGCGTCCCTTGCTCCAAAAGTGCGCTTTGCGATGCCCCTGGACGGCGCCTTCTGGGAGCTTGAGACTGCGCCTGAGGCTTGTGCATCTGCAGCAGTGGCTCCAAGCACACGCTGCTGGCTCCTCGAGCTGCAAGAGTGGAGGGCGCTCAGACGGGGTGGCTGCTTAGTCACGCTCACTCGCGCGCCTTGGCGATTCTTCTCGCATGCGTCGGTGCGGTGACGCGGGGCGCAGGCGCGCGAGGGGCGCGACCGTGCGCCGAGCGGAGAGCGGGCTTGCCAACGTGTTCCTTCCTCTCGCCTCGCCTGGCTCAGAGCCCATCCTTCGCCACCACCAACTCCATCGCCGGCACACCCCACCTTGCATCGTGCCTGGCCTACAGCCCCGACTGTCCTTTCGTTACTCTTCCCTCAGCGCACAGCGCGCCGCCCGCGCCCATCATGTCCTTCACGCCGCCGCCCGCGCCCTGGACCTTCGCCGCCGGCGAGGTGCTGGCCTCGCTGCGCGTGCAGCCCGAGCAGGGGCTCAACGAGGCCGACGTCGAGGAGCGCAGACGCGCCGTCGGCGAGAATGGTGAGTTGGCTGGGCTGCGTGGAGGGGAGCGACCGCATGGCAGCGCGCCTTGTTGCGCTGGCAGCGAGAGCGAGGCCGGAGCCCACGTTGATGTGCCCTTCCGTGCATCCACTTACATCTCCACGCACAGTGCTGCCCTCGGACCCGCCGACGCCGCTCTACATGCTCATTCTGGCGCAGTTCCAAGACCAGCTCGTCATCATCCTCCTCGCCTCGGCGTGCGTCAGCTTTGTGCTGGCGCTCCTCGAGCGCGAGGCCGACTCGAGCCTGCTCGGCGCCCTCGTCGAGCCGGGCGTCATCTTCCTGATCCTCGCCGCCAACGCGACTGTTGGTGTGGTGCAGGAGAGAAACGCAGACATGGCTATTGATGTGAGTCGTGTGCGATGCGAGAAGGCTGCGAGATGCGGCCTGGATGTGCCTTGCTGGCCAAAGTGGAGGCGGGGCGTGAGGCGCGCTTTCTGCACAGCTAAGGCGCTTGCGTCGTACTCAGCGGGTGGCGCAGCTGAGCCGGCCCTGCTCGAGTGCCGAGAGCACTTGCGCTTTTGAGCGCAAGCTGGACGCCTTGATGGGCAGGACCGCCCAGCTGCTGCGCGCAACTGCGGCCTTCCCCACCGCAGGGAGCAGGGACACAGCAGAGCGCGAGGCAATTCTCGTGGCGCTGGTGCACCTCGCTGGCTCGGAATGCTGATGCTCGCTCGTGCACTCAGGCGCTCAAGGAGTATTCTCCTGACTCGGCCACTGTCATCCGCGGCGGAGCGTCGGTGCGCGTGCGCGCCGCCGAGCTCGTGCCGGGCGACATCATCTCCGTCACTGTGGGCGCCAAGATTCCCGCCGATGCGCGTCTCGTCTCGGTCCAGTCGTCTGCGTTCCGCGTGGACCAGGCGATCCTCACGGGCGAGTCGCAGAGCGTCAACAAGAGCCTGGCCGTCGTGAGCGACGAGCGCGCGGTGCGGCAAGACATGACGAACATGCTCTTCAGCGGCACGACGATCACCAACGGCACGGCGCTTGCCGTCGTGACGGCCACGGGGTCGCACACGGCCATCGGCGACATTCACGCCGCCATCAGCAACGAGGAGGACGAGAAGACGCCGCTGAAGCAGAAGCTCGACGAGTTTGGCGACACGCTCGCAAAGGTCATCTCCATCATCTGCATCCTCGTCTGGCTCATCAACATCCGCCACTTCACCGACCCGTCGCACGGCGGCGCCTTCAAGGGCGCCATCTACTACTTCAAGATCGCCGTTGCGTTGGCCGTCGCTGCCATTCCCGAAGGCCTCGCTGCCGTCATCACGGCGTGCCTGGCCCTCGGCACGCGCAAGATGGCCAAGCGCAACGCCATTGTGCGCCACCTGCCGAGCGTCGAGACGCTGGGCAGCACCAACGTCATCTGCTCCGACAAGACGGGCACGCTCACGACGAACCAGATGAGCGTGACACGCTTTGCCGTGCTGGGCGCGCAGGGCGAGACGGTCGCGTACAAGGTCGAGGGCACGAGCTTCTCGCCCGTCGGCGCCATCACGGCCGGCGGCAAGGCGCAGGAGGGCCTCAACAAGCGCGGCGGTGCCGTGCACGCCCTCGCCCAGGTCGCGGCTGTGTGCAACGACTCGAGCATCGTGCGCGAGAAGGGCTCGTTCGCTGCCGTGGGCCAGCCCACCGAGGCGGCGCTGAAGGTGCTCGTCGAGAAGCTCGGCTCGCACGATGCTGCGCTCACTGCGCGCGCAGCTGAGCTTCCGCTCGAGGCGCGCGCCAGCAGCATCTGCGATGCCTACGCGCAGGAGCTGCCGCGCGTGCTCACGCTCGAGTTTGGGCGCGAGCGCAAGAGCATGTCGACGCTTGTGCGCCGCGAGGACGGCAAGGGTGCGCTGCTCGTCAAGGGCGCGCCCGAGGCCGTCATTGCGCGCTGCAGCACTGCGCTCCTGGCGTCGGGCGAGGAGATTGAGATCGACGAGCTGACGCGCCAGGCGCTCGACGCCACTGTCGCTGGCTACGCCTCGCAGGGCCTGCGCGTCCTCGCGCTCGCAACTGTCGAGGGCGCCACGCTGGACACTTCCAAGTACGCCTCCGACTCCGCGGCCGACTACGAGCGCTTCGAGCAGAAGATGCGCTTCGTCGGCCTCGTCGGCATGCTCGACCCTCCGCGTCCCGAGGTCGCCAGCGCCATTGCGCGCTGCCGCGCCGCGGGCATCCGCGTCATTGTGATCACCGGCGACAACAAGGCCACGGCCGAGACGATCTGCCGGCAGATTGGCATCTTCGAGGAGAAGGAGGCCCTGGAGGGCAAGTCGTTCACTGGCCGCGAGTTCGATGACCTCGACGAGGCAGGCAAGAAGCGCGCCGTCCTGCGCGCCAGCCTCTTCTCGCGCACGGAGCCGAGCCACAAGAGCCAGCTCGTCGAGCTGCTCCAGAAGCAGGGTCTCGTGGTCGCGATGACCGGCGATGGAGGTGAGTGGGCTGTAGCGAGTCCCCGCAGCGTGTTCGCTCACACACGTTTCCAGTCAACGACGCGCCGGCGCTGAAACGCGCCGACATCGGCATCGCCATGGGCACGGGCACCGACGTGGCCAAGCTGGCGGCCGACATGGTGCTTGCCGACGACAACTTTGCCACTATCGAGGCGGCCGTCGAGGAGGGCCGTGCCATCTACAACAACACGCTCGCCTTCATCCGCTACCTCATTTCGAGCAACATCGGCGAGGTTGTCTCCATCTTCCTCACCGTGCTCTGCGGCATGCCCGAGGCGCTCATTCCCGTGCAGCTGCTCTGGGTCAACCTTGTCACCGACGGCCTGCCTGCCACCGCTCTTGGCTTCAACCCGCCGGACGCTGGCATCATGTCGGTGCCGCCGCGTCGCCGCAGCGACCCGCTTGTCACGCTTGCCGGCTTCGCTCGCTGGTGCGCCGTCGGCATCTACATTGGCGCCGCCACCTGCGGCGGCTACGCATGGTGGTTCATGTACTACCCCGGCGGCCCGCAGATCTCGTGGCACGAGCTCACGCACTTCCACCAATGCGCCTCGTTCGAGAAGGGCTGCGGCATCTTCGACGACGCACGCGCGGCCTCGACGATCTCGCTCAGCATCCTCGTCGTGATTGAGATGCTCAACGCCGTCAATGCGCTCTCGGACGCCGATTCGCTCTTCACCACCAGCCCCTTCTCGAACCCGTACCTCATCGGCGCCATCGTGCTCAGCCTGGGCCTGCACTACACCATCTGCGTCGTGCCGATGTTCCAGGACCTCTTCCACGTCACGTCGCTCAACCGCGTCGAGCTGCAGGGTGCGTCTTGCTTGCACGCCATGCGCCGCCGCGCCATGCTGACCCCCTTCGCCACAGCCGTACTCTACGGCAGTCTGCCCGTGCTGCTCATCGAGGAGGTGTGCAAGTTCATCACGCGCTGGGCCACGGCCGCCGAGCGCAAGCAGCGGCGCGAGGCCGAGCTGGCCGAGAAGTAGGCGTGCACGTCGAAGGATCTGCTGCAGCCGCAGCAACGCCGCCGCACGACGGCTGGAAAATAGACACGGACCTGCTCGGGTCACACCTGCACTCCCTCATATGTATATAACGCGCGCCACAGCTCTCTCTGCCGGTAGAGGACCAAAATACACATGCGCATATCATCATGACCCGGCTTCTCCTCTCTGCTGACCCTTGGGGCGTTGCCTGCGAGCATGAGGGAGTGCTGGTCGCGGCTCGCTTGTCGCTCGGTCGAGCTCGTTGCGCACCGCAAGGAGCGCTCGCCTTCGGCCGTCTTGTCCGCGGCCCTTCTCTCCGCGGTGCCGTCGGTCACCAAGAGCAGGCGCACTTTGCAAGGTGAGTGAAGCCACCGATGCACCATGAGGCTGGCCGGCAATCTCACCTCCTCGCGGCTCGCACACAGCGCACCCCTGAGCGCGAAGGTGCGAATCTTCAGGCGGCCTCGGCACGCGCGGTGTCTTTGCACCGCCATCCCATTCTCGCCACGTTCTCTTTTTGCACTCGCTGCCGCATTCGACCTCGCCGGGACACTGCTGCAGCTTGCAACAAGTCCACACACACAGCTCCCAGGTCTTGAGGGAAGGACCGCGTTTTCCGCCCAGACGCACCCTCCTCGTCATCCACTCTGCGTGCGAGCGCGGCTTCTTCCTCCGCTCTAATCGCGCGGCCCGCTGCTCCCGAGGGGCCAAGAGGGAACGATGACGCCAGCGCTTTGCGGCCGCGCTCTCCTCGCGGCGCGTGTAGTCGGAGCGCGTTCAGAGGGCACCTATACAGGCGGCCTGTGTGGTCTGTCGAGCGCAACGCAGCTTCGACGTCTGCCATCTGCTTCTCACCACGCGGTCACGCGCGGCGCAGCGACGCCCAATGCTCCTGTCTCAACGCCCGGCGGCGGCGCAACGAGCATCCACCCTGCTGCTGCACGCCCATGCGGTGCCGGCGGCATCTTTTGTCAGCGGCATGACAAGGTGCTTCTCGGATCCGCAAGAGACGGCACCGAGGGCGCTGGCGCAGCGGCGCGGGCGCAGCGCCTCGCCGCGGGGTGTTGTTGCTGGCCAGCGCATCAGATCGCTCTTGCCGCGGAGGCATTTCTGGGCAGCTGCCGGGCCGGGCACTTGGGCAGAGGCCACCCAAGGACACTCTGATAGGATAAACTGCGGCTTAGCTCTGCAGATGAAGTGTGGCCTAGAATTGGAAGCACGGCTACGCCCCTGCTCGCAGACTCGCACGCGGGCCGTGTGTCTAAGCAGCCTCTCAGGGGGCGGCGCCGCGTGCAGCGCACTCGTCAGGGGGCCGCCGTCGCGTGCCCGCGCGACGCTCGCAGCAGCATGCCATCAGCAGCCGCCAGGCTCCCACGTGGTGCGCGGCTCTGCACACAACACCTCGGCGACGTCGCTGCAAGCCTGCCAGGTGCCGGGCAGCAGGGTGGTTGCCGCACCACCGCCGGCCCGCTGCCAGCAGAACGCCGTTCTCGCACCGCGACAGGAGTGCGTGCCGGCCACTGCCGGGTCGTGAGACCTCCGCGCAGGCAATCAGCATCAACAGGCAGGCGGTCAGTCTGGTGAGTGGCGGGCAGGCCAGCAGCACAGGCGCGTCAGCTCCTCTCGCCCACATGGCGCGCCAACCTCTCACCCCATCTCGCGTGCTCTCTGCGCCGACAGGCGTTCAAGCACCCTGTCGCCTCGGTGTTCATCACCACCATCTCCCACCTGGTCCACGCTCCTTCTCCCTCGTCAAGCATCCTCCCCCTCGGACTCGGAACGGAGTCCTTCACCGCACTCTCGCACCGTCGTCGTCTCAGCCTCGCTGTCCACTGACCGTACCGCGAGCGCCAACGCTTCTCGCACGCTCGACCGCCGACGTTGCCCAGCATGGACGCCGCCGGGCCCGAGATGATCGTGAGCATCAAGGACTGGCCACCAGCGCAGATCGACTTGTGGTTCAGCATCCAGCACCAGGTGCGTGCCGCCGCGGACGCCGGTCTGCCCTCTGCTCACGGTCTCCGCCACAGGTCCAGGTGCTGATGCTCGTGACGATTTCGGCCATGGCCGTCATCGGCTGGGAGCACATCCAGCACTTCCCCGCCGAGCTGCGCACGTGGAAGCTGCTGCTGCAGGGCAAGATCCTGCCCGCGCGCCTGGCCGTGCTGCTCGTGCGCTACGCCTGTGCCGCCTCCATGGCGGTGACGATGATCTTCTTCTTCTCCAACGTCAAGCCCGACATGTGCCAGCCGCTCTTTACGGCCATCTATGCGCTCGTGGGTAGCCAGATGGAAGATCGCAGGCTCAGGATACTGACACCTGGCGTCGCAGTACGTCGTCATCTGGGCCGCAGCTGCATCCATCTTCCTCATGCGTCTCGCCATCCTGTACAACGGCGACCGAGCAGTCATGACGGCATACTACGTGGTGCGTCTCGCTCTGGCTGTCACTTGGCACCCGTGCTCACCTGCCTGTGTCCCAGCTGTGGCTCTGCTGCGGCGGCGTGTGGATCTACACCGTGACCGGGCTGAAAGGCTACCCGGTGCCGTACGTCAATCGCACGCCCTGGGGTTCCGTCTGTCAACCCGGCCGCTTTCCGCGGTGGGGCGCTGCAGCATGGGGCGCCTCTGTGCTCTTCGACGGCTGCGTGAGTGACTGCCCCTTCGTTCACCAGAGACCAGCCCACTGACGCAGCGCAACAGGTGCTGCTCGGCACGTGGCTGCGTCTGGCTCGTCTTGGCAGTGCAAAGGGCAGCGTAGCTCGCTCGGCCCGCTCGCGTCGCTGGCGTAAGTCTCGCTGGCACTCGTGTGTTTCATCTTGCGCTGACACATAGCGAAGTCTGGGCGAGCAACCTGGCCTACTTCGGCGCCAGCACCTGCTTCAACCTGGGCTGTCTGATCACAGAGGTGCGCAGCTTCGCTGGCATCCTTCGCTGACAGCCCGATGCTGACCACAAATCCGCAGCTGAGCGTCTCGAGCGTCGTTTACACGCACCTCATGTCGCCCATCGCCTTTGCGGTGCACACCATCATCGCCTCGCGCCTCGTGCTCGCGTCCAAGGGCTGGGCGCATGGCGGCGTCAACGACGAGGACGACCTGATGGGCGCCGGCGACCCAGGGGTCAACAGCTTCCACGCACGCAAGAAGCGCCGCACCACGACGGGCCTTGATGCCATCTCGTACACGTGAGTCGGTCGTGAACGTCGCACCACTGCACGCGACTGACAGAGCCGTAGCATCGACGAGACCGTCGTCATGTCGCCAGCGCTCACCGGCGACGGCTTGTTCATGGAGCAACAGCAGCGCAGCCGGCGTCGCTCTCCGCCGTCCGAGCGTCTGTACGGTCTGGGCCGCCACGACCTCGCTTCGGACGAAGGCCACGAGCTCGAGCTGGGCCACGTTCCGACCAGCCCGCACCGGCGACACTACGCAGACGCGGACGAAGACATTGAGCAGGCATCCGACAGCGGCTCGCCGCGGCACTCGCGCCGCGAGCATGCGGCGTTCGACTCGGAGCCCAACCTCTCGCCGTACCTGCCGCGCTTCCCGAGCGCCGTCGCGCGCCGCGAGACCAAGAGCAACAGCAACAGCTGGACCGACGAGAAGGATGAGAGCCGCAGCATCGACGCCGGCGCCGACAGCTTCGTCATGGAGAAGCCGGCCTCGGAGATCTCAACGCCAGCCGAAGACCCGCAGACGTTTGCGGCTCCACCGAACGGCTCGTCCAACGACGCGCGCAGCAGCACGACGCTCGGCTCTGGCTCCGTCGAGATCCTGCGGCTGAGCAGGTGATGCGTGCGTCGCCTCGCCATCCAGCGACGGCATCCACGCCGCCACCACGGTGCTTGAGCGCCCTCCCGGCCTGCACGGCCCCACATTCGTTAGCTCCCACAGCCACCCTCTCTCACCTCCTCTCCTCCTGTCCCGTCTGCACTGCTCCATCTGCCCTCTGTATGGTGTCTTTCTCTGCTCTGTCTTGCCCTTATCGGCGTCACCCCCAGCTGTGCGCGCGCGCGGCCGCCGTCTAGGGCGCCACACCAAGCCACTGTCCACACGGATCTTCTCTCTCTTTCGCCCCCTCTGGCCACGATCCTTGCCCGTGGGTCGGATCGCACTTGCGCCTGCCTCTGCACACCCTGTACCGGCGTTGGTGCCACCCGACCGGCCCACGCCCGGGCAACCCCAGCTGCAAGCCATGCGTCACCTCTCTCACCGTTGACTTGCGTCTCTCTGTGCCCGGCGCCTCGCGATGTCGCACGCATGAATTGTCTCACGATCCGCACTGCCGCCCGCTCAGTCGATGCTGACGTCCCCGAGAACCTTGGCAAGCTTGTCGTCCCACTTGTGCTGCTTGAACTGGGTGACGACTGCGGCGGAGCATGTCAGCCACCAGCTCCTGCTCGCGCTTCGGCCAGCACTCACTGCGCCCCAGCAGCTCCGTCGTCGACACGCCCGGCGTGCGGAGCGTCGGCAGGAAGCGGCCCTGGTCCTTGCAGAAGCCGTAGATGTCGGTGCTGCCGCCGTCCTTGCTCGCATACGGCGCCTCGTCATGCGCCACATAGTCGATGCGCAGGCGGTCGATGAGGTCCTGGTCAATGACCCACGGCGCATCCTCCAGCACCTCGTCGACCCAGCGGCAGTTGCGCACGCTGGCGTAGCGCTCGGCAGAAGAGAGCACGGGCTCGTTCTTGTGCTGCGCGCACGACTGCGACGAGACGACGCCGACGATGAGGTGCACGCAGGGGAAGAAGAGCTTGGCCTGGCGCAGCTGCAGCGAGTGGCTGCGTGAAAGGGGCTCAGCGGTGCACCACATGAGGCGAGCAATGCGACTCACGCGTAGTGGAAGAGGTCGTACACGCCGTCGGCGTAGATGCGCACGGGCCGATCCGGGTTGCGCCCGCCGTCCGGCGGCAGGTTGATCTTGTATTGCCGCAGCGGGTCGGGCTGGTGGATGGCTTTGTGGATGTACTCTCGGATGGTCTCATTGGTCGCAATCGGCACGGGCACCTCGGAGTGCGGCGTCTCGGCGCGCGCCGAGCGCGGCAGCGTGCCCTGCGCCACGAGCGTGCCGCTGGGCCCCAGGTACGAATGTGAAGGCGTGTCGGGCGGCGCCGTGCCGTAGCTCAGGCTGGCCGAGGCGCCGGCAGGACTGTGGCCGGCTGCCTGCGCACCGGAGCCGTGGTGGCCGCCGGCGTTGGTCTGCGGCGTGCGGGCCGCGTACTCCACATCGCCGTCGTACGGGCTCGCCGCCGTCTCGCCGCGTGCTGCGTCTGACTCGCTCGCCTGTCCCTCCTCTTCCTGTCCACCGCTCGCCAGCGAGGCCGCGCGCTGCGCCGCATCGCCCGCGCGCGGCGTGGCAGCGGGCCCGACGCTCTGCGCAAAGCTCGGCGCCGGCAGGCTCTTGAGCTCGAGCGTCGGGCTCCGCGACGCAGAGACGGAGCCGGGCTCGGGTCCGTCGCCGGTGCTGCCGGCACTGCTGCTGCCGCTCTTGGGGCGCGAGCTGACCTTGCGCGCCGCGGCCGGCTCGGGCGCGGCAAAGGCGCGCGGCGCATCGCTGCTGCCGCCGCTGCTGCTGCTCAGTGCGGCCGTGGCCCGCTCCAGCGTCTGGCTCACCGCGTCCTTGCCGGCCGGCTGACTGGGCCGGCGCGGCGCAGCGCCCGTGCGTGGCGGAGAGGCACTGCCGGGCGTCTTGTCGCCGATGCTGGCGGCGTTGACGAGTGTCGAGGCGCCTGCCGACGGCCGGCGCGGGTTGGAGTCGACGAGGGCGCGGTCGCGTGCCGACGTCGGCAGCGCCGAGGCGTTGCTCGGCCGCGAGAGGGTGCGCAGCGACGAGGCGCTGTCCGATGCGCCGGAGATGTCGTCGTTGTCCTCCTGTGAGCAGCGAGTCAGTCATGCGGATAGGGCGAGGGCAGCAGGCACGTGTGTCGCGTGCACTGGCCGAGCAGCAGGGCTGCCTTGCCGCTGTCGCGTGCACGAGGCGCCTGGCGACGGTGCCTGCTTCACACTGCACACCACACACGCACCTCGCTGGCATCGCGGCTGCTGTGGTCTGCGCCGTCAAAGGCCTCGTCGCCGGCGCGGCCGCCGTTGGGGCCCGGAGCAGCGGCGGCGGCGTGGCCGGGCTTCTTCTTGCGCAGGTGCGCCGGCACCGAGTGCGGGCGCTGTGCGGCCATGGTGTGCGCGGCGGAGTGCGCAGGTGTGTGAGGAAAAGGCGAGGTGCGCACAGGTGAAGATGCTGGCTGATGGGCGGATGATGGTTGGGACGATGAGGAGTGGAGGCAGCGCTCGGAGAGCAGCAGCAGAAATGCGCGCCGGATTCGCTGCAGCGGCGAGGCGCGCGCCGCGGCTCTTGGCGCGCGACTGCCGCTCAGCGAGTCGCTGTCCCGCTCAGCCGGCTCAGCAGCATCCTTGACGCATCGTGCAGTTCCCACCTCTCTAGAGATTGCCACTCCACAGCTGAGGCTTCCCCGCGCCTGTGTCGTACCTGCCACGAGCCGTGGACCCGGACAGCGGGGGCAAGAGGGTGCAGGCGACATCGAGGGGCCCGGGCTGCCCCGTGCGCTCATGACGCGCGCCAAAGGCGTGCACGTGCTCACCCCTCTCCCGCCCGAGAGAGAGAGGCCACGCCGGCTCACAGCTGCTTCTCCCTCGCTGCGCCGACTGCGGCTGTTGCCTCTCGCACCCCATAATCCACCAGACGAGCCTCTCGTGGGTCTTCAGAGCACCGGTGTCCGCAGGACCCTGACTCGCGGCGCCACGCCGTGCCAGGCCCCTGTCTCACGCGCGCGCCGCGCTGCACGACGGCTCGCCCCTCGAGGCTGGCGTCACGCGCAACGTCTTCAGCCTTCAGCACCTCTCTCAGCCGCGAGTGAAGGAGCGCCCTCTCGCTCGGGCCAGCTCGACCGAGGCTCCGAGGGAAGCGGTGCTTTGAGGGCCAGCAGGCAGGTGGAGCTCCAACTCGGCGGGCGCGTGCTCGCCGAGCAAGCCGCGCGCCGCAGCGCCGCCAACGTCATGCTTCTCGGCGCTGTCTGGAGCAGAGATGCCAGCGCCGCAGAAGCCACTTCAGAATCGCCCGCTCTGTGTCGGCATTTGCTCGGCCTTCATTTGCAGAAAAGCTCGCTGATGCTGCCGCTCTGCATGGCTGCGCAGCTGCAGAATGTGGGGTGTGCTCGCGGGCGGGGTCGAGGCGGCGGGTGCGGCGTGGCTGCGGCGCAATGCGCATTGCGCAGCGCCTTGCTCTCGCCGTGGCGGGCCAAGGAGGCGCCGTGCTGGCTTGTTTGGAGGCAGTCGTGCAGAGCTCGGCAGCAGCGGCAGCAGCGAGCTCAGCGTCAGCGCAGGGCACGCAAGCTGCAGTGAAGGCTATCTGATAGCCACCGTGCCGGCCGTGCGCTGCGTGCTGCGGCGGCGGACTCGAGCGGGCCGGCGGGAGCTTGAAGGCCGAAGGGAGCCAGAAGCAGCAGCGGCAGCAGCTCCGCTCTCGCAGCACGAGCTCGATGTCCGCTTCTCGGGACGCTTGCGGCTGTGCGCTGCGTGCTTGGGCTGGCCCGACGGAGCGCCGACTCGCCCGAGAGAAGGCGCCAGCTTGCAGAGCCCCGCACGACGCTGCAGCTCGCCCGAGCTTGCACATCGCGCCGCCAGCGTAGCTCGCCGAGCTCGCCCCAACGAAAAGGCGCAGCAGCGCACCTCTTGTGCCGGAGCTCACCCTTTTGTGAGCTGCTCGACACAAATGGTCATTCGAGCGTGCCGAGTCAGGGCCAGATCTCGTCACTTGGCGGCCGAGAGGGTGTCTGTGCCCCGCTCGCAGCACTCGACTCGGCCGGCGCGGGCGGTGTGCTGGCGCGCGCGGCGGGAGGATCTGCGGCAGCGCGCCTCCACGCACGCACGCCGTCAACGTCTAGGCGCTGCTGGAGTCTTGCCTTTGCGGGCCGGGCAAGGCGACGTGGCAAGTGCGGCACTTGCGAGGGTGCAGCAGCAGGTGCAGATGCTGCGAGCACAAGCGGTTCGCTATCGCTGCTGCAATGGCGAGCTTGCTGAGCTGCCTGGCGGTGCGGGTATGGCCGCACGGCTGGCTGCCTGCCCCGGGTGCGCCTCCGGCATGTGCGTGGCAGGCGCCGGCGTGCGGCGCGCACGGCGCAGCAGCATGACGCCCTCGCCCGTGCCTCGCGCGCCTCGCCTCGCCTCGCTGGCCCGCTTCGCATGTGTTCCACCTTGGCCCCACTCGCACTCGCAGCCGGCGTGCTCCCTGCCGTCACACCTCCGTCTCGTCCGCACCCGTCTCGCTCTCTCGCCTTCTCGCTCGTCATCCGTCTCGGCCCGCTCTCCGCCTCGCAGCCTCGCTCCTCATCACACCCGCCCGTGCCGCGCCCTTCACCGCTCTCGTTCCCGCCTGCCGCACCCCATACACGCGCGCCTATCGCCAACCTCTCGCACCCGCCCTACTACCTGCGCCGCCTCTAATCCACATGCACCGCTCTTGATCCGCCACTGCTCTCCAACTGCTGCTCGCCTGCCACAGCCCACCGCCGCTCGCCGCCTGGCTCGTGCACGCTCCTCGCCGCGTCCAAACACTCCGCCGCCTCGCCTCGCCGCTCCGGCAACCGCATCTCTGCACCAGCCAGGCTCTACACATCTGCTGGGCAGGTGGCCAGTCGCGCAGTCGCCACGAGCTAGGCGCTGCCGCCGCACTCAGCACCTCGCCCACCTCCTTCGCGCGCTCCCTCCTCTGCATGGCCCTCGACGCTGCCCACGTGCCAGCCGCTCCTTCACGCTCGTGAGGCCAGAGCCGGGTGCACGTCTCCGCCGCCGCTGCCATGGGCCGCTCCGAGCGTGCCGGCCGCTGGCGCTCCAAGACCGCCTCCTTCGATGCCGCGTACGGCGCACAGCCGCCGGGCAGTGCCGTGGGCCGCGCCATTCCTGGCGCCGTGTCGGCGGACATGGCCCAGCAGCGCGGCCTGGCCGGCGGCAGTGCGTCGAGCCCGCCGACGCACCACAGCGCCTGGGGCTGGAAGGAGCCCGGCCGCAAGAAGGACAGCGACAACTGGCGTGCCCATCCGCCGCCGTCGGCCGTGCTGGGCGCTGGTGCGGCTGGCAGCAGCTCGCTCGGCGGTGCCGCTGCGGCCGGCGGCTCGGTGCTGAGCGGCAGCCTGCCCGTGCACGCCACCTTTGCCGACCACAGCGCGCTGGCAGCGTCGGCGCAGGCCATTCCTGCCTCCTCGGCGCGGGCCCGTCTGCTGCGCACCGGCGCCCTCTTCGCCGGCAGCAGCGACTTCACAGGGCCCGCGGCGCCGCTCAACCCACTGCAGATCCGCAACGACGCCACGCCGCTCGACGTGCGCAAGCGCCCGCTCGTGCACCCGAGCAACTCGCCGCGCTTCGGCGGCGAGAACTGGGCACTGACGCCGACGAGCTCGCTGCCCAGCCTGCCGGGCACGCCGCAGCGCACGCCCGGGCAGGCTCGGCCGCACGCCAGCACGCCGGCAGACGGCTCGCCAGTGCCGCGTGCGGCCGTGTCGGGCTTTGGCGTGCTGTCTGGCGCCCCCGGCTCCAGCTCGCGCGAGCTCGTCGCCGCTCGAGCAGTGCTGAACAAGCGTCACGATGAGACTGGCTCGAGCGGCGTCCCGCAGCCTCCGGCCCAGGCGGCCACAGTGCCGTCCAGCCCGTCCAAGGCGGCACCAGCGACGCAGCACGGCCTCGCGCCGCCGCAAGCGCGCAACCTGGCCATCGCGACGGGCTCGCCGAAGCGCTCGCCTCTCTCTCTCGCAGCCACATCTACACCCATGCTGCCACCCGCAGTGCCGCGTGCCGGGCGCGCCTTGCAACCTCTCAGCCCCGGCCCGTCGCCGCGCCTTGCCCACCGCAGCATCTCTCCGCCAGCAGACTCGGCCTCAAATGGCTACATCGCCTCGATGCTCACGCCGAGTGCGCTGACGACGGGCAACGTGCACTCACTGCTGCGGCGCGATTCCGTCGCCTCGCTCGCTTCGTCACACGGCGGTCCGGGCACCCACTCGCTGGCGCACTCGCGCCGAGCGTCGCAGATCTTCAGCAGCGCGGCGTCCGCCGCATCGCCGTCGAACGCGAGCATCATGTCTGGCGCCGCGCCGTCTCGCAGGCCTTACCGACCGCCACACCTGCGCAACCGCGAGTCGGGCCAGAACCTGCTGCCGGGCGTGGCGCACTACGACCGCGTGCGCACGCCGAGCCTGCGTGGCATCTCGCGCTCGCCGGACCCGAGTGTGGCAGCGTCGAGCCGCGCAGGTAGCCGGCCGCCGAGCACGGCGCCGTTCAGCCCGGCGGCCGTCGAGGTGGCGGAGATGGCGCGCCTCGGGCTCGCAGGCCGGCGCCGGCTCAGCAGTCTGGGCAGCTTCCACACGCTCAGCGATGTGGAGGCCATGGCGCCGCCGACGCTGCACGAGGGCCGCGAGGCATCGCCCGAGGACTACTTCACCGAGCACTCGCGCGCGTCAAGTGCAGACAGAGACAGTGCGCCGCCCGACCTGAGCTCGTCGAACGCCGACAGCTCGCTAGACAGCCGCACGCTGATGGCCAAGCTCGCCAGCACATGGGCGCGTCGCTCGTTCGCGCCGTCTTCGAACGGCGGCGACGACATTGCCGAGCTGAGCGCCGAGCTCGACGATGTGGATCTCAGCGTCGAGGACATGATGGCTGGGCCGCAGAGCCTGACGGACGGCTTCTGCATCTCGCGGCAGGCGAGTCACCTGACGGATGCGCGGCCCGTTGATATCTTCGAGGTGGGCGACCGCCTAGGTCCGGGCATGATGCACGACGGCCTGCGCATCCGCATCGCCCAGACGAGCGACGGCTTCCGCGAGCAGCCGGGCGACACGAACGGCAAGCAGCTCGAGGTGATTAGCAAGCTGGGCGAGGGCAGCTACGCCGTCGTGTATCTTGTGCGCGAGGTCGACCCGAAGCCTGGCGGCGCGTCCGCCTCGCCCGAGGTCGCAGCCGCCAACGGCGTCAACATGACGCAGGCGCGCGCCGAGAGCTCCTCGTCGCCGCCGACGCCGTCGGCGCTAGACGACCACGAGATCTACAGCCGCACGCTGCGCGCTAGCGACGTGGCCATGGGCGACCGCACCATCTCGTCGGTCGCCGACTCGAGCGGCTCGCTGAGCGAGAGCGACCTGCAGCCGCCGCGCGAGTTTGCGCTCAAGTGTCTCTGCAAGCGCGACCTGTCTGATGAGATGCTCGAGGTGCAGCGCCTAGAGGTGAGTCCGACGGGCAACAGGCCCTTGCACCGATGCTCACCCTTCACCACAGGCCACCATTCATCAGTCAATCCCGCGGCACCCGCACATCGTGACGCTGTACCGCACGTACGAGACGGAGGACTGGCTCTTCCTCATTCTCGAGTACTGCCCGGGCCAGGACCTCTACTACTGGCTCGAGCAGGCGCACGACACGGAGAACCTCGGCAGCGGCCTCTCGCCCGGCTACACCGACTCCAACAGCGATGCGTCACCGGGCTATGCCGACTCTGAAGGGGACACGAGCGCCACATTCTACATCAAGGGCGACCAGACGGTGGGCGATCTCACCGCGGGCGCCGCGCGCGATTCGACGCCGCCATCGCCCTCGCTGCTTGCCTCGACGGCCGGCGCGGCGCTGCTCTCGCGCAAGCGGCTGCGTCTCGTGAGCCGCATGTTCCAGCAGATGTGCGACGCCGTGCAGTTCTGCCACGACCGCGGCATCTCGCACCGCGACCTCAAGCCGGAGAACTTCATCGTCGAGGACCGGCGCGAGGCGATGGCCGACGACTCTGCGGACAGTCTAGACCGCTCGCGCGGCAGCGCAGGCCGACCGGGCACGGCCACGCGCCGCTCGTCGTCGTTCAGCATGACGCGCGAGAGCATGCGCGAGTTCGAGAGCCGCATCACCGTCAAGCTCACCGACTTTGGCCTCGCCGTGGCGCAGGACGAGTGCGTCGACTTTGACTGCGGCAGCAAGCCATACATGGCCTACGAGTGCCGCAACAACGTCGCGGACTGGTACGACCCGCGCCAGGCCGACATCTGGAGTCTCGGCGTCGTGCTCCTCAATTTGCTCTTCCATCGCAGCCCCTTTGCGGAGCCGTGCGCCGAGGCCTGCGACTCGTTCGCTGCCTTCTCGTACGATCCGGTGCGCTTCCTCACGCAGGCGTTCGATGGCCTCTCCGTCGAGGCTGCAGAGTTCCTCGCCGACAACGTTCTGTGCGACGTCACCAACCCGCGCAGCGACGGCTCGCCCCGCCGTCGTGTCACAGCCAGCGAGCTGGGCATGTGGGCTGCCGACCTGCCGCGCCTGCTGAGCACCAAGGACGGGCAGCCGAGGCCCTCGCGCGGCGCAGACACCGACATCACCTCGCCCATTGTCTACTCGCGCACGCCGTCAAGCTCGACGCTGCCGTCGCTCTTCGGGTCGCCGCTGGCGTTTGGCCCGGGACAGCACACGATCCACGAGAGCATGGAACTCGAGCACGACGACTTGCCGAACTATCCCTCGCTCTTCCCCGAATACGCCAACGGCGAGGCCACGAGAGATGAGCCGCGCCGCGATCGCTCGGTCGGGTCACTCAGTCCCAACGTCGAGGGCACGCCAGACATCTTGCCGTCGCCGACGTTCTCGCCTCCGACGCGCACCCTTCCGCTGAGCGGAGGCTCGGCGCCGCGCTCGCGCGCTGCCTCGAGGGTGCCGAGCACTGGACCAGAGCCCGACGTAGAGCGCAGCGCCGAGGCAGTGCCGGCAGTCACTGCTGCTGCCCACGCCAGTCGGCACAGCCCGCAGAGCTCGGAGGACTCGGACGTGCTCGCCAACGCCACGCCGAGGGATGCTTCTTCGCCGACCAGAGAGACTGCTTCCGACGCCGACGAGCACGGCGGCGGCGCCAGCGGCGACACCGATGTGCCGCCGGCACACGAGTCTGAGGCGCCTCGGCCCATCGGTCACTCGAAGCGCCGCAAGCGTGGCGCTCGCAAGGGCCGCAATGCCGCCAACAAGCAGGACAAGACGCTGCTGCGCCGCTCGCAGTCCGCCGAGGTGCTGCCTTCGGCAGACTTGCCTGCTGCTCCGCTCGGACTTGCCAGCTCCAGCGTGCCTGACCCGCGCGACGACATCCTCGCGCAGCTTGCGCAGGCGTCGCAGGATCTCGCGCGCGATCTCAGCCGCGTGTCGAAGTACAAGACTGGCGGTGCGATGCGTAGTGGCCTATCTGTCTCGCAGCCGCACACTCCCGCGTCGTTTGGCAACACCTTTCCGCGCAGCCCTATTGCCGTGCCGCAAAGGACTTTGGCGCGCTACAGCCACGAAGAGTCGGGCGCCGGTGACGAGGGCGCCAGCTATGGCAGCCAGAGCAGCCGCGAGTACACGAGCTGGCTCGACCGCGAGCGCCCGTCGGCAGCGCAGAGCGTCGCGAACCACCGCTACGCGGACCAAGCAGCGACCACGACGCCAGTGCCGTGGAAGGCGCAGCTAACGACGGCGCCGACCTCGGTGACCAACGCCACGCCTGCCATCTACACCAAGTGGGACCCGGCGCGACGCGACCGCGTGCCGGGCACGACAGGCACCACCGACACCAACTCGATGCCTGCGTGGCGCGAGCGCAGCCGCATGTTGCCTCACGCGGACACCACGCCGAGCGACCCCGCCCTGTCGTCGGCCCAGCACGCCGTGGCGCGCCCTGCGGCGGCCAAGGCCAGTCTGCTCAGCATGGCGCACTCGCTCTCGGCCAAGAAGGAGCGCGCGAACATCGCTGCGGGTGTCGCCGTTCCTGCCGCCCAAGACCATGTGCCGGCCGCGAGTCTCATGCCGCCGCCGCCGGTGCAGAAGAGCGGCGTATCGCGCTTCTTCTCGGTGCGCAGCCGAAGCTAGCCGGCTGCCCTATCCCATCATACACCCTTCACCCCTCTTCAATCACTCCTCATCCACTCCTCCATCCCGCCATGCTCGACCTCTCATCCCTGCGCCCACGGCATGTGCTTGTATCCGCTGCAACTAAATTCACGAACGATTTGACGAAGCAGCAGTATGCACAAGGACGGATGAGTAGGGCAAGCAGGACGGCAGGGCGATCCGCGCAGGGAGACACAGAGACAGTGGTGATGGAGTAGAGAGATAGAACACGGCGGATGAACGAGTGGGGTAAGGCCGCAGCCAGCAGAGGTGGGCGCCTTGTTGGACGGGAAAGATGCACAAGCCGGGCAAGGTCAGAGAGAGAGAGAGAGGAAGCGGCCGGAATGTGCAGCTCATTGCTTGAGCATCGGCGCGCGGAACGACATCACGCTCGGCGGGCGGCGCAGCGAGTAGTCGGTGTTTGTCGAGACACTCGTCTCGGCGTCGGAGGAGATGCTGAGCGTGCTCGGCTTGCGGTGCAGGCCCTTGGACGACGGCGAGGCGCTGATCTCATCGCGACGTGCCAGTACGGCCGAGGCGCTCGCGACACGGCTGCCGCTCGTCGGCGTGCGGCCGGGAGTGCCGCCCAGGCGGGGAGGCGTGCCCATGCCACCCGGACTGCAAGACTCGCCACGGAAGTCGCGGATGGCAGCGCGCTGCTGCTCGAGCGCCTTGATCTTCGCACGCACGGAGGGCACGACGACGGCGCTGCCACGCAACGTCATGGTGCTGCCCGAGCGCTGCAGGCGTTCGGCGTCGCCGGGCGTGTTGCGTGCAGTGCGGTCGCCGCTCTCGGCAATGCCTGACTTGCGCGGCGTCTCGGGCCCGCTGCGCTGAGTGAGCTTCGCAGTGATGACCTGCGGCTCGTCGCCGAGCGACAAGCCGAGTCCGGTCATCGGCGCGTCGGTGTCGGCGACCACGACGCCAGGCAGCTCTGCACAGGCGCTCTCCGGCGTGCGCAGCTCGGACGCACTCGATGCCGGCGACGAAGCGTCGGAGCTCGAGCCAGTTGGCGACTTGGAGCCGTTGCTGCCCTGGCGCGGCGAGCGACGGTTGCGGCCGCCGCGCGAGCGGCTCTTGCTCTTTGGCTTCTCGGGCTGCGGCTTCTCGGGCTGAGGCTTGTCGATGGGAGCCGCGCTAGGCTTCGGCTTTGCAGCCTGCTGTGGCTGCTGCTGACCGCGAGCGGTAGGGGGAGCGACGACTTGAGACGCGGACACCTTTGCACGCAATGCAATGGGCGCTGTGCTTGCTGCGGCTGCCGGCTGCGGTACCACGCTTGGCTTCGCCTTGAGGGGCGCGCTGCTGGTGGCAAAGGTGAAGCTTGACTTGGACTTGAGAGCCGACTTCGGCGGCGATGCTGCCGCCTTGGACGGCGACGGCGGCCGCGGAAGCGAAGGCCGAGTGGCACCCTGAGTCGAGTTGACGCGAACGCGGACGGCTGGCGACGACGTGGTGGGCTGGACCGCCACAGCTGCACGCAGTGACACAGCCGGAGACGAGGCGGAAGCCGTGGGTGCCATCGCCATCTTGGCGGGCGAGCGGGCGATTGGCGTCGCCGCATCCTCTGCACTCTCCTCGATCTCCGGAAGAGCACGCTCCGAGCGCGTCGTGGACTGCGAGTCCTCCAGGCGCGCAGCGGACTCGTACTCGGCGTACTCGTCCTGCTCGCTGGACGGAGCGGCGCGCTGCGATGCCTCTGCTGCAGCCTGCTCCATCTGCGCCTGCTCGAGCGCCTCCTGCTCCTTCTGGAGCTGGAGCTGCTGCGAAGCCTGTCTCTCGCGTCGCTGCTGCTCAATGGCCTCGCGTGCCTTGAGGCGCTCCTCTTCCTCGTCGTACTCATCCTCCTCACGCACGGCATCCTCGCGGATGCTGTCGTCCTCGCGAGCCGTGGCATCAGAGTCGAAGGACAGGTCGCCCTCGTCCATGTTGGTGGCGAACAGGGCAGAGTGGTGCTGCGGCACCGAGTCGAACTCGGGCGAGCCCTCGCTGAGACGCGCCGAGCCAATGACAAAGTCGACTTCGTCCACACTGTCGTCGTTGAGGCCCAGCGTGCGGTCGCCCGCGTCGCCGTCGTCAGAGTTGTCGTCGGCGTCGTCGAGGGCCACCGAGCGGACCTGCACATACGGCACCGTACCCACGCCTGGGATGTTCGCGTAGCTCTCGTGGTGCTCGTAGGGCATGCACGACGGGTGCACAGGACCCACACCGCGCGAGATGCTGCTGCCCGACGACGACGAGGCAGCCTGAGGCGTGAGGTCACCATACGGCGAGGACGACGCATTTGACTCGGAGCCCTCGGGCACATCGATGCCGAGGCCCATCGGGCTCGGCTCGCCGGACGAGAGGCCGCCGCGACGAGCGGTAGCGCTGCGGATGGCGTGGTTGATGAAGTCGAGCGACTTTTGGTGCTGCAGCCGGCGAGCAGGGTTGGCATCTGGCTGCAAGTACTGCTGCTGGTGCTGCTGCTCGCCGAGCGGCGGCAGAGGCAGCCGCGAGCGGGCAGCACCCGTGGCGTGCTCGATCTTGCCCGGACTGCGCAGTGCTTCCATCGAGCGCACACGCTCGATCATCGGCACCTCGGACTGCGTCGCAGATGAGGCCTGGCTCCAGGTGCGCGCCATCGACGGCGCCTCAGAGAGCGCAGCGCCAGCAGCAGTCGGCTTGAGCGGCGGCGGGTCGAGCGAGACAAAGTTGACGACGCGCAGCGGCAGCTCGACGGAGACGTCTGCAGACAGAGAGCTGCTGACGGAGACCTTGATCGAGTACATCACCTCGACGTGGCGACCGCGCGACACGCTCAGCGCATCCGACTGGTGTGAGGTCTTCGTTTAGCAAGCGGATCGAGGACGGAGACGCTTTCACTTACGGGCAGGCGCATGTAGTGCGAAAAGTCGACGGAGCAGTTGCTCTCCACGCCCGTCCACCAGCCGCGCGCAGTGACGACGCCCTTGCCGCCGGCCTTCTGGCCGAGCTCGAGCGTCTCCTCGCTGATCTTCTTGCGGCTCGTCGACGTCGTGCAGGCATCAGGGTCGATGTACGCGCCCGATGCCTCGTCTGACTGGGCTGTGCCCATGTCGAACTCGGGGCGAGGCCGGTACAGCGTGACGGTCCGCACGAGCGCGAGGGTGATGTTCTTGACCTGAGTGGAGATGTGAGCGCTGCAGCGGATCCGACGACGCTTCTGCTGCTCACCTTCTTGCTCGTGTCGTTCTTGATCGCCACGTTGACATGCACGCGCTGGCCAGCAACCCAGGTGCCGCGGTGCAGGCTGGCACTGAGGTGCACCTTGCCCGAACCGCCGAGGAAGAGGCCCTTGCTGGCGCGCGCCTGGATCGGCTTCGGCGCCGTCGACAGCACCACAGCCGGGTTGAGGTATGGGAAGAGCTCGACATGGCGGTAGAAGTGCGCAATCGAGCGGTTGGAGCCGTCGGCGCTCTTCAGCTTGACCGAGCTGGCGGAGGGATGAAGCGTCAGTCGCAGTACAGGGCAAGTCAGGCTCTTGGCAGTGTGCTCACCCAATGACGATGTAGCGAACGACTGCGTGCTTGCCGCGGAAGCTGCCCTTTGCGCCCTTGCCGATCGGCAGCTCGAGCGCGAAGGGAATCAGGTGGTTGCCCTCGGCACCGAGAGAGTAGCCCTCGGAGTCCGGCGGCGACGCGAAGCAAGGCAGAGGCGCACGGCCCTCAGCCTGGGGCGAGCACATGTCCGGGCTGCCAGCGAGCACGTAGGCCTCAGACGGGCCGCCGCTGGAGCGGTCGCCGTCGATGACGGTGGCGTGGTGGTAGAAGATGTGGCGCGTGTCGTCGTTGAGCAGCTCCTCGAAGCCGACGACGCGGATCTTGGGCTGCGCCAGCATCAGGCCGCCGTTCTTGTCCGACGTGCGGCGCAGCTTGATCTCGAGACGCCCACGGAGCATGCCGCCCTCGACGACCAGGTCGCTCTCGAGCACCACGTCGACCTCGACGCGCGCCTTGCCGGAGCGCCCGTGCTCGAGCACAGCCGGCGGCGCAGAGGCAGGGCCCACGGCATTCGAGCGCGAGAGGCCGCGCGAAGAGCCGAGCGACGCCTCGGAGGCAGCCGAAGTGCCGACTGACGAGGCCGACGAGGAAGAAACGACGGACGCCGCCTTGCCAGCGCGAGTCGCTCCGGGGTCGAGCAGGCGGTTGAGCTCGCGCGTACGGCGTGCCGGGTTGCCAGCCTGCGAGAGCAGCGTGCCCGAGCGCTCGAGAGACACTCCAGCCGCCGAGCTGGCACTGCGTGGGCGGCCCATGGACGCAGCGCTGTCCGAGCGCATGCGCGACGGCGCACGCACGCCCGTGCCCACGTTGCTGATGCTGTCGCCCGGGCCGACCTCCGTGCCGGCCGTAGTCGTGCCCGAGATGCTCTGGCGGCGCGAGTGGCCCTGATCGTCGGAGCCGATGATGCTCTCTTCCTCGGCGGTGCGCACACGGCCGGGAATGATTGCCTCGCCGAGCTGGAAGCGCGACTCGAGCGAGTCGAGGCTGACCATGGCCTCGCCGCGCTCAGCGCCCTCGAGGCCGCGGAAGCCACGCACGCTGCGCATGCCGCCGATACCGCGAGTGACGGCCTCGGCCGGGGCGCCGGCGTTGTGCGGACCGATGGACTGTGCCGCATCGGGGCCGGACATCATGTGCGCACGCGGCAGGCCGCCGCTCTGGCTACGCTGGCGGGTCTTGGAGCTGGCTTCTGAAGACGCCACACTCGTGCCGGCGCGCGACAGGCGCCCGTCGGCGTCGAGGTAGGCCGTCTCGACGCCATCGGCGCCGTAGAAGCTGCCGACGCGCAGCACTGGCTGGGCAGAGACGGGCCGTGGCCGCGACTGCTGGCTGTGCGTGGCAGACGGCGCCGAGTAGCTCGAGATGCCTGTGACCTGGCTCTCCGTTGGTGATGGATGGAACTCCGGCGCCGTGGCACGCAGAGCTGGGCCGTCAAAGGCACGCGAGCTCTGCGGGTCGGCGGAGCCCTGGTCTGCGGTGCTGGCCGTCTCAGGCACCTCGACGTAGCCGCCGAAGCCGTCGGGCACGCGGCGTGTCGTCGCCGGCGCCGGCGCCTCTTCGTTGGCGTCGAGGGTGCGGGCACGCACGCGAGGCCCACGCTGCGTGCGCGAGACGCTGCGTGGGATCTCGCTAGTGCGGCCGAGGCCGCTGCCGGCCGACTGGCCGCCGCTGCTCTTGTACGCCGAGCTGAGCGACACCTGCGACTGGCTGCGGCTCATCGATGGCGCGTCGACGGCCGACTGCACGGGAAAGCGCATCGTGCTGCTGCGGCTCAGGATCGGCTGGCTGGCCTGCTTGCGGATCGTCTGTGCCCGGCGCGCCACGCCGCCGCGCCCGTTGCTGCTGCCGCTGGACGAGTAGGACGTCGGCTGCTGGCCGCCCTGCATGGCCGCCACGGCGGCGCCGAGGCGCTCCGTGCGGCCCTGGCCGTGCGCATCGCGGCCGTCGAGCGTGCTGAGCGAGAGCAGGCTGGCCGTGTCGGCGTCGGAGCGCGGGCTCACGTCGCTCTCCGTGTCGGCGCCGAGGATGCCCGGCAGGCCGCTGGCGATGCGCACGCGCCGGTCGACGCTGCTGGCGGGGCGCCGCGGCAGGCCGCCGCGCTCGCTGCCGCTGCTGCTCGCGGCCGAGGAGAGCGACGAGTAGGACGGGTTCGCCCGGGGCCGCTGCCGCTGCGGCTGCGGTGCCTTCTGGTGCACCGGCGGCTCGGGCGAGAAGGAGATGCCGAGGCCAGACATGCCGAGGCCTGACATGTGCTGTCGAGCGCACTGGGGTTGATGAGTAGGGTGCCTAGTTTGTGGGAGGGTAAGTTGAGGATGGAGGTCGAGAGGGCAGGGAGGTGTGGAGGATCAGAGAGAGTCGGAGAGAGGCCTCGACACCACCAGGGACGCTCGCTGGCCCTCGCCGCCGCCGCTGCTGCGCAGCTTCAACATCCAGGTCGTGAGGCTGTGCTTGCGGCTTGGCTGCGGCGTGCGGCGGCAGCGATGCACGGCACCGCTGACGCTGCGACGGCTCGGCGGCCGGGCGCGGAGCGGAGCGGTAGGCAGGCTGCCTCATCGGTGGATGGCGAGCAGAGGCAGCGGCCGGCGCGTCGGGCGCGCCATGTCACCCCAGCGGCCCATGGCGCGCGCCGCCGCGCCGCGCTGCCGCCGCACCGTCGCCATCGCGCTGGCTGCGCTTTGGACAGCACGGCACCTCACTCGCACGGCAGCTGCGGCTGCTACTGGTGTCTGACAGCGTGGCGCCGTCGCCGGCATGTTGATGCTGCGGCGACTGCCGTATCAGGCCGGCCGCATGACAGATGATCGCTGCCAGCGGAGGCGTGGGACAGCATCAGCAGCGCCGAGGAGCTTATTTTCACAGCGTGCCTCCGCCGGAGAGCGAAAAGCAGCGACACAGCGAGCACAAGCATGAAGAGCCATCGAGCGACAGGCCCAAGCCATGGAGGAACATCAGACATCCGAGGCCGTGCGACAGAGGCCGGCAGGGAAGACGACGCGGCAGAGGAGGCGCCATGGACTGGCAGGGCGCATCCTCTCGTGCCCCACACTACAGGACAGCGCTTCACTCTGCGCTCGACAGCGGATGGAGGAGCGACAACTAGACTCGCAGATGGCCTTCGATGGGAGGCTCCCCGAGAGCCGAGCTGGAGCTTCGGCGGAGAAGGCGGCTGCGAGGAGGCCCAGCCGGCGATGCTCTCGGCACGGGTCCGACGTTCGCTGCGGCGCGGGGGATCGCCGTGCTGCAGCCGCGGCGGGCCCTTGTTCCCACGCCGCCGCGCCGCCAAAATAGCCCACCCGTCGCGACGGCGCCAGAAGCCGCTCTCGTTCTGCCGAACGGCCGTCCGCCATGTGATCCGCTCGCCTTGGCTCCGGCCGCGGCAGATGGCGAGCTTCACGCACCTTGAATCATCGATTGGATGAGGGTCACGGACGTTCCCAGGCGTTGATGCCGGCCGCGCTGCGGCGGACCCTCGCGGCTGCCACCACCATGCGGCCGCGCGGCATGAAGCATGACCCGGCATGCGGCATGTCTCGCAGCACCTCGAGCGCATCCATACGCAGCTGCGCTGGGTGCTGCTGCATCTGCAGGGCCCTCTCTGTCGGGCAGCGGTGCGGCTCGCTCGCGCAGCACAGGCGAGATGCAGACGCAGACGGCAGCGGCAGCAGTCGTGTGATGCCGTCCGGCATCGCGCATGAAGCATCATGCGGCATGCCCTCGCGGCTGGGGTCGGGAGAGGGGGCTGCGGATCGCAAGCGCGGTGCTCCCTCACGACAGCATGCAGCGCCCAGCAGCATCAGCGATGGCGGCACAGCGCTGCGTGCCGACGCGGCAGACGGGACAGAGCGGAGGACTAGTAGACTGTTCCATGCAGAGCCGGGCATCGGGCGAGACGTTGGAGGGACGCCGTGCGCGCTCGTCATCCTCTTCATGCTTCACGCACCGCTGCCGGGTATCTTGTCGCCCGAGGCTCCCACACGCTGCGCTCCGCCGTTCCCTTGGAGCACCGGCTGCCGGCGAGCACAGACAGGTGCCTTTGCCGGAGCACCGCGGGGCGAGCGACGGCCCGCAGCGCCGCGAGAGCGTGGGTGCGGCTGATCTCTTGTGACGCCAGGGGCGGCGGCGGACCTGCAAAGGGCGCATCGCGCATGGGGCGCACCGCGCGGGCGTGGCAGAGCGGGCCTTTGTGAGGCGCAGAGGGAGCGGCAAGGCGAGGCACAGGTGTGGCGAGGGGCAGCGACGCTGCCGCAGCGGCCGTGCTGCTCGCGTGCCTGGGGCCTGTCGGGCTGCGCGCCGAGCCGCGCGCCGTGGCGGAGCCTCACAGCGGCGGGCGCCGTGCCTGCCGCTGCTGTGGGCGCGGCGCTGCTCGCGTGCCTGCGCTGCCCGCGGCCGCGTTCCGGCGCTGCTGGCGCGCGTCGGCGCTGCGACGTCTCCCGCTTCGACGTCCTCTCCTCACCACCTCGACCTCGCACTCTCTCTTACGCCTCTTACGCGCCAGCACAGGCACCCCGCTGCCTCTGTCTGCGCTGCCACCGCGCTCCGCCGCGCCTTGCGCACTTCCGCCGCCGGCCGTGCCTCGCGGACGCGCCCGCGCTCCGGCTCGCAGGCCGCACCACTCGTCGGGAGCAGCAGCAGCAGCGTCGCAGCGCTGGCCCGCATCTGCTAGAGCAGCTGCAGCAGCGCCGGCCTCGCAGCCGCCGCAGCTGCGTACCGCAGCAGTATGGCTGGTCCGTCTGGCGCCCATGCGGCAGGCGCGCCGTTGGACGCCGTCGTCGTGTCGCCGAGCGAAGCCGGTGCCGCCGCTGCAGGCTACTTTCCCAGTGCGGGCGACGCTCCGGCACCGGCACCAGCGTCGTCGGCCGTCGCGCAGGCTCGGCACACGCATGCGCCGCAGTTCGCCTCGCCGCTGCGCTCTGCCTACCAGCCGTCGCCGTCGCCGCCCTCGTCGTCGGGCTCGTCGCTCGCACCCACGCTGGCGGCGCGCAACGCCATCCACCGCACCACGTCCTACGACCCGCCGCGCGAGTCGCTCGACGCCGGCGCCGCCGCCGGCCCGCGCTCTGACAGTCCGTCGACGCGGCGCCTCAGCGAGCCGCACCCCAACGCCTCGCAGCCGGCCGTGCGCGCCACGCCCTTTGCCGACGCATGGCACACGCCCGAGCGCAGCACCACGCCGGCGCTCGATGCCGGCAGCGTGCCGCGGCGCAGCCTCAGCCGCGCCGGCAGCTCCAATGGCGTCGACGGCGACGCGTACGGCCTGCCGCAGTACACGACGCCCGGCGGCTATGCCTCGAGCGTCGACGGCGACTTCTACTCTGCGCCGCCGTCGCGCCTCATCTCGCGCACTCCCACGCCCGTGCTCGGCCTCGGCAGCGTGGCGGCCGTGTCGGAGAGCGAAGAGTACGCCAGCTCCGACTCGTCCGAGAGCTTCGGCCGGCCAGCGGGCGCGGCGAGCGGGCTGGGCGCCTTCTTTGGCTGGGGCACGCGCAGCAGCGGCATGGGCCGCAGCAGCAAGGGCTCGTACCATGCCCTCTCGCGGCACTCGGTCAAGTCGTCGGGCGACCTCGGCAAGTGGGACGGCATGCCGAGCACGCCCATGATGGAGGCTGGCTCGAGCAAGAAGGGCCGCTGGGCCGCACGGTCGCGCGGCGGAGACAGCGCCGATGATCGCCTGGCAGACCGACACTTGGGCGGCGACAGTCTGCCGCTGCGCACGCGCATCGGCGGCGCGGGGCGGCGGCGGAGGTCTCCACGCGGCGGCTGGCCAAACCCGCTGCGCCTCGTCTCGACGCTGCTGGTGCGCACCTTCCGCACCTTCTTCGGGCCGATTCACCCGGCAACAATCATGGTCGCGCTGGCGCTCATCGCCGCGTTCGTCACGAGCGTGACGATGCTCATCATCTACATCCTCAACCCGGACAAGGAGCCGCTGCCGTGGCGCACGTACTGCGCGGCGCAGATGCCCTTTCCGCACATATTTGCCGACCGGCTGGCGCCCGTCGATGTCCTCGTCGGCGTGCTGACCGTCGACAACAAGTACGAGCGGCGCAACATGATTCGCTCCACGTACGCCTCGCACACGCTGCCGCTGGGGCCCGACGGCCGGCCGATGGCAAACGTGCAGGTCAAGTTCATCCTCGGCAAGGTGCGCAAGGCGCACGCGCGGCGCGTCGCCCTCGAGATGGAGGCGTACAACGACATCGTCGTGCTGGACATGGACGAGAACATGAGTGCTCGCAAGACGCTCACGTTCCTCAAGTGGGCCGCGCAGAACGCCACGATGCCCTTTGTGCGGCCGAGCGCGCCGCTCAGTGCCGCACCCGAGACGCCGGGCCATGTATCGGCACAGCTGCCGGACAAGGCGCGCCGCTCGGACAATGTGGCGTGGAAGAAGGTCGACTATGTCGTCAAGGCCGACGACGACTCCTTCATCGTGCTGAGCGAGCTCGAGCGGCATCTGCGCGTGGCGCCGCGCAAGATGACGTACTGGGGCTGTGAGTGGCTGCGGCGCGCACGACACGCCGCTCTCGACTGACGCCTCGCTGCAGATCTCGTCAAAGAGTGGTTCATGGGCGGCGAGGCGTACGCGCTGTCGATGGACCTGGTCGAGTGGCTCGCGCACTCGCCCGAGGTCGAGCGCACGGCCAAGGGCAAGGAGGACACGCGCACGCCGCAGTGGATTGCGATGCACCCGAACCGCAGCTCCGTCAGCTGGATCTCGGAGCACTGCTGGATCTACGACCACCCCAAGGCGGGCACGCCGTACTCGCACGGCTTCCTCTTCCCCGACTACGTCGAGCGCATCAAGGCTGAGGCGCGCGTCGGACTCAGCGAGCAGGAGGTGATGTGGCGCGGCGGCGAGCGGCGCAGCCACAGCTACAGCACCGTCAGCCGCTGGCACCACGCCTACGTGGCGCCGCGCGATCACCTGACCGCCGAGGAGGAGATCGAGGCGCTCGTCGAGGGCGGCGGCCGCTGGGCCGGCACGTGGGTGCGCGGCGCCGCTGGCGAGGGCAGCAGCAGCGAGACCGAGACGTGGCTGCCGTGGTCCGACATCGTCTACGAGAGCGACGACGAGCGGCTGCGCGTCTCGGGCGATTCGCGCGCTGGCGGCCAGGGCATCTTTGCCTCGGACGTCAGCATCGACCAGCTCACCGGGTTGCCTCTGCTCGGCCCGCCGCTCGGCACCAACACGAGCAGGGGCGCGCCTGCTCCGGCCACACGGCGACGGCGAAGCGCTCAAGTCGCACCGCCGCCTTCGCTCGAGCGCGACCAGGTGGCTCCGCGCGACCCGAGCTGGCTGATCGGCAGTCCGCCTGCCGCGCCCGCAATCGACGGCGACGAGCGGCTCGACGAGAACGCGAGCGGCGGCATCTTCAACCATCTGCCCATTCTGCCCGACCTTGCCAAGCTCGGCCGCGCACTGCAAGTCGAGGCTGCACCTCTCGAGCCAAGTGCCGTCGAGCAGGCGGCGCAGCGGGCCATGGCGGCGGACCGTGAGGCCGAGAAGCTGCGTCTGCTGCCGCGCCCCACGCACAAGGACGGCGACGGCACGGCCGAGGCGCTGCGTGCGCGCCGCTACCTCGGGCGCCCGCACGGCGGCACCGTCGTGGTGCACTATCTCAAGAAGAGCGAGTGGTGGCTCGAGACGGCCATGGTCTTCCTCGGCCGCGGCGCCATGTGGCAGTCGGACATTGGCGGCGCGGCGCGCGAGTACCGCCAGTACGGCAGCCCGCTGGTGCGCCACGACGGCTACATCAGCGAGGGCCGCAGCCAGCCACGGCCGGACCAGGGCGTCAACGTCGCCGAGGGCGACGAGCGCTGGACGGCCATCGCTGGCAAGAAGGAGCGGCCGCCAGCCGACAAGCCGAGCACCGAGTCGACGTCGACCATCTAGATCTGCCGCTGCTACCTGCCTCTCCTATCATCTCTTATCCCCAACAGCACCTCCTGCACGGCTCGCTTGCGCCTGCACGCTCGCTCCCAGTCACTTTCCGTCTGCCATGCCTCTCGTCACGCTCTTCATGCTGCCACCTGCCCCTGCTGCACACAGCCAATCCCTCGGCATCTTTGTCCTCCACACACCTCGCTGCGTTCCGTCTCCCTCTCGGTCACTCGGGCATGACCTCCGGATTACTCTGCCAAAGCATCACATTGCGTCGTCAACGTAGCGGCAGGGCCCGAGTGTCGTCGAGTCGTTGCGATCCCCTCGACCAGGTCAGATGGCGCTGAGCATGCCCTCGATGGCCGCGCGCAGCTCTGCGGCACGAGGCGCGTCAGCGGTGCGAAGGAGGAGAGGCGAGGCGGCGAACTCACGCAGCTCGCCGCCGCGCTGCTTCGAGTGGTCCGCGAGCTCCTTGCGCAGCTCGGCCTGGCGCTTCTGGAAGTCCTTCTCGAGGCCTGCGACCTTGTCGGCCTGCAGCTGTCCTGCAGATGCAGTCTGCGTGAGCGGTGGAGTAAGGCCGAGCAGCCCTAGGCAAGACTGACGCAGCATGGCGGCGCGCGTGGTCCAGTCTGCGCGACCTTTGGCACGCTCCTTGTACAGCTCGCTGACGTCCTCGGTATCAGCCTCTGTGTCAGGCTCAGCCTCCGGCCAAGCTCACCGGCGCCTCTCGCTGAGCGCCTCGATGCGCGCCAGCGCCTTCTCCATCTGTGCCAGCACGTCGTGTGTCGTGTCCTGCGCCACGCGCGTCGAGTCGCGTACTGCACTTTCGACCGCTGCGCACGAGTCACTGCGGAGCCGGGCTCAGGGGCGTGGCTAGACGAGCTGAGGGCTCTTGCGTACCTCATGCCCGGAGCAAGGACAGCCAGGCCCTCGGTCAGCACTGCTCGCCGGCGTGTCAGCCCGGCGTCCAGCAGCGTTGCAGCGTCGCGGCGCACTCACGCTTCATCTCCGCATACACGCCGTCGAGACTGCTCTGCTGCTTGATGGCGTTGAACGCATCGACTGAGTCTGCTCTGCCTCAGCTGGGCTCTGCGATGCGCCTCAGCGAGGCGACGCACCCTTCATGCTCTTCAACAGCTCGCGCTCCGTCTCCTCCTTGGCGCCGCCGTCAGGCTCGCGTCGTGCTCTGACGATGCTTGGATCAGCAGGATGCCGGGCACTCTCGCTCCTGCTCTGTGCTTACTCACGGAACATCAGAACGGTCACTCGCGCGGCTGTCCGAGCCCAAGCTCTCCTCGTCGGTGGGCCACGTCTGGCTCAGCGGTCCGCGCATGCGGCCGGCTTGCGAGTGCGGGAGGCGCTCCAGCGGCGAGTGCTGCCGAGCGCCTCCCTCGAGAGGTGCAGCGCGGCTGCGGCGCACGGCCGAGCTCGAGCTGCGCTCGTGGCGTTCGCCGTCGTTGTCCTGCACGCCGCCTGCGGCACGAGGGCGTGAGGACAGTCGTTGATGCTCGGTACGCACAGCTGAGGATGCATGCGTAAGAGGCAGCTCTTTCCAGTGCAGCGAGTCGATGGCTCACCCCCATGCGGCGACGACGCGCTGCCAGGCGCCGCAACACGCTCGATGCCGAGCGCGGCGTTGAGCGCCTCGCGAGGACGCAGTGCAGCGCTGGTGGTAGACCTGACCTTCCTGCCGCTACGGTCGCCACCCTGGCGGACAGTATGAGTCTTGAGCGTGTCCATTGCGAGGCAGCAGGTCGGCAGGGGTTCCGAGCAAGGTCGTTGGTGCGGACGGACGCCGTTGACGAGGAGACCGCTCGCAGAACGGGTCGATGTCGCCGCGTAAGGCTCGCACTACGTTGGCAGTCTCGTGCGGTGCCAAAGGTATCGAAGCCAAGCACGGCGAGCGTGTGGGATGTGGAGAGAAAGCAAGAGGCAGCGACGTTGACGCACTGTTCATAGCGCTATAGGAGAGCAGCTCGTGACAGGCGGCAGGACGCGGCGCGGTGACGCCGGTCAGGGGCTTGCCCGAATGCGTGTGCAGCTCTCACACCGAGCCAGGACTGCATGCTGCGCCTGGTCGGCTCTCGAGATGTAAGCTGCATGGAGTTGTAGCTGGTCATCGGCCTGCGAGCACATGCTGTTGCGTGGCGCCTCTTGCTTCGCCGCAGCTGGGCGTGAAGGATCGGCACGTCGCGCGTCGAGGGAAGCGCCCCTGGGGACCGACGCGCCAGCTCGCCTCTCGTCGTCTGATCTGTCAGCGAAGCCTGCCAGCGCACATGTGTCGAGTTGATGCAGCAGAGCACCGCCATTTGGACATCGGCGTCAAACCCTGTCCTTGTCAGCAAGCAGCGAAGCGAACGACGGGCTTCTCAGCCTCGGGAGAGGGTCGTGCCAGGGCAGCAGCTGCACGTGACTGCGGGGCGCGCCAGCGCAAGAGAGGCAGGCACGCACGCTGCGGAGCCGCGGCCGTGCGTCCGGCTCGGCGTCGCGCTGCTGCGCCAACGCGCCTGGCTTGGCCTGATAGGCGCGCTTGCAGCAGGCTCGCTCTGCTCCCACCTTCCCGACCTCCTGCTCGCCCATCTCTCCCGCCATGCTTGCCTTCGCTCCCCGTCTCGCCGTCCGTTCGCTGCCGCGTGCCGTGCCCGCGCTCCGCGTGGCGCCCGCGGCGCGCCGCACGCTCCTCACGTCGGCGGTGCGCCGCGGCGTCTCGACGCGCTACACGGCCGAGCACGAGTGGGTGCGCTTCGACGACGCCAGCAACGTCGGCACCATCGGCATCACCGACTATGCGCAGAACTCGCTCGGCGACGTCGTCTTTGTCGAGCTGCCCGCCGAGGGCTCGCAGGTCAAGATGGGCGGTGAGTGCGGCGCGGAGAGCGATGGGGCAGCATACTGGCGGCGCGGCAGAGCCGTGGCAGGCGCTGCAGGCGCTGGGTGAGACGTAGCGTACCACAGCACTGCTGTCTGGCAGTGCATAAAGCTGTGGCACGGCGGGATGCAGCAGTATGTCTGGGCAGGGCATGCTGCAGCACTGCATCGCAGCGCCTGGACCCGCCGCACAGCACACCGCCCTGGGCCGCAGTCTCAGCCGTCTGACGCCTCTCTCTGCGCGACGCCAGAGCAAATCGGCTCCGTCGAGTCCGTCAAGGCCGCCTCGGACATCTACAGCCCCGTGTCGGGCGTCGTCGAGAGCGTGAACACGGAGCTCGGCGACCAGCCGGGCCTGCTCAACAAGAGCCCGCTCGAGAACGGTGAGTAAGGGCAGCATGCTGGGGTGCGCCATAGGGGGCAAGGGGCAGGAGCGTGGCCGGAAAGGTTGAAGTGTGACTGGTAGAAAGAGAGCGCGCTGCTCGTGCGAGAGCGGCGAGAAGCGCAACGCAGCAGCTGGCCGAATGCGCTGGCTCCGCGCTCGGCCGCTGTCGCCGGGGGCATGCGCCTCGGACGAGCAGCAGCTGCGTCGTGGCGCTCTCTGTGGCAGAGCCGCGATGCCTCGTCAGCGCTTTCCCCGAGCATGTTTGTCCGAGTAAGCCCTGGATGTATCAAAGATGCCTTCCAGACGCTCGGGGATGACCTGCCGCCGCCGAGGAAGAGAAGCAGGGCTTCTGCGCGCCCTGTTTGCGCTCGGAAGCATCAGACGGGCCCGCTCGTTGCGTCCGAGAGAGTCAGAGCTTGCTCGATCCGCCTGCTCGAGGCGTCAGTCCCAGAGTCTCGCCCGTCATAGCAGGCGGAGCGAGCAAGCTGTGACACTCTCGGACGCAACGAGCCGGAGCAAGCGCGCCTCGCTCGCCTCTCCTGCTGCCTTGCCCGCCTGACACGCAAGCTGACGCGCTCCTCCTCTCTCTCTCCCTCAGGCTGGCTGTGCCAGATCAAGCTGGCCAACCCGTCCGAGTTCACGACGCTGCTCGACGAGGCGGCGTACAAGGCGCTGTGCGAGGATGCCTAGGCGCTCGACGTAGCCACCGATGCCAGGTCGCTGAATAGTATTAATGTGCCCATAGCTCCATCCAGCGAGCCGCGATCTGGCTTTCTGGGCAACAGCCTCTGTGAAGCACGTGCGGCTAACAGCGGCCTGGTCTGCAGAGCACCGCTCTTGCTGTCCTGCCTCTCGGTCCTGCGGCCGCGGCTCGCAGCCCTCTCTTGCCCTCTCTCGCAACCTGCATCGCGGTGCTCTGCGAAGCCGGCGCAGCACGAGCGCCATCGCGGCCTCGTCCTGTTGCGCGAGCCACGCTCGGAGGCAGCAGATGTGTCGCCTGAGTAGCTTTGAGCGCTCCGAGCGGCCGGACAACGCTGGACCCTGTCGCTCGTCGCCGCTCGTCGCTCGTAGGCCACACGGAGGAGGGCAGCGGCGGCTTTGCCGAAGGGCAGCGCCACGGTTTTCTGATGCTCATGCTCTTGGCCAGCAGCAGGGTCCGCCTCGAGCGGCCGGCAGAGAGCGTGCCCTGCACCTGCACCGAGCCAAGCCGCGCGGGCCTGCATGCTCCCGCGCCGGACCGGCCGTCGTCGGCCCGAGGGACAGACGCGCATGGCACCTCGGGATGGCGGCGCCAGGGTCGCGCTTGAATGCTGCGCCGCTGCTGCGGCGCAGCGAGACAAGCATGGCAGCTGCTCCTGCTCGGTGCATGCGCTGCCGCCGCTGAAGCGAACGGACCGCCGCGCCCGGCGCGGCCCTCGCTGCTCGGACAGGGCTCGGCCAGGACGCCGCCGCGGCGGGCGCGGGAAGGTGTGGCTTGCGGCGGGAGCGGTGCGCGTGGGAACGGCGCGCGCATCTTGCTTCTCGCCCCTCGTCCGCTGCCCCACTTCACGCGCCGCCTTCGCACAGCAGGCCCGCTCCCGATGCACCAGATGCAGAGGCAGTGCACGCTCAGCCGCCCGCAGCGCCGGCTTGCGGCACTCGCAGCCTGAGATGGCCTGACTGTGGCGCGGCGGACCCCATCGGCGGCAGCATGCAGCCCTTCGCCACGCTGGAGCGGCCGCGACGGCACTGCGGCGACGGCCGGGCGCTAAGCCGCCGCACCGCGAGGCCCGCCGTCCGCCAGGCGCAGAGCGGCAGCCACTTGCCCAGCGGCATCCGCACTCCGCCATGTGCTCCCAGCTCTTGAACACAACGCGCGTGCGGCGCCGCAGCCAGCCGGCTGCCAGCACGAGATGCACCCCGTGCAAACTGAAAGCACACGTTGCCCGCCGTCTGCACGCACAGGCCACCGCAGCCACCGCGGCCACTCGTCGTGCCCTGCTGTCATGCGCAGGGCGCCGGCCTCCCGCTGCCGAGGCAGCCCTGCACCCCGAGTGCTGCTGCTGCGGGCCCGCGCTCCTTCTCGGCCCGAGCGCGTGCGAAGAAAGGCGAGGCCGGAGCAGCGACGACGCAGCGAGCGCGCCTCGAGGCGGCCCAGGCAGCGGGCGCTGTGTGTTGCCAACGAGGGCAGGCAGGCTCACGTCTATAAGAAGCGCGCTGCCGACGCACCCATGCCCACTCGCCACCGCACTTCGCTCTTCTCGCTCAAGACACACCTCACCATGCGCTTCGCCCTCTCCACCGCCGTCGTGGCCGCCGTGTACGCCAACAGCGCCCTCGCCGCGCCGCTCGACGAGCACAGCGCCGGCCTCATGGCGCGCCAGAGTGGGCCCTCGTCGCAGTTCCTGCCCTCGTCGGCGGCGCTGCGCAGCTCGTGGACGCTGCAGGGCTGTGCGCCCGACCGCTACCCCGACGGCCGTGCCATCATGCAGTGGTACAAGGAGGTGGGCACCATCGACGAGTGCCTGCAGTACTGCGACAGCGTCGGCGCGGCGTACTGCGGCGCGGGTGAGTGCAGCCGCCAGCTGCCGTCTGCGCATGCACTGACGCCTCTGCCGCGCAGAGTACGGCTACCAGTGCTTCGGCGGCAACGCGCTCGCGACGGGCATCAACGTGCCCGCCTCGCAGCTGACGACGAGCAACGACGGCGGCTGCAGCACGCCGGCGCGCAGCAGTAGCGCGCAGCGCTTCGGCGGCCCCAATGCGCTGCAGGTGTACAAGAGCAACAGCCGCCCCGTGGCCACGAGCCCGTCGCCCGTCGGCAACAGCACGTTCCAGGGCTGCTTCAGCGACAACACCAATGCGCGCCTGCTGCCTCAGAACAACTACGGCCGCACGGCCAACACCATCGAGTCGTGCATCGCCACGTGCACGAACCAGGGCTACGACCTGGCCGGCCTCGAGGTAGGTGCCGAGGTGGGCAGCTCAGCTGTGCAGGGCTGACTTCAATCTTTCAACAGTACCGCAGCGAGTGCCACTGCGGCGACAGCACCAAGGTCAACATCGCCTCGGCGCAGGCGGCCGCCTCGGACTGCCAGGCGACGTGCACGGGCAATGCCGGGCAGATCTGCGGCGGCGCCGGCCGGCTGTCGATCTACAAGCGCCCTGCCTCGGCGGGCCCGGCGCCCGTCGACTCGTCGAAGAACCCGACGCCCATCACCGTCGGCGGCAGCAAGTACGTCTACCAGGGCTGCTTCAAGGACCGCAGCGACCAGCAGGGCCGCGCCCTCAGCAACTACTACGGCCTCAGCGCCAACGACAACGTCAAGTGCGTGACGAACTGCAAGAACGCCGGCTTCAAGTACGCCGCCACGGAGTGAGTGACGCGCGCACCTCGACGGCAAGAGAGGCGCGCACCAGAGCTGAGCCTTGTCCTCCAGGTTCGGCACCGAGTGCCGCTGCGGCAACACGCTGCGCTACAACGTGCAGCAGGGCGCCGTGTGCGACAAGGCGTGCCCGGGCAACTCGACGCAGGTGTGCGGCGGCAAGTGAGTTGCCTGCCCGATCAGCGCCGCTAGGATGTGCATGTGGCTGACTTCCTCTTGCCGCTGCAGCAACTACTCGATGAGCCTGTACATGCTCACCGCCTGAGGCAGCGCATGTGCTCCGCAGCAGCTGCTTCCCTGACCCCTCCGTCCCGTCACCTACTTCTCGTACCCCTTGGCCCAGTTGCCTAGCTCCCTTTCCAGAAAACCTCTCTCGGCAGCCTGTGCCTGATGAGCGCCTCACGACCCGCAGAAGAAATGACAGCCCCCTTTGGCGCCTTCCGAACTGATCGTCTTCATCACTTGCTGACGCTACCCCGCTCGACGCTTGCTGCCCTTGATGCCGAGCAGTGCATGTGCCTGTTCGAGCGCAGCACACGCTCCCGGGCTCGCCAGCAGCCCTGCCCGAGCCGTACAAGGTGTGGGCCACGTGTGCTGCAACCCACCGGCATTGATCTCGCGTTGGCGAACGCCGACCCCCTGCCCTCTTCGCAGCAGAGTGGTGCCACGGCAACCGGCGAAAGCGCCGCATGAGAGCGAGGCTCGCGGCGACGCCACATCTGCACGGGCAAGCCTGGCTGGCAGCCTCGGACGCCGCTCGGCCCGATCTCACTCGGCCCGACGTGCTGTGACCTTGACCTGTTGGCGTGCGCCGCACGCACGGCAGCACAGGAGAGGGCAAAAGACGGGAAGGACCCTTGGCAGGGCCCTGCAGCTGCGCATGACGGCCGCGGCGCGCCGAGCGCGCGGTGCAGCGTGTCTTGAGCTCCCCGCCTGCCATTGGCCAAGCTCCCGCTCCCGCGCTTGTGACATGCGCAGCGTCCCGCGCGTCCCGCAGCGGCACCCAGAGGCATGCCCTCTCCCTCGACGGCCGAGCGCCCGCACCCTCACACTGCCTCGCGGCACATTTGGCCTTCCGCGTGTCGCCTCTCCATGCCGAGGGGCGTAGAGAGCACCGTGCTCGCAGGCACATAAAAGGCACGCCTCTGGCGGCGCCGGCAGTCAGCACCAAGCTCTGCCAGCCAAATGTTCTCCTCCATCGCCCGCCTCGCCCTCCTCACGAGCGCCATCGGCGCCGCCGCCGTGCTCGCCGTGCCCTTTGCTGCGGCTGCCGCGACGCACACGCTCGTGGCGCGCGCCACGGCCGAGTTCCTGCCGGCGAGCGGCGAGCTGCAGGGCACGTGGGAGCTGCAGGGCTGCTCGCCCGACCCGTACCGCCTCAACCCCGTCATCTGGGGGTCGAGCTTCCAGGAGGTCGACACCATCGATGAATGTCTGACGACGTGCGACTCGGCGGGTGCGCACTACTGCGGCCTCGGTGAGTCTCCAACTGCCACGGCATCTGCCATTGGCCGCTCACGGAGCGTCACGCGCAGGCAACGGCTTCGAGTGCTATGCCAGCAACTTTCTGCGGCACAAGCAGCCCATCTTCCCGGCCGCGCAGCTTTCGCCCACGTCCGATGGCGGATGCAGCTCGCTGGCGCGCGGCAGCAACACCCAGCGCGGCGGCGGCGTCAACTTCCTCCAGGTGTACACGAGCAAGCAGCGGCCGCTACCCTCGACGAAGCCGCGCGTCAATAGCTACAACTTTGACGGCTGCTACTCGGACGACGAGAACAGCCGTCTCCTGCCGACGCAGATCAGCTCGATCGACTTCTACGGTATGACGCTCGACGCGTGCACCGCCGCGTGCTCGGCGCAGGGCATGGATCAGGCCGGAGTGTCGGTGAGCTTCAAAGGCCGCCACGACGTGGGATCTCGATGCGGCCAAGCTGACGCACTCTCTTTCTCGCGATGCAAGGGCCGCCACGAGTGCTTCTGCGGCAAGACGTCGGAGCGCGACGTGGCCAAGGAGGTGCGGAAGTGGGCGCCCGAGGACTGCTTCGACACGTGCTCGGGCGACGGCGGCTCCTTCTGCGGCACCTACTACCCGCGCCGCATCTCCGTCTACCGCCAGGGCGCCGCGCCACCCACGCCGCCGCCGGCGCCGGCGCCGACGAACCCCAGGAACCCCGATGTGATGTTCAAGAACGTCAAGTACGCGTATGACGGATGCTACGCGACGAGCCTCTTCTCCTTCTTCACCTTTACGTATGCGACGGACCGCAAGAACAGCAACGAGCGCTGCGTCGCCTCGTGTGCCGCGCGCGGCTTCACGTACGCCGCCACGACCAAGTGAGGGGTCGGAGCACAGATGTCGCAAACCGATTGTTTCCTGACACGCCCGTTTCACAGCGGCAACGTCTGCCGCTGCGGCAATGCGCTGGCGAACCGCAAGGCCGACGCGGCGGCATGCAATCGCGCGTGTCCCGACGCCTCGTCGCAGACCTGCGGCGGCCGGTGAGTTTGCAGGGGCGAAGAGGTGGCTGAGTGCTCGCAGGACTGACACCGTCTCTGCTATAGCCTGGCACTCAGCGTCTACAAGCGTGCCTAGTGCGCGGCCGCAGCCCGCGCACGAGTTTAGCTTGCCCTGAACCTGCGACGTGAGCCCTCGACCTCGCGACGCCTGTTGAGCTTTGGAATGTGTGCTTCTGTGTGTCAGACGTGCCCCGTGAGGCAACGATAGGCGACCACCTGTGATCGCACGTGACACATAGTGAAAGTGCGGACGCAGGCGTGCCGTCGTGAGGGGAGCTGCGCTGGTGTTGGGGCGGAGGCAGGCGACGCGCACACGACGCACCCTCCGACGCGCGCACTAGGCCGCCGGAACGCGCGCTGGAAGCGCGAAGGCTTCTGCGCCTCTCATGCGCCGCTGCCACACCGATGCCGGGTGCGGCGGCACCGCCGCCGCCGGTCCTGCCGAGGCCATCTGCACCCGCAGGAGACTAGAATGACGCCGCTCGAGAAGCAGCAAGATGCTGCGCGTGGCCGCTGGCAGCTCGGCTGCATCCTTGCCGCGACGGTGGGATCGCCCCTGTCGGCTGTCACGGAGAGGAGCTTGCGGTGCCTGTCGATCGCTCTCGGTCTGCTAGCGTGCGCCATGCCGTGCCGAGGCTGCGCTGCGAGTCTGCGCGCTGAAGGCTGCTCATGGGCATCAGCGACGATGCCATACTTTGAAGCCAGCAGCGTCCTCGTGCGCATGGCGTGCGTTGGACTTCACAACGCCGCACGTGCCCCCCTCTCCTGGCCTCCGGGGCATGCAGCGCCGCGCCTCCACACGAGGGCGCTCCTGCACCTGTCGCGGGCACAGCAAAGCTGCACGCCGTAGCTCGACGCCTGGCCTGGCAAGGCACGCCGCGCAAGATGGAGCGTGGCTGGCGGTCGGAGAAGGCGCTCTTGCTGCACCCTGCCGCGGCCTTTTGACGGCTGGCCTGTCGGGATGGCGGACCCTCTCCTTTGCGTCTGCGATCGTGCCGCGGCGCCTGCGCGTCACGGTGCGGCGCGCCTCCCGCGGCACGCAGAGACAGCCACGCAGCGTCGCGGGCACGCGACCCGCGCCGCGGCGGGGCGAGGAGGTGCAGCGACGTGCAGGAGCGCAGCCGGCGGCGCTCGGAAGCTGCCGCCGTGCCGCCGCCGTGTGTACCTCTGCTGCGCGGCGCTGACCGCGGCCCGGCTTCGGCCTCAGCCTCAGCAGCGATCCATCGCCCGCCGCCAGCATCTCTCCTCTCCTCTCACCACCACCTCCTCACCGCATCCGCCGGCCCCCGCGCGGCCACCCGCTTCCTCTCGCCATCCGCGGCGTCTGGGCATGAGCGCCTGCGCAGCCGCCGGCGGCGGCGGCGCCAGGGCCACCGCCGCGCGCGCCGATGCGGGCGCCGGGCCCTCGCGCTCCGCCAGCGGCACGCATCCCCCCGCCGCCGCCAGCCGCACCGCCGAGCCCGTCGCCGCGCGCCGCCGCCGTCCGCGCCGCCTGCTGCGTGCCAGCGTCGCCGCCCTCGCGCTCGCCTCCGCCGTCGCGCCGCCCGTCTTTTTGCTGCCGCTCGCCGCCTCCTCGCTCGTCGCCGCCGCCGCCATCCCGCCGCGCGCGACAGATCCGTGGCGCCCTGATGGCGGCGCAGCGCAGCAGCGCGCTCGCTCTGCCTGGCGCCTCGCGTCAGACGGCCAGTGGCGGCGGCGCGACGAGCTCGATGCCGACGCCTCGCTCGATCCTGACGCCGACGACATCCCAGAGGAGCTGCTGGCGCATCCGCCCGTGCTGCGGCAGCCCGACGACGCCGATGCCGACGAGCAGGAGCCGCACGACCGGCCACAGGCGTCGACGCAGACGTTCAGTGCGCCGCAGTCGCGCCGCAAGGCGCGCCCCAGCAGCGGCGCGGCGTACCTGCACGACCTGCACTACACGAGCATCACGCCCTTCCACGCGGCGGCCGTGGGGCCCGCGCAGCGCACGCATCGCTCGCTCGGCCTCTTTCCGCGCAGCTACGCCTTCCGCCAGCGCACCTCGCCCGCGCGCGGCATCACCACGTCCGAGGCGGCGGCGCTGCAGGGCGCGGCGCCGCAGCTCGCCGTGCCGGCCGACGTGTCGCACGACAGCCTGCTGCGCCACGGCTGGTCGCGCTGGCAGCTCGACGACGACGTGCGCCTCTCGGTGCCCGACGACGGGCGCCGGCCGCGCCGCGAGAGCGCCGTCAAGTGGGCAAAGGAGCTGTGGGGCAAGCCGTGGTGGCGCTGGACGCCCGGCCAGGGCTACGTGTACGGCCGCTTCAAGGACCTCGATGCCTACACGCATGGGCCCGGCATTGCGCTCGCGCAGCTGGCGCCGCCGCTGCACCGCGCCAAGACTCCGTGAGTAGTGCGAGGGGGGGGGGGCGGAGTTGGGGGAGGGGCGATGGGGGGGCCGATGGATGAGGCGGCTCTTTGAGGATTGGCGCGCAGTGCGTCTCGTGCCGGGCGGCCTCTGCTCGATGTCGCTGCTGCGTCCCGGCATCGTAGCATGTCAGCCGGGATCGTTATAGCTGGCTTGAGCGCGCCGCGCATGAGCCTGGGGGGGGGCGGAGGGTGAGGGGGAGGGTGGGGGGGGGGGGGGGGGGGGGGGGGGGGGGGGGGGGGGGGGGGGGGGGGGGGGGGGGGGGGGGGGGGGGGGCAGAGAGGGGGCTGCGCACAGTGAATGCGGGGCAGAGTATGCGTGCCTCGAGTGGCGCTGTGGTCTTGGGAACACGTGTACAAGCAAGAGGATGCGACATGCTGCGCGGCCGCAAGAGCGGCAGAGCGTCCTGCCGGCTGCGGGCTTAGAAGGGGACGTGTGCCATGCGCTGCTGCGCAAAGGCCCCGAGCTGACGCCTTGGCTGCAGACGTCTTCCTCTGATCCCCAATTCGTCCAAGCGAGAACTCGCGTGGATGGTGGCGTACTTCATCGCCGTGCTGGCGTGCGTCGTGATCCTCCTCGAGCTGCGCGCCGCGCGCCGCACGCAGGCAAAGGGCAAGAGCCTGATGCGCAGCGCTTCGCACTCGCGCCGCGACAGCCGGCCGATCCAGACGCAGCAGCGCACCAAGGCGACGATGCTGCGCGACTTTTGCCGCGCAGCGCTGCGCCGTGCCGACCAGGGCGTCGGCGGCGACACCAAGCATCCGCGCGCGCCGCTCCGGGTGCGCATCGATGGGCCGAGCCAGCACGAGGCTCTTCCGCAGCTCGGCTCCTCGACAATCGAGCTGCTCGAGCGCGGCACGCTGTCCAGTGGCGCAGCCTCCTCCGCAGCGCCGTCCACGTCGCCAACATCGGGGCGCACGCCGCCGCGGGCAAAGGCGAAGAAGTCGGCGAGCGGCATCTTCGCCTCGCCGCCGCGCGGCGGCAAGGAGTCGCCGGAGCCCGACGACGAGAATGTCCTGACCATCGTCTCGGACACGGGCATGTCGAGCAGCCCCGAGACGCAAAAGGGCTGGGCCTCGTACGACAGCTTCGCCACGGGCGCCGCGCTCACGCCGCGGCCCGACCTGCTGCGGCGCACGAGCGACACCCATGCGGCGTCGCCCCGCTCTGACTGTGAGTATAGAGCGACAAGAGGTGCGATGGCGGCACTGACGCCGTGCTCATCAGCTTCTTTGCGCTCTGCGTCTGGCTCTGTGATGCGCGCTTTCCGCTCGCGACCGGCCTTCATCGGCGCCGAGTCGACCCTGGCTCGCGTCTGAGCATCCGTCTTCTCCCCCGCGTCTCCGCCTCGACGCCGTCATACCTCATACCCGCTGCCTTGCGCCGCACAGACAGCCGCCGCAGCGTTCTGTCAGCCTCCCGCATGGCCGCCTCCTAGACCACTAATGAAAGATCGTCGCCCTCAAATGTCGCTGTTGCCCACCGGGCCTGCCGCGTGATTCGGGATGTGAGAAGGGCATGGATGCAGATGGCAGGACTTAGGCACGCCCCGAATGAGGCCTCGGCCGCTCTGAGCATGGCCTGAGCGTCGCTTTTGCTCGTTGCATTTCGTCCGAAAGCATGGCCCCCGCAACGCCGCGGCTCTACCAAAGACGTGCCGCGGCGAGTCTGCCGGCGCCCGCTTGGAGGTGCGACCCACATCTCATTGGCGCGCTGCGGCAGGATGTCATGCCAAGGACGCACCAAAGCGGACGCCTTTCAGCACCGGAGTGCAGATGCGGGGCCGTGCGACGCCAGCGCAGAGTCTTGCCGAGTCCGCTCATGGGCGCGCGGCTGTAGACCGAGGCGCGGCGTGACTGGCTCGCGGTGGGAGCCGAGTGACAGGGACGCCTAAGCGCAGAGTAAGCTCCGGCGTCTGCAAGGGCTGCACTGCGCTCCTTCTTGCATCCACATCTCGCCTGCAGCTGTGGGGGCGACGGCGGTGGGGCTGGACGGCGTCACTGCCGCAATCGGGCGAACGGACGCGGGCGCGGGGACAACTGCTGAGGCGGAGAGGCTAGCCGCATGAGCGCTCCCACGCGGCTCTACTCCTGCATCTCACAACGTGGGACGCCACGTGTGAGAGGTGGGCGAGGCTGCGCTCGAGCAGGCGGCAGTGCGCAGGCGATGCGTCAGCAGTGGGACGAGCGGACGCCGGTCGCCGAGGGCGTGATGAGGCGGCCTCTGCGTCGCCGTTGATGAGCCCAAGCGTGTGGGCCCCGATGGCGCTCCCTGACGACCGCAGCCCCGAGTCGGATAACCTGCTCCTCATCACGCTAGCCGTCGCTGCGGTGCCGGCACGCTGCGGCGGACGGGTGCCGAGGCATGGCGGAAGCTGCCGCCTGCGCGGCTGCATGCCACGCCGAGCCGAGCGGTAGACGCGCGTCCAACCTGCGCTCGGCCGCCGCAGCGCAGGAGCGCAGCGCGTCAGACTCGAGAGCGCCGTGTCCACCTTGAAAGCATGAAGGAGCCTTCTGCACGCCAACCATGCTCGCCTGGATCGCCGCAGCCTTGGCGAGCTCTCGCGGCCAGGAAAGGCAGGCGCGAGGGGTGCGCCGGCGCGGCGTGAGCTGTGCGGCCCTCGCTGGTGCAGCGCGAGGGTGCCGAGAGCGGCCCAGCGAGGATGCGGCGGAGTGCGGCTGTGGCAGTGCCACGGGAGCGGGAGCGTGCAAGAGTGGCGCTGTGCTGCAAACTTTGCGCCGCCTGCAGGCAAGCCATGGCGGCAGCGCAGCGTCGGCGCCGGCACGGGTCCAGCGGCAGTCCAACACCTTGGACCCCGGCGGTGCCGCCGTCCTGCATCTCGCCGAGCCGCAGGGCCGCGCTGCCGCGCCTCCGGAGCGCAGCGGCGGCACGAGCACGCAGCTGCCGGCGGCGGGCAGCGTGCGCTACGTCTGCCGTGCGTAGCGTGCCGACGGACGCGCCAGGCGTACAGCCGCAGAGGCGCCGTGCTCGCCGAGGCAGCTGCGGCGCATGTGGCCCGCACCGGCGCAACCGCCCCGCAGCCCATCTCACGCCAGCGACGGGCTCGTGGGCGCCGCTTGGGCCCCTCGGCTTGCTCTGTGACGTGCAGCGAGCGGTGCCGAGCCATGCAGCGCTGCAGCAGCGGGAAGACTCGTCGGCGACGGGAGCATGCTGTGCCGCTGGCCTGCGTGCGGCGTGCTGCGGTGCTGCCTCTGCGGCCCGGCCTCGGCGTCTGCGCCTTCCCGCCGCAGCGGAGTTGCAAGCGGGGAGCGTGCGGCCCACGGGTGCGCTCGCCTCGTCTCTGAGCGCACGCTCCGTGCCGGCTGGCGCAGATTGCGAGCGTCCAGAGCAGATGGCTCTCTCACGCCGAGCTGCAGCGGGAGCGGTGCCAAGCGCTCCTGCGACGAGCGAGGGCGCAAGCCTCAGCCGTGTTCGCGGCGCTTTCTTTCTTTTCTCGCCAGGGCCGCGGCCGAGCGCAGCGGCAGCACGGAGCGAGCCTGCCGAGGCTCGGCAGAGATGAGCTCGCTGCGGGCGCTGCTGGACAGCGCCGAGGGAGGCATCACAAGCATGAGCGGAGCGGCGCAGGCGCGGCGCTAGCAGCAGGGACAGGGATGGCGCCAGCAGGCCGCCGCGACGCCGGCGCGTCGTCGTCCAACACCGGCGTGCCGGGCACAACGGCCGCTCCCTGGCCCGCAGTGCGCGGCCCTACGGCGCCGCAGCCAGCCAAGAGGCCGCACCTGCCGCTCCGCTGCACCTGCGCGGCCGGCCCTGCCGCTGCCCGCCGCCTCCGCCGGCCCTTGCCTCCGCACCATCTCCCTCTTAACCCCTCTGCACGCTTCTGGCCGGTCCAGATTCCTGCTTTTCCCTGTCTCCTGCAATCGCCCTGGTGCCACGATTGCCCCATCCTCCTAGACGTCTCTCCACTACGATGCGGTCATTCGCCCGGCTCGCCAGCCTCGTGCTGGCTGCGCTCGCCGCCGTCAATGCCTCGCCGGTCGTGATCCGCGCCGACGGCAACGGCACGCTCTCGGAGGAGTTCCCCGTCGAGGCGCGCGACGTCATCATCGACCTGCACTCGCGCCAGAACCCGTCGTGGAACTACAACACGCAGAAGATCCGCGGCGTGAACATCGGCGGCTGGCTCGTGGCCGAGCCGTGGATCACGCCGGACCTGTTCGACAACACCGGCGACAACCGCGTCGTCGACGAGTACACGTTTGGCCAGTACGTCGGCAACGCGCGCAGCCGCCTGCAGGCGCACTGGGCGTCGTTCATCACAGAGAACGACTTCCGGCTGATTGCGTCGTATGGCCTCAACCGTGAGTCGATACTGCCCGCCTGTGCGGCTGCATGGCACTGATGCCCTGCTCAGACGTGCGCATCCCCATTGGCTACTGGGCCTTTGAGACGAGCGCCGGCGAGCCATACGTGCGCGCCGACCAGCTCGACTACCTGCGCAAGGGTGTCGGATGGTGAGTCCGCCGCAGGGCACATCAGTGTCACACACTGACACGCCTTGCAGGGCGGCTAAGTACGGGCTGCGCGTGTTCATCGACCTGCACGGCGCGCCGGGCAGCCAGAACGGCTTTGACAACTCGGGCAAGAAGGGCAACGCCGACTGGTTCTTCAACGACGGCGCCCGCACGCGCGCCAAGAACGCATGCATCGCGCTGGCGCAGATGTTTGCCAACACGCCCGCCGTCACGTCGATCCAGCTGCTCAACGAGCCGCTGACGACCAACGGCGCCGGCCGCAAGGACTTCACCGACGCCTACTGGCAGGACGCATACTACGGCGTGCGCTACGCCAACGGCAACACGCCCACGAACTACGTCGTCGGCATCCACGACGGCTTCAATGGCGTCGGCGCGTACCGTGGCTTCATGCAGCCGCCGAACTTCCAGGCCGTCATGATCGACACGCACATCTACACGATGTTCGACAACGGCGTCATTGGCCAGTCGCAGGACCAGCGCCTGCGCGGCCTCTGCGCGAACCGCCAGTCGCTCGCGGCCTCGCAGAAGAACCTGTGGACGGTCGTTGGCGAGTGGACGCCGGCTTTCACTGACTGCGCCAAGGTGAGCAGAGCGAAGCAGAGCGAAGCAGAGCGAAGCAGAGCGAAGGTGTGAGGACGAATGGATGAGGGTGAAGGGTCGAGTAGCCAGCGAACAGGAGCGAGCGAGCGGGAGCACGGCCTCCGAGCGCACGCGTATCTTGCACCCCCCATGCTGACGTCTTGCCTTGATCAGTACCTGAACGGTCGTGGCGTGGGTGCCAGATACGACGGCACCTACCCGGGCTCGACGTACCGCGGTCGCTGCGACGGCACGAAGACGGGCGACGGCAGCCAGGTGCGTAGAGAGTGCATGTACGCGTCCAGGACGTACTGACGCGTCGTCGAAGTGGTCCGCGACCTACAAGAGCTATCTCAAGCGCATGTTCGACACGCAGCGAGACATCTACGAGCGGAGCAGTTCAGGGTGGATCGCCTGGACGTATAAGGCTCCGCAAGCAGCAGACTGGTCGTACTCCAGACTCGTTCAGTTGGGCGTAGTGACCACCAATCTCGTCAGCGACTTTGCGCGTCTCCTCGTGCTCCTTTGCTGACACTCTTTTGCGCAGAATGATCGCGGTAACGTCTACTGCTAGTGGCCGCAATATGGAGGCTGTACGCTGCCTGCCGGCCGAGCTGGAAGAGAACGCGTGCAACAAGAGGAGGAGGGTCGGGGGCCTCCGACCGTCGCGCGCTCCGCACGGCTTGCCGTCGACTTTGCCGTCACAATCTTCGCCCCGCTCGCTGTACCTGACAGTTCGCAGCTATGTGCTCATAGGTCGTGCTCAATTAGATTGCTTTCCACCCTCGCAGAACTTGCGCAGCGTCGGATGCAGCCCCGGCGCGCGTGACACGCGAGGCGGAGGACGCGCGTGACACGTCAAGCGGAGGATGCGCGCTTGCGGTGCCAGGGAACCCTCGCGCCACACTGCAGGCCTGGCTCACACCGCGCAGATTAGCGCTAGCTGAAGTGTAGAGACTCGAGTGGGTACAGCATGGCGCTACGCTGCGCAGGGGTGCTTCGACACCCAGCCACGGCCACACGAGATGACGTGCAGGTGACCGCGTCCCGGCGGGCCGTGCGAGCGCGCCGTGCGGCGGTGCTCCTAAAGCGCTCTGCCGCGCCGACTCCAGCTTCACTCCCGACCCTCACACTCTTTCGCCTGCGCTGCTGTGTCGTCATCGCATTCTCTTCACCTCGCTTCAAGGCCGTCTCATCTACACTCTGGTCCCGCACACCGTGGCCCGCAAGCGCGCATCTTGGTGAGCAGCTTGACGCACCGACGGGCAGCGCATCGCGCGCGGCCTGAGCATACATGCTCATGCGCAGCCTCGCTTCGTCAGTGCCGTCACCGCGTCGCCTTCGTCTGCAGCTCTTGACGCAATGCCGCCTTCTGCTGCAGTTCCGCACTCGAACGCCTCGTTTCGCGCGTATCTGCGCAGCGACGGCACCATCGAGCCCCCGTTTGGAGGATCAAGCTGGAAGGCGGTAGCGGAAGCGCTTTGGACTCAGCTCGCGGCGATGAAGGACCACCTCGGCATGGACGAAGAGGCGGGTGAGTGGCCTCGGGGCGTGCAGACTACGCGAACGGAGCTGATCCGGCATCCTATGAACGCAGGCACGCTCGCGCGCGTCGAGACGGCATCCAGCTCTGATCTCGATGGCCAGAATGCTGCGGCGCTGCCGCCTATCGCTGCTGCTCGCGATTCGGATGCAGCCAACGCCGCCGAGTGTGGCCTCGACGACGAGACGCTCGCATTCATTCGTCGCAACGTCGATGGCTTGGACTGCGTTCTCTGCGAGCTCCTCGGCGACACCTGGGAGCGCTGGTGGCGGCGCTGCGGCGCCCTCGGCAACCACGGCCGCAGCCTTGCCTTCGCCGAATCAATGACTCCTCCTGACTGGACGCACATCCTGGCCGCTACGGGCAACTTCTACAGTGAGGTCGGTCGCCTGATCGACTCGGTCGAGCGCGGCGAGGTGGAGGACTGGAAGGTCGCGATGGTGTAGGACTACGCGGCTGAGTCGGAGGAGTACTACGTGCCCCCGCCCGAGAACCTGGCGCGCGAGGCGGCTGCGGCGTGCAATGGTGGAACGAGCGAGTGAGGGGATGTGAATCAGCGGAGCGGCAGGAGGGAGCGCGTAGCGGGGCGAGAGGATGAGAAGGGCAATGCGGGGAAGCAGCAAGAAACATCATCAGGTCCGAGCAATCACACGTGTTACCATTGCGAGTGAGGTGTGGGCACTGGATGAAGCGCATGGTGTGATGTGCGTACTGCGGTGAGGAGACTGAACCTTGTCGTTCTCGGCGAGCGTAGCCGCGGCAACATCTGCTGCTGCTCCTGAACGCATGCGCAACCGTCTGTGCATGTGCACGCCCAGGTGCTGCATCCGCCTTGCTCTCGCCCCGCGCTGCATGTCTGCTCACGCACGCAGAAGGATCTCCAAAGCAGGCTGCGCTACGCAACGTTGCATCGTCGACGTGGTGCCGCTTCAGAGAAGTCTTCATTGGGTGACATTGCAATGGCCCCCACCTCACTGCTGCAGCGTCTGCACCGTTGCGATGACGCCGCTGCCAACACAAACGTCGCCATCGTACAGCGCACACACCTGGCCGGGCGCCACAGCCAGCACAGGCGTCGGGAAGCACACGTGCACGCCGTCGCCGGCGGGCAGCACCTCGCACGCCACCTCGTCGCCGCGGTGGCGCACCTGTGCCAGCAGCGTGCCTGTGCGTGGCGGGCCGAGCCACGTCATGCGCTCGATGCGCAGCGAGCGGGCGTACAGCGCTGCGTGGTCGCTGAGGGTCTGGCGTCAGCATCTGCACGGCATGTGGCCCTGGCGGCTGCACTCACCCGCCTGCTACGACGTGCACGGCATTCGAGGCCGCATCCTTACGCGCCACGAACCAGGCCGATGGCGCACCGGGCACGCGAGCTCGCTGGCCGACTGTCAGGCTGTGCAGACCGGCGTGTGTGCCGACTTGCTTGCCTGCCGGGTCGAGGATGGGGCCAGGCACGGGCGTGAGGTACGACGCTGCGTGGGCGCGTCAGTGCAAGCTCCACGTAGGCTTCTTGCACGACTCACCGAGGAACGCGCCGAACGCTCCGCCACTGACGGCCGGCGGCACGTTGCGAGGCAGCGGCTGTCTCACAGCAGCAGCAGCGTCGGCCGGGCGCGGACGCTCGCCGACGAAGCACAGGCCCATGCTCTCCTCCTTCTCGGCGGCAGGCAGAAGGTACCGCCGAGCAATGTCGCGCACCTCGGTCTTGAGCAGGTCGGATAGCGGGAAATGCGCCTGAGCAGAGGTCAGCGGGTCCGTAAGGGGCAAGGAAGCTGTGACGTCTCACCTGCGCCAGCCGCTCGGGCGAGACGGAGCTGAGAAAGTAGCTCTGGTCCTTGTTCCTGTCGCGAGCGCGCGAGAGCTGCGCCTGCCATGCGCCATCGGCTTGCCGCCATGAGACGCGAGCGTAGTGACCTGGAAGAGGCGTGCGTGAGCAGATCGTCTCTGACGTGCAGCGTCAGACTGACCGGTAACGAGCCACGTCTTCGCGGGTCGACGTCCGAATGCATCGGGCGCTGTCGCAGCCGGTGCCGGCAGCACACGATCCATCAAGGCGCCGAACTTGATCTCGCTAAAGAACGAAAGATCAGCGTTGCGCTTGGGTGATGCAGCATAAGCCAACGCACCGATTGCAGCCGACGTCTGGGTTCGGCGTCTCGCCACGCTCCCATGCCTCGAGCGCCGGCTGAAACACGGAGAGCCAGTAGTCTTTGGACAGATCGAGCTGCAAGAGAGGTGTCAGTGCAACAAGTCGCCACAGAGTCAGGAATGACTGACAAGTTCCGCCGAGTCTCTTCCCAGGCCGAGCGCCGCACACGTCTGCTGCACGCCCTCCCAGTCCTTCATCCACGTGCATCCCGTGGCGCCTCCAGCGCCCGGCTCAAACGTGCCGCTCTCGTCGAGCTCGTTCCAGTTGCGCATGAAGAGCGGGCGCGGCACCAGCCCTTGCTGCAGCGCCAACAGCGCCGCAACGGACGAGTCGACGCCGCCGGACATTGCCAGCACGGCGGCGTCTCCCGGACGTGGACCCGGCGCAGAGGAGAGATCGAAGAGCGGCGGCAGTGGCTGCGACGGCGCAGGAGAGGCCTCGCTCGGGCCGCCGCCACTGCTGCTGCTGCTGGCTCGCGTGCTACGCCAGCATTGCCCTATCCTGACTTGTGGCCGCGCAGCGAGACGCCACCACGCCGTCGCGCCTGTGCGAGCGCCGCGTCCGATGGCTGCCATCTTGCTGCGTGGGTTGATGAGGAGTGGCGCGAAGAAGGCACGAGCGCGAAGTTTAGCACAGCCTCTGTCAGCAGCGCGCATCACGTGATTGGACCCTGAGCAGCCAAGAGCGAGCGCTGCCGCAGCACAGTGAGACTTCGCACAGGTGTACAGATGCGTCTGATGATGAGGCATGGCATCATGCTGCGGCTCAGTGTCCGAGACTGCATCTGCTGATCAGCAAGCTGGCGCAGACGGGTCCTCGGGTGCGCCTCGGTGGCCGAGTGCACGCTGCTCCCACGCTGTCGGCCTGCGCTCCGGCACAACCGCGGCGGCGGCCCCGCTTGGCGGCCAAGGCGGGGCTCCGCGTCTGGCGGCCGTGCGCGCGCCTGGTCCGCTTGTTGCTTCGCCTCGGCCCGAGCTGCCACGCCGGCGCCGGGCACGGCCATGCCTGCCTCTGCTCCACATCCACCATGCTGCCCACGTCGCGCCTCCTGCACACGGCCCTGCGCGACCGCGCAAAGACGGTCGGCTTCATCGGCCTCGGCGTGCGTTGCCGCCCTAGCAAGAGTGCCTCGCACACTGTGCTGACCCCTGCCGCAGGCCATGGGCCGCGAGATGGCGTCGAACCTGCTCTCGCGCACCTTCGAGGCCAGCAGCGACGCGGCGACGACGATCGTCGTGCACGACACCTTCGACGACGCCACGACGCGCTTCCTCAGCGCACACGCCAGCCTGTACCCGGGGCGCAGCATCGTGCCCGCCAGCAGTCCCGCCGGGTGCGTGCGGCGCGTGCCGGCGCCCGCGCGGCACTGACGCCCCGCCCACAGCGTCGCGAGCCTGGCAGGGACCATCGTGACCATGGTGCCGTCGTCGCCGCGTGAGTCCGCCCAGTGCGCTAGCATACCCGGCGCTCACTATCCGCAGAGGTGGAGGAGGTGTACCGCTCCGAGACGGGCATCCTGGCTGGACTCAAGGACCTCGGCGACCCGTCGAACCCGGCCAACAGCACGTTGTGCATCGACTGCACCACGCTCGACCCCGCCGTGTCCGCGTCGGTGGCGCGCGACGTCAAGGCCGCCGGCGGCGGCAAGGACGGCGCCGAGGGCGCGTGGGACATGATCGATGCGCCCGTGTCTGGCGGTGAGTGCGGCTCTGCCAGCAGCAGGGCACACCACTGACTGGCACAGGCGTGGTGGGCGCCCGCGCCGCGACGCTCTCCTTCATGGTCGGCTCGGACTCGCACCAGTCGTTTGCGCGCGCCAAGCCGACGCTCGACATGATGGGCAGCCGCGCGATCCACTGCGGCAAGAACAGCAACGGGCTGGTCGCCAAGATTGCCAACAACCTGCTGCTCGGCATCTCGATGCTCGGCGTCAGCGAGGCGATGCTGCTCGGCACGGCGCACGGGCTCAGCCCGCAGGTGCTGGCGCACATCATCAACACGTCGACGGGCCGCTGCTGGGCGAGCGAGGTGAACAACCCGGCGCCGGGCGCGCTCAAGGGCACCGCGCACAGCCCGCCGGCGGAGCGCGGCTACGAGGGCGGCTTTGCGGCGCGCCTGCAGAGCAAGGACCTCGGCCTCGCCATGGAGGCGGCCAAGCAGCTCGGCGTGCCCGTGCCCGTCGGCAACCTCGCCGCGACGATCTACCAGGCGCTGGCGTCCTCGCCAGACTTCAAGGACAAGGACTTCTCGTGCGCCATGCTCGCGCTGCAACGGGCGCTGGGCCGTGACGAGTTCAAGTAGGGAATGGCACACCTGCTCAAGCCCTAGGACAACTGCTCAGACGTGGGAGAGGATGCACATTGACGGTGGTGGTACAGTTGAGTCGTTAGGCTTGGTGTGGTGGTGTCTCGTTCTGCCCGCAGGCAGATGGGTCGCGCCGGTGCGGCGCACATTACTCGTCCTCGTCGTCCATCGCGTCGTCGAGCTCCTCGGCGCGGATGAGCTCTTCAAAGGCGGCCATCTGCAGGCGCGCCGTGCCCTTGTCGCGCGTCGCCGGCGCCTCGAGCGCCTGGTGCAGCGCCGCATAGGAGAGGCACAGCGACGGGCCCTCGAGGCGGCGCGCGGCCGGCCGGTCGGCGCCCGACGACTGGCGCTTGCCCGGCTGCCACTTGCGGATCTTGCTGCGGAGCATGGGTCAGCGGTGCGTCGTGGCTGAAGTGAAGGCACACTCACGCCTCGGAGATGCCGTACACGGCCTTGAGGTGGTTGCGCAGCACGATGCAGGTGCCCATGACCAGCGCGGCGCGTGCGGTGCTGAACATGGGCCACTTGGGCGCGCGCGTGGCCGGCGCCGGCCCGGCCTGGCTCGCATCGTTCGACTCGTCCTGCGGGCTCGTGTCAGCAAAGTCCGGCCGCGCGACCTGCTGCTGGCTCACCATCTTGTCCAGCATCGAGTCCTGCTCCGGCGCAGCGGCCTCTTCGTCGCTCTGCTCGCCCTCGTCGTCGCTGTCGCCCGCATCGGCGGCCAGCTCGTCCTCGACGTACTGCAGCACCATCATGCCCGTGACGCCGAGCATAGTGCGCAGCTGCGCCAGCACGACAAACACCTCCTCGAGCGTCTTGTACTCGAGCACCGCAAGATTGTCGGCGATGTAGCGCGCAAACGTGACGTGCAGCTCCGTGCACTTGCCCGACGCCGTGTTGACGTCGAGGCCGCGCGTGATCGCCTTGAGAAAGTCGAGGCGCGTGTTGCGCTTGTCGCGCACGAGCGTGTACCAGTGCCGCAGCAGCGCCGTCGGCGCTCCGCTCGTCGCCGCAGTGCGGTAGCCTGAGAGGGAGTCAGCATGAGCCTCGCAGGTCTCCACTTCGCGATGCTCACCGCGGACCGGGCCCGTGCAGACGACCCGCTGAAAGTCAAACGACGCGCGCGTGAAGTCGAGGTAGCGCGCTGCCAGGATCGAGGCGTGCTTCGACGCAAGGTAGTCGTGTAGGTAGAGCGCCTTGGACGCGATCGTCTCGTCGGCCACGGTTTCGAGCGCGATCAGCGTCGGCACGCACTGCAGCGGGTGCGAGAGGCCCTGCTGCACGGTAAACTTGAGAATCTCCATCGCGGCGCGCTGCAGGAACGCATGCTCGATCTCGCGCGAGGCACGCAGGATCAGGTCGAGGTACGACTGGATCAGCGCGGCACTGACGCCCGAGTCGGCAAACGTCTCGGTGTTGCCGACGAGCTCGCTCATGTCGACCTTCTTCTGCGGCGACGGCGCCGCCTTGACGGCAATCGTCGTGCCGGGCTTGCGCTTCATCACCTCGGGCGCGGCGCGCTTCTGCTCCGTTGCGAGCAGCTCGAGGATGATCTTAAGGACAAGCTCGCGCTCCGGCACGCTGCCCTTCGACAGCGTTCGCTGGATGACAGTCGCCATGCGCGGGCGCTGCGTGAATGATGGGTAGGCGCGGAAGATGAAGCCCAGGCTGCGCATCGCAGTGTCGCCGAACGTCGGCGTCGGTGCCAGCTCGTACAGGCCGAGCATGAGCATGAAGACGTCCTCGCTGATCGAGCTCTGCATCGGGTGTTAGCGCGGGGCCTGGATGACCGCAGGAAGTGCAGCTCACCTGCGTGATCGCATTCAAGGACGCAGCGTGGTCGGGATGCTGGCTGCGCATCTTGTCAAAGTCGGCGTGCTCGCAGAGCAGCGCCAGCATCGACATGAGCACACGCGGAGCCGTCTCCTCCTTGGTGCTCATCGGCGCGCTCGTGGCGTCGCCGAGCCGCTTGCGCAGCCTACGCAGGCTGTCTGTGCACGAAAAGACGTGAGCGCCCTGCTGTTCGAAGCCGCGCGATCGACTCACTCATGCAGAACGTGAGCGTCTTGATCAGCAGCGGGAAGCGGTGAGTCGACGTGTTGATAACCGTGCAGTAGCACGCAATGAGCTCCTGGAGCACTGGCGCTGCCGGGCGGTTCGGCGGCTTGCTGACCAGCGGCGTGAGGGCGCGCTCGAGAGCCTCTGCGAACGTCGACGCCGTCTTGGGCAGCGACGGCAGAGAGGCGCGGAAGATCTTGAGCAGCAGCTCGAGAATGAGATAGTCGTCGCTCTGCGGGCAGGCATGAGTTGTCTGCGCACGCTCGCAGGTCGCAGCACTCACCGTCTGCGCGCCCTTGAGAAAGGGCAGCAGCGCCTTGGCCTTGGCGATGGAGATCACCGACGGGTTCGTCGAGACGAGCAGATACACGGTACGGATGCGGTCGACGAGCGACGACGAGGGCAGGTCCTGCGCGTCGACGAGACTGTCGATCATCGCGTCGCTGAGGTTGCGCAGGCGGCCGAGGAGCACGGGCATCTCTGCAGGCTCGCAGCGCTGCATGACGCGCTCCAGCACCGCCTCGAGCGGCGACGGGCGCTCGCGAATGGCATTGGCCACGGCAATGAGCGTCGACACCTTGTCCTCGATCTTGGCCTCGGCGAGCTGCACCGCCAGCACGTCGTCGTCGATGTCCATGTCGTCTGCTGCGTCGTCCTTGCTGTCCAGGACCGACGTCTTGGCCGGCCGGCCGACCTTGTTCTCCGTCGGCGCCGCGAGGTCGAGCCACATGGCCCCGATCGTGCCCACGGCGAGGTCTTGCATGCCCACGTCCTCGTCGAAGACGCAGCGCACGATGCGCACGCACGCGTCGACGCGCGTCGCCTCCGACTTGGTCAGCGCGTAGGCGTTCGCGAGGAAGCGCAGCGCGCGCTTGCGCACGGCGAGGCCGGAGTCGTTGATGCGCTCGCTGAGCAGCGTATAGAGCTGCTCGAGGCGCTCGGGCGCGCGCAGGGCGAAGCGGGCGAGCAGGCCGAGCGTCGTCTCGCGCACACTTGCGCTCTCGTCGGACAGGCGTGTCTCGACCGCCTCACGGGCCACAGCGCTGTCGAGCAGTGCCTCGTCGACGGTGCTGACGCGGCCGAGCCCACGCAGTGCGCGCGTGCGGTTGCCGACCGCCTGTCCGTCGAGCGAGAGAAGCAGCTGGCTCAGCAGGAAGTCGTACGTGACCATGAACGCGCTCGAAGACACGAGCTCCTCCGCCACACCCGTCACGATGCGGTAGTCGTCCTCGGAGCGCATCTCGAAGACGTTGGCAGACGTCGTGCCGCCCTTCTGCGCTGCCCTGCGAGCCGCTTGAGAGAGCGACCGGCCGAGCGCGGCAACGAAGCTCTTGAGCTGTTCCGCCTGGCCGGCCGTGTTGGCGTCGTCTTCCTCTAGCGCGTCGAGCGCCGAGATTGTGCGCACAAGTGCCGCGGCCAGCTCGCAGCCCCACTGTGACGCCAGGAAGTCGCTGGCCGTCTCGGCCGTCTGGTCGTCCTTCTCGGACGCGTCGAGGTGCTCGAGAATGGACTTGTACGCCACGTTGAATGCATCGAGGCGGGTGAGGTCGCGATGCATCTCGATGTCGAGAATCGCATGCGTTGACACCTGCGAGAGCTTAGGCGCATCGACGCCGTTGAGCTCCTTGGCGCTGCCGAGACGCAGGTGCATGCAGCGAAGCTGGCCCTCGCGCAGCCGCGCTGCGATGGGTCCAAGGTGCTCGAGAGCGACGCCGCGTGCATCGGGCGACGACTTGGGGTCCTCAAGAGTGCTCGCGAAGGCACGGCAGAGCTCCGTCAGCAGCAGCGCGGCGGCAGGCCACTCTGGCAGGAATAGTGTGGCCAAGAGGTCGCCGACGAGGTTGTCCACAATCGCCACGTAGCTGTTCTCGGCCGAGGCCTTGACAACCTTGCCGCCGGCGCTGACACTGAAGGGCACGGAGTCAGAGGATGGCGTCGCTGCAGCCGCGAGCCGACTCACCGCTGCATCAAGTACGAAGCAATGTCCCGCGACGCGACCTTCGGGCCCTCCAGCGAGCGCGCCCAGCCCGCCAGCTCAAAGCTGGACTCGTCCTCTGCATCACCGTCTGCGACGTCGCGCTGAGTCTCGCCCGCTGCATCGGCGGTGCCGTATACTGCGCCTGCCCTGGCAACGGCAGCGCCGTCCGACGATGCCTGAACGAGCTGCAGCAGCAGCGCCGTGACCGAGTGAATGTGCCGGCCGGTGCGCAGGCTGTACTGCCGGCGATTCTTCTTCATGTCGGGCAGCTTGATGAGATTCGTGAGGATCTCCTCGATGATCCAGTTGCGCAGATCGGCGTGCCGCGCGAAGATACTGCGCAGCAGATTGAGGCACGGCAGACGGAGGCTCTTCATCGCCGCAGTGCCGCCGCCGAGAGCACTGATCGCAATGCGGCCGCGCGCCGCAGCCTTGGCGGCGTCCGTCTTGCCCTCGCTTGCACCGCCGGGATCCGGCTCGTTGACGAAGAAGGGCTGCACGGCCGCGTACACCGCGCTGATCACGATGGCCTCGGAGAGCGTCACCGAGCGAAGGTTGACGAGCCGCTGCACCTGGCGCAGCGCATCGCCAGTCTCGCGGAACATGCGGGCAAGCGCGTCTGAGCAAGCACGCGTGCCTTGCGAGCGCCGCGCGTCCTCCTCGCGCTGAACAGCCTTGGCCTTGGCTGCGGAGGGCCGGCCGCGGCCTCGCTTGGTCACAGGTGCGAGATCCTGTACCAGGCGCTCGAGCAGCGGATGCACGCCCATGGCGCCGCCGCACGCTTCGACAAACGGCAGTATGACGCGGTCGAGCGCGAGCTTGATGGACTCGACGCACGGGCGGATGAGGTCTTCTGAGATGAGGTGCTTCGGCAGATCCTCGCCCGAGAGAATGGCGAGGCAGCACTCGGCCGCGAGCACGCTGTACGTCACCAGGTTCATGCGCACACTCAGCGAGAGCTGCTGCACGTCCGGATTCTCTTCCAGCGGCGGCGTGTTCAGGCCGTCGTCTCCTGGGCTGGCCTTAGAGGCAGCCTGCTCTGCCGCCTGCTCCTCTTTCTCGACGTCCGACTTGTCGACGTCTGACTCTCGGCCGTCCTCGTCCTCGGGCTCGCCGCTCTTGCGCGGCGAGCGCGAGCGTGAACGCGACGCAGAGGTAGACGCACGCTGAGCTGCCCTGCGCGCAGCTGCCGCCGACTTGGCCTTGCTGGGCTTCTTGGCCGGAGCAGCGCTCGTGGCAGCTGCGGCAGCCGGAGGCAGCACTTCGACGCTTTCGGCCGTGCGGATGCCGCGCTCGATGATGCGCAGGAGACGTGCAAGGCGCTGCGGGTCGATGTCGGCGAGCCGCAACGGCGCTCCAGGCACGATCTTCTCCGGCGAGGCATTCGCAGCCGTGCCTCGTGCGATGCCGACGGGCGCGCTGGCACGGGCGCTCTGCGCAGCTGCGCGCAGAATGTCGCGCAGCACGCTGCTTTTAGGCACAGCGACGCCGCCGAGAACGTCGAAGTACTGCTCGCACACGCCCGGCAGCACAACCTGCGATCCTGCGCCGCTCAGCTCGTCACGGTCAGGCAGCGTATCGTCGGCCTCGAAGAGGTCGTCCATGAGGTCGACCAGCCGTTGCGTCGGCGCTGCAGGGAAAAGTGAGCTCAGGCGAATGCACAGCGCGCACTGGACTCACCTCGGCGTGCGCTATTCTTCACCACACCTCCACTGATGCGGATCAGCGTGCCACCAAGACGCCTGACACGACTGTTCGCCGGCGTCTGCGCGCCCGAGCTCTGCGTCGGAATGAGCTCGATCTCATCGTCTTCATACTCGCTGCCCTCGGCGTCCTGGCTGTCCCAATCCTCATCGTCCAGCAGCGGCATGCTGCTCTGCGCTGCCGGCCGCGTGCTGGGCAACGTCGGCCGGCTGCTCGGCCCGGAGACGGGGCCCGAATAGAGCGTGCTCGGCGCAGGCGACGGGTCGAACTGCACGCGCGGCGTGATGGGCGTGGTGGATGCGAAACGCGCGCGACTCGGCTGCGACAGCACGGGCACCTCGACATACATCGTCATCTTGGACGGCGTGAGGGGCAGCGGCTCGGCGCGCGCAGGCGGCAAGGTCGGCGTGCGGCGCTGCAGCTTGGCCGGCGACGTGGACTGAGGTGCGGCCGCGAGCTCTGGATGCGAGCGCTTGCGACGCATAGGACTGCCGTCGTGCGCCGGCTGTGCTCGCGGCGCCTTGATTGGCGAGGGATTGCCGCTGACGATGCTGGAGCCCGAAGGCGAGTCAAAGCCGTTGTTCGGACTGGCCGTGACATAGCCGCTGTGCACCGACGCTGGACTCTCGAACTGCGCGGGATGAGGCGCAACGGGCGTGCGCTGTCCTGCGCTGGTGCCTGCAAAGATGCGAGGCGCCATGGACAGCGCTGCCGTGCCGAGACCCGCCTGGTGCTGCGGCACAGGCGCCGACATGGCTGGCAACGAGCTGTAGTGTTCGCGCCGAGGCGGTGCAGCCGAGTGCTGCGGCAGCGGAGACGGCTGTGCCGGCCAGTTCTGTGCGATGTGGTACGCACTGCTAGCCGAATGCTCGCTGCCGGACGAGCCCGAGCGCGACGCGGCTGCGCGAGGGTACGGCTGCGGCACTATGCCGGGACTGCGATGCACGGGAATGTCCAGTGCGTGCGAGAGCGACGAGCGAAAGGAGCTGCCCGGACTGCTCTGCGACGAGGCCGAGCGCGGCGGCTGCGCGCTGTACGGCGGCGAGTGGTGCGGCTGCGGCTGCGACTGCGAGTACGGCGCAGGCAGAGCAGGCGGGGCGCGCGCCTTCTGGAGGTCGATGGGCGACTGCTGGTAGAACGGCTTGTAGTTCGAGGGATACGAGTCGTACGCTGAGGCAGTCGTCGGTGGCGGCGCAATGGCAGCGCTTAGCGCCGAGACTGGGGCACGACCACCTGTGCGACCCGTCGTCAGAGGACTGCCGGGGCGACGCAACTCGAGCGCGTACATGCACCTCGAGCGCGTACATGCACCTCGAGCGCATACATGCACTGCTTACTCACCTGACTGACTGCGCACGGCAGCTGGATGAGGCCCACGCAGGTGCTCGTCACCTGCGCCCCCACGAATGCTTCCAGAGCTGCTGCTGGGCTGAGCGGCCCACGAGCTCGGCGCCGAGAGATGCTGCCTAGGCGCGTGGCCGACGGAGTAAGGCTGCGAATGTGCCTGCGGCTGCGACTGCGACATGAGCTGCGCCGGGTGCGGCGCGGCGTATGGTCCAGGCAGCGGGATCACGGGCGAGTGGTGCTGCCGGTAGTCGTGGCCGGGATATGGGCCGGGGAACAGCGGCTGGCTGGGGTAGCCCTGCGGCGCAGCGTGATGAGGCGGCGCCGAGTGCCGTGGCTGCGGCGGCTGCGGCGGCGACTGCTGCTGCTGCTGCGAGAAGGCATACATGCCCGCATCGTACGGCAGACGACCCCAGTCGCCGCTGCCGCCTGCTGCACTGCTGCTGCTGCCGCCGCCCATGGCGCTGCCGAGCGAGCTGCCGGCCTGCTGCTGTGGCCAGGACGGATGGGCGGCGCGCTGAGGCGCCATCGACGAGCCGCTGCTCGACTGCTGCTGTGCGCTTGCCGGCAGTCCGGGCTGAGCAGCGAACACAGACGGCAGCGGCGCACCTCGCGACGGCCCGGCGGCCGACGGCGGCCCGCTCGGCGGCCAGGCGCCGTAGTGCGGGTACTGCGGGTCGCCCATGGCCGGTCGCGCCTGGCGAGACGACTCTCGCTCTAGCAGGCAGCAGAGAAGTGTGGCGGGTGCGACGCTGCGGCCATGAACAGCAGAGCAGTGTAGCGGGCGAAGTGCAGACGGACTGGAGAGTGAGGGTGGGGATGCGGTGGCTGAGAGACAAGGAATGCTGCGTGGCACGGCCGAGCAGGACAAAAGTGAGCCGCTCGAGGTCGAGCGCCGCCCCGAGCGAGATGCTCAAGCCGCGGCTCCTGCTGCCGCGCCGGCCGGCCAGCACAGCGGCGCGCACGAGAGCGGCGCCGACGCGCGCCACTTAACGCGCTCACGCGCGCGTCGCCAGGCGCGTCTCTGGCGCCGGCTCTGCTCCTCAGCTCGTCGGCGAAACAGGCGCAGAGAGGCACGTCAAAACGCTGGATGCTGCATCATCGAGCTCTGGACGCTGTCAAGGTTGTGCAGGGCTGAGGAAGGCGGTGCAATGCTGGCCCGCGCCCGCCCGTAGGAGCACGGCGAGCCGCGCCGCCGAGCCTCTCCCACTGACCACGGCAGAGCGATGCAGCAGGGGAAACAGCACAGCGTCCGTCGCAATACAGGCATGGTGGAGGCAAACGCAGCCTTCTCGCCGACCGCCCGCCGCCGACGGGCGGGGGCGGCGAGCAGCAGCAGCGGGTGTAAGTGTTGGTCGCTGGGCTTGCGGCCGCGGCGGCGCACGTGCGCGGTGATGTGCCTCGGCGCAGGCCGGAGCCGAGGCCGCGCCAGCTGCAGGCACGCCAGCACGGCGGCGGGGCACGCACGGAGTCGCGGGCGCGCCTTCCGCCAGGTTCCTCGCGCTGCCCGCCCGCCGGCCGGCCGTCTGTGCGCCGCCGGCGTGTTGCCAGCGCCGCCGCCATCGCAGCGCCCGCCGAGCTCCGTGCAGGTGGGTGGCTCTGCGCGGCGGGCGCCTCTCTGCCCGCTACCACCACCCTCTCGCACTCTTGCCCACCCGCACCATGTCGTCCACCACGCTCAACTCCAAGGTCCCGTCGCTCTCCAAGGCGCAGGCCGTGCCGCCGTCGTGGAAGGACCTCGGCAAGCTCGCCAACGACACGCTCACCAAGGACATGTGAGTGTGCTGCTCCACTTGCGGCACAGCGGCCGCCTGGACGGCGTGCTGCGCCTCACCGCGCCTGCACTGCCGGGCCGTGCCGATCCTGCACTGCTGCACCGCTCTTGCACTGTCCGCACCCTCTCGCACACTCTCTGACACCCTCCTGCAGCCCCGTCCACGGCTCGACCCTCGAGGTCAAGACCAAGGCGCCCAACGGCGTGCAGTTCCGCGTGCTCGGCGCGCGCGACGCCAAGAGCGGCAACATCAACGGCGACCTCGAGATCAAGCTCGCCGACAAGAAGCGCGGCCTCACGCTCACGCAGTCGTGGCTCACCAGCAATGTGCTGCGCAACCACGTCGAGTGCGTAGCATGCGCGCCGCACTCCCATGCCGCACACAACTGACCCGCGCACCAGGCTCGAGAACCAGATCGCCACGGGCCTCAAGCTCGAGCTCATCTCGACGCTCATCCCCGAGAAGCAGAGCAAGAACGCCATGTTCGCCGCCAGCTACAAGATGCCCGGCCTGCACACGCGCTCGCACATCGACCTCTTCAAGGTAAGCATGCGGGCCCGTGTCTCCGACGGCCCGGCGCCCGAGTGGATTGCGCGCGACTTTGCCGCGCGCCAGACGCGCGCCCAGGAGGCGGCTGAGCGGCGCCAGGCGCGCGAGGGCGAGAGCGGCGCACCGCGCGCACGTCCGGTGATCCCGGCGCCGCTGCCGCCGTTTCCGTCGTCGTCGGGCAGTGCTGCAGCGGCGGCGCTGGCAGACCTGAGCGCGCTGCCACCGCTGCCGCCAAGTCCGCCGGCGCCGCCCGCAGGCGCGGACAAGGCGACTGGAGGCATGTCCGCTGGCCCGTCTTGGAGTGCGCGCGCGCCGCGAGAGCCGCGCGAGCTGCGTCCGTTCGTGCCGCCGCCGTTCCTGTCGGTGCGCGCGAATGCGCGCACGCGCTTCAGCGACGAGGGCCTCGGGCCGGTGCGCTGGAAGGTCACGCTCGTGGCGCAGGGCATGCTTGAGGCGGGCGTGAGCGGCGAGGCAAAGGCGGCACCTGTGAGTGCGCGGCGCTGGGGTGCTGCCGCGCGCGTGTGTCCAGGTGCTGCAGGATGTCGAAGCGCGTGCTGTGTGCTGTCTCGTCCACGACGTGTCTCGACAAGCGCTGACGCGCTCCTCCTCGTCCAGGGCCCGACCGTGACTGCCGACGCCGTGGTTGGCCGTGACGGCTTCCTGCTCGGCTCGGAGGCGTCGTACGACGTGCGCGACGGCAAGGTGCAGCGGTACAACCTCGCCGCCGGCTTCTCGGCTCCCGAGTACGCCGTCACGCTGCACGGCCTCGGCAACCTGAGCACGTACAGCGCCAGCTACTACCACCGCGTCAACTCGGACATCGAGACGTCGGCGCGCGCCACGTACGACTCCAAGGCCCCGGCCAGCAACGTCAACCTCGAGGTCGGCACGAAGACGTGAGTGTGCTGCCGACGTGTGTGCGAGACCACGGCTGACGCAGCGCGCACTCAGCTACCTGGACAACGCCGCCTTCGTCAAGGCCAAGATCAACAACGCCGGCATCCTGTGCCTCGGCTACACGCAGGCCCTGCGCCCGGGCGTCAAGGCCTCGCTCGGCCTCGCGCTCGACACCGTCAAGCTCTCCGACGCCGGCGGTGCCAACGCCCACAAGGCCGGCTTCAGCCTCGTCTTCGAGGCCTAAGCGGCACTGCTTGGCCATGCGCCGGGCCCTCGTGCCATGCGCCACCGCCCGATGGACCCGCCCCGGCATCGTGCGTGTGCGCGTCTGTGCGAGGACCTGCCTCTGAACGAGACACTAGACCAACGCTGCTCGCTTCTTCCTGCCGTCGCTCTGCCGTCGCACGCAGGCGCGCTGTCTGAATCAAATGAATTGCACACATCGGTGACGAGCAGGAGGAAAGATGGCTGGGGAAGCGTTGGGACAGAGGCTGAAGGTCGTGGTCGTCAGGCCTGCGACTCGCGCGCCAGGCGGTCGCGCAGCCGGTCAGCCCTGTTGCGCGGCGCAGCGCCGAGCTGCGTCGGCACGTTGAGCTGCAGAGCGAGGGAGAGAGGTCAGCGCGCACGCGCGACAGGGGCGAATGGTGCACAGACGCGCGACGTACCATGTCGAGATAGCTGCGCGCCAGCTCGGCGGCCCACTCGCCCTGCGGCAGCTCGTCGTCGCCCTCTTCCTCGTCGCTCTGATCGCCCGGCGGCGGCGGCGGCGGCGGCGGCGCCTCGTCGTACTCGTCGCCCGTCGCTTCGCCGTCTGCGGCGCGCTTGCGCTTCTTTGCCGCCTTGCGCTCCTCGCGCCGGCGCACCACAGCAGCACGCGCCCGCTGGATGCCCGCCTGCGCCGCACCCGCATTCACGGCGCCTTGCAGGTGGTGCGTGGCGGCGGCGAGGATGGCGTCGTCGCGCGGACGCTCGAACGGCGGCAGGAAGGGCGCGCCGGGCGGCCGCGCGATGCCAGAGCTGCCGCTCGAGGGCGGCGGCAGCGAGAGCGAGGAGAGCTGCAGGATAAGCAGGCCGGCGTAGAGATGCAGCGCCGGCTCGACGCGGTACGGGAAGCGATTCACGCTCCTGCAAAGACGCCTCAGCAGTGCAGCGAGGGGCAGCACGCACACACGACTCACAGCTCAATCTCCTCGAGCGCCTCGCGGCCCTTGCCCGCCTGGATCATCAGCGGCACAAGCTCGAGCATGAGCTTGGCGCGCTGCGGATGAGGCGAGGCAGCGTCAGCATGCGGCGTTGCGCTGCTCACGCAGCGCACTCACCAGGCTGCCGCGCCGGCGCATCAGGCCGCGCAGGTATGCGATGCGTGCCTGCACGGCGGCGTCGCTGCCGCTGCCGCTGCCTTGCGCCTGGCCCTCTGCGACGGCCTGCTGCTGCGCATGCAGGCCCGCGACGTCGAGGCCCAGGCGCCAGAGGTCCTGCGTCTTCCACTCCCATGCGAGCATGAGGATGCGCAGTGCCCGCGCCGCCCTAGCAGCATCCCGGCGCGCCAGGCTGAGCAGCAGCACGTCGTGGGTGCGCTGCAGCACGCGGCTGCGCTGCGGCAGCGCCTGGCGCGTGGCGTCGGGGCGCGCGGCGGCGGCGGCGGCGGCCAGCGCGGCGGGCAGGCTGGGCGCGAGCGGGATGGGCGCGTGCGGCTCTGCGATGAGCAGCTCGGCGCCGGGCAGCGCACTGCTGCGCCGCCGCCCGTACGTCTCGAGCGGGCGCGCGGGTGCGTGGTGGAAGAAGAGCGCGGCCGATGCATGTGTGGCGGCACTGCCGCGCAGGTGCGCCGGCCGCGGCTTGGAGCGCATCGCGGGGCCGGCGCAGTGGGGGATGGGCAGGGGTGTGGAGGCGCTGAGGATGGACGCGAGGCCCAAATTTCTCTCCGCGTCACGCGACGCCGCAGCAGCGACACGACACGCCCGGCGGCTGCGTGGCCTGCTCGTCGCACGGCCAGCCCTGGCAGGCAAGATGCTCACGCTGAGAGCAGCACAATCGAGCGCATGATCGCCCGTATGGCCGCTCGCGGGAGGAGTAGCACAGGCGTGCCATCGGGCTCGGTGCGCGGCGCCGGCGTTGCTCATCGCGCGCTGGCCGAGCGTCGCGCGGCCCGATGGCTCGGCCATGTGGGCCGCGCCGCTTGGCAGCGCCAGACGCATGAGGCAGGTCCCTGTGCATGGTGCCAAGCGTCTGGCGCTGCTGCTGCCGCATGCCGAAGCAGCACACATCAGCGGCGCCTCTCCAGCCACCTTGCCGGCGCGGGGTCGTTGCGGTGCGGGATGGGCGGAGGCGCGGCGGGCAGATTGCCGAGCGGCTCCGAGCGCTCGGTGGCACGTGAGGACGCGAAGGATCTCCAGGGCCACCTTTGCGGCAAGGCAAGGCACCGCTTGCAGCACGTCTCGCTTCGGCGGCGTGCTCGAATGCTGCAGGTGTGCCGGCGATTACCAACAGCATGCGGGTGCAGCGCAAGTGCCGAGTGGGCGGCGGCGCTGCGTGACGTCTGCGGCCGTCACGGTCGAACCGGCGCGGCGTGGAGGAGGCGGCGCGGCGGCTCGGCGCTGACGCCGGCCGGAGATCTCTCCTCCGCGCGCTCGGCGAGCTTCTCATGCGCTGCCGCTGCCGCTGCCACGCTGCCACCTCCTCTCTCCGCGGCGGGGCATCTCCGCACCCGCACTGCCCGGCTGTCCTGCGGTACCCTGTGCCGGTGCTGCTGGGCTGCCGCTCTGCACATGCTGCAGCTGCCCCGCCTGTGTCATCCGGCAGCAGAGAATGCCGCTCCTTCTCCACGGCGGCGCTGCCGTGGGCGCATCGCTCGTCACTCGCCGAGGAGCCGCGTCCGCTGCGCGCGCTGCCAGCACGGCCCAGCGCCTACATAAGGGCGCCCCGGAGATCATCGCCACGCGCCGCTCCCTCTCCCACTCTCCACACACACACACCCACACACCACTCTTACCCCTTTACTACTTGCCCGCCATGCCGTCGCTCCCCACCTCCTTCAAGCTCAACAACGGCCTCAGCATCCCCAGCGTCGGCCTCGGCACGTGGCAGAGCCCCAAGGGCCAGGTGCGCGACGCCGTGTGCGCCGCGCTCAAGGCCGGCTACCGCCACATCGACTGCGCCTGGGGCTACCAGAACGAGGGCGAGGTCGGCGAGGGCATCCGCCTCAGCGGCGTGCCGCGCGAGGAGATCTGGATCACCAGCAAGGTACGCAGCCAGCGCGCGCATGGCGCGCCATGGCAGCGCGAGCCATGGCGCGCCAGTGCGCGCGCGCAAACCTTCTGCTCATCATCCACTGACACCTGCCTTCCTCTGCGCGCGCTCAGCTCTTCGAGTTCCACCACAAGGTACGCACGCGCGCGCTCGCCGTCTGTGCGCGCGCATCGCATGCTGACCCATGCCTCTCCACAGCACGTGCGCCAGGCCGTCGAGGACACGCTCCAGAAGCTCGGCGTCGAGTACCTCGACCTCTACCTCATGCACGTGAGCATTGCGCGCGCGCATACAGTCACCACACACGCCCCGTGCTGACGCCCTCTTCTGCAGTGGAACGTCGCCCTTGAGCCCGACGTGCCGGCCGACGGCTCGCTGCCGCGCGCGCCCAAGCGCAAGGAGAACGGCAAGCCCATCGTCGACCGCGAGCTGTCGGACAACCCGCTGCCGTGCTGGCGCGACCTCGAGGCCCTCGTCGACGCCGGCCTCGTCAAGTCGATTGGCGTGAGCAACTTCAACATCCGGCGGCTGCGCGCGCTCCTCAAGGACGCCAAGATCAAGCCGGTGGCCAGTGAGTGCACGACATGAACGCGCGCACGCGCGCAATACTTGCTCATGCCCTGCTCTCCACCTCCAGACCAGGTCGAGCTCTCCTTCACCTGCCCGCAGCCCGAGCTGCTCAAGTTCTGCATCAGCCAGGACGTGCTCCCGCAGGCCTACAGCCCGCTCGGCTCCACGGGCGCCAGCCACGCCAGCCTCGACGCCGTGAGTGGCACGCGCGCGCTGTCTGTGCGGCATTCACATGCAGTGCTCACCATCGCCCTACCCCCAGATCGAGAAGCTCGCCAAGAAGCACAACTGCGAGGGCGCCAACATCCTCATCTCGTGGCAGGTCGCCCGCGGCGCCAACGTGCTCCCCAAGTCCGTCACCGCCTCGCGCATCGCCAACAACCTCAAGCGTGAGTGGCGCGTGCACATCCATCGCGCGCGCATGTGCTCATCCTCCCTCTCTCCTCCCAGTCGTCGACCTGTCCGACGACGAGGTCGCCGAGCTCGAGAAGCAGGCCGCCGCGCAGCCCTTCAAGAAGGTCTGCGACCAGTCGGAGGACTTCGAGTACGACATCTACGAGGCCGACCACCCGCAGAACAACGACAAGGCCCAGGCCAACCTCTGAAGCGGGTTGCACATCTGCCGCTCGTCGTCGATGTTCCTGCTTCGGTGTAGTAATGGTCCAGCGTGGGGAATGACAACTCTTCAGCACTACCCTTGGGTGAATCGTGACGGTGCGTGCTCGGTGAGCGGAGGGAGGGTGGGGAAAGCGAAGGCGGAGCCGAGGCAGGAGGCAGTCGCGCGCTCATCATCGGGCTTCCTTCGCGCGCGGCGGGGATCTCGCCGCGCGCGCGTCGGTGGCCCGTGCGCGTCGCGCTCGCATTGGCGCGACTCCTCCGATTCCAGGCCTTCTCGAGCTCGCTACACATCGGACAAGCCCATCGCTGCTACAACAGCACGAGGCAGCTATCTCACCTGCATATCGTCTATGTGCAGGCCATCGGCGGTGCTCATCCCATGGGCATGAGACGGAGGCAGCGGCGGCGGCCGGCGCATCGCGATCGGGTTCGCAAAGGTAAGCTCGTCCTCGCCCGCCCCCGCAGAGTGATACATGCTCTTCGCCATCTGCGGCGCTGCAATTGCTCTACGTCAAGCCATTGCCGCCTCGATGTTGACCGCTCCAGCTCAACAAAGCATGCAATTCCCGAGAGAACGGTGCCCAAGAGAACGGTGCAAGACAGCAGCGTGACGTGTGCAGGTGAGGGCCGACGAGGAACAGAGCCAGCTGTTCCGCAGCAGACCACGCAGGGCACCTAGATGAGCTTCCAGAAGCCAGCCTGGTTCTGCAGCACGGGCCCGGCATGGCGTCAGCTCGGCGTTCGGAGGCACAACGATGCTGCGCCTTGGACGCACCAGGTCAAAGTAGGCCTCGTTGAATGCGCCCGGATTGTCCATCGACCACTGCGGACATGTCTGCGGCGCGCCGCAGCCGTCAGTCTGCCAGAAGCCCTCGACGAAGGGGCCGCAGACGTCGACGTTCATCTGCGACGTGGGTGCTGTGTGAGCTGATGAGGGCATCTGCGGCACGAATGGCGGGCATTGCGCACGACGATCTGGTGCGCTGTGTTGCAAGAAGAGAGCGTCAGTCAGCCCGGAGGTGCTCTCGTCTCGTCGGTCTGCCAGACGCACCTGCAAAGCGCTTTTTGATCGAGCACGCGGCCGTCTTGGGAAACGCAGCGTGCGGCTTGCCCCACGTCGACGGGTCTAGCACGCCGCGCACGTCGCCGATGCTGCCCTTTGGCGCCTTGCTGCGCGGCCAGTACCAGATCTGCCGCGGGGCATGTCAGCCTCGACGACGCAGCGGCGCAGTGTCGGGGTACGCACGAAATGCGCATTTCTCCTGCTCAGCGGAGAGGCGCCTCTTGCGGCGCCGGCTGCTTCTCGCGCCCGTGCCGCCGGCGAGGTTCTGCATGCTGTTTGGGCGCCTGGGAGTAAGAGTGGGCGCGTGTGGAGGCACGTCACGATAGGACGGCAGCAGCAGGACGCCGTGCCTGTGCGAGAGCGACGGCGCACAGACGCGTCCCAAACGGCGAGCTTGCGCGCGCGGCGGTGGGAGCGCGATAAAGGCGCCGCGAGGCGCGCGCGCAGCCATTCTTACTCTGACTGCTGCCTCTGGGTCGCTGCTGGGCGAGTCGTGAGCATGTTCATTCAGCTAGTGCGACTACGCTGGGCGCTGCTGCGGCGTCTCCAGCAGCGGCTGCCGGCGCAGACGTTTAAGGCTGAGTCTGGAGCGGAGGTCCTGGCGGGAGGGGCGCGTGATGCGAGCTGGCGGGCGGTGCACGCTGACGCTGCCGTGCGGCGGTGGGCGCGACTGCTCCCAGCCAGGCGGGCCGGCCGTGCATCCATCGCAGCGCCTCACGACCCCGGCCGTGCGCGCCTCCCGTCCTCATCCTCTCCACACACGCAGTCGCCGCTGCCACGTCCCTGCCACGAGCCGCCTCCGCAGCACCTCGGCGCCCACCTCGCCGTCCGCGCTGCCAGGCCCGCGCGCTCGCCGCTGCTCCGTGTGCCGCACCCGCGCGCCGTCGCACCGCGGCCTCCACGTCCGATAGCGCCTCGTCTGCGCTGCTCTAGACGCAGCTGCCTCTCTGCATCGACCTGGATACCCTGGCCACCGCGCATCTCTCGCTTCGCATCTGCACTCCGCGCTCCGCTGGCCGAATCGCTCCAGCAGCAGCGCACATCTGCGCCCATCTGCGGCAGATAGCCGCTGCCTCGCCCAACCGGCGCGCGCTTGCTGCCTCGCAGCGCCCCACTCTCTCGTCCGCGCCTCCAGCGGCCCGCTTTGTTCCCGGCGCAGCCAGCGCCGCGCAACCGTCTCGCACGTAGCAGAAGCCTCGCCGGGCCGCGTAGCAGCGCGGGCAGCGCTCGCCGCACCTCGGCCGCGCGGGCCTCTGCCCTGCCTGCCGCCGCCGCCGCCGCCGTTGCTGCTGCCGCTTCTGCCACTCCTCGCACTCCCCTCTGCGGTCAGCTGCGCCCTCCTCTTCCCTCGCCGCGCGCATGCCCGTGGTGCATGCCTCGGCGCTGGCGGGCGCGTGTGCGGGCCTGGTAAGCAGCATCCTCACCTGTCCGCTCGACGTCGTCAAGACGCGCCTGCAGGCCGCCGGCGCACTGCCGGCACAGCTGTGCGGCGCGCCCAACTTTGGCGCCTCGGGCATCGGCGGCCGCGGTGAGTATGCGCGCCCGAAGCCGGGGGCGCCGGCGCCGCCGCAGCGCGTGCCGGGCGGACTCAATGTTGGGGGTGAGTGGACAATCGGCCCCTTCTCTCAAAGAGGGCCGGCTTCTACTCCTTCCCCTTCGCCGCAAGGCTCTTTTCGTTTCGCATCTTTGTGCTGTGGACCGGCGGCGGACCGTGCTCACGCGCCTTGTCTGCAGCGGTGCTGCGCAAGATCTGGCACGAGGACGGGCCGAAGGGCTTCTACCGCGGCCTGGGCCCGACAATATTCGGCTATCTGCCGACGTGGGCCATCTACTTTACCGTGTACGATGCGTGCAAGAGCGGCTTTGCGCGGAGAGGTGAGTGCTGTTGGTGACGGGCAGCGCCGCGGCGCAGCGCTGACGCTCGGCGCACAGAGAACGCACACGACGACGAGTTTCTCGTGCACATCGCCAGCGCCATGACGGCGGGCGCGGCCAGCACGTGCTGCACGTCGCCGCTCTGGGTTGTCAAGACGCGCTTCATGGTGAGGCGAGCCCTGGCGCGCTCTGCACATGCCAGGCTGCTCACGCTTCTCCACCCGCAGCTGCAGTCGACAAAGGACTCGGACGTCCGGCCATACCGGCATACGGGCGATGCCTTTGTGCAGATATGGCGCACCGAGGGCTTCCGCGGCTTCTACCGCGGCCTGCTGCCGTCGTTGTTTGGCGTGAGCCACGTGGCGATCCAGTTTCCGCTGTACGAGCAGTTCAAGAGCTGGACTAGTGAGTAGGCCGAAGCGCCAAGTGCGCCAGCAGCTGACGTCTATGCCCCACAGTGGACCGAGTAGGCACCGACGAGCTGCAGCCAAGCGTGATCCTCATGTGCTCGAGCAGCGCAAAGATGATCGCCTCAGTGCTCACGTACCCGCACGAGGTGCTGCGGACACGCCTGCAGATGCAGCCGCGCATCGCCGCCGCCGCCAAGGCCGTCGCAGAGGGCACGCCGGTCGCCCCACCGCCGCCGCCGCCGCCAGCAGCAGCAGCGCCGACGCGGCCAGGGCGGCCAGAGAAGGCGCCGGGGCGGGCGCTGCACACGCTCGCCTCGACGCCGCGCGTGCGTGCCGGAGGCGGAGCCACGTCGTCAAGAGGCGCCAGCCGTGGCATCTCGCACATGGGCAACAAGGGCAACGGCGGCCGCTACTCGGGCGTGCTGCAGGCCTGCACGACGATCGCACGCGAGGAGGGCATCCGCGGCTTCTACCGCGGCATGGGTGTCAATCTCGTGCGCACCGTGCCCAGCTCGGCCCTGACGATTCTCACGTGAGTCGCGGCAATGAAGGAGGGGATGTGCCCAGCTGACGCTTTGTATCTGCAGCTACGAGGTGATGATGCAGCACCTCACGGCCGGCGACGATGACGGCGACGCGCACGTGGGCGACACAACGACTGACAGCGACGGCAAGCGGTGATTTGCAGCAGCAGCACAAGCAGCAGCCTCTCCCTCTACAGCACCACATTGATATCTCTCTTCACCATCGTCTCGGACGTCTGCTGATGTGCTGCAGCGGCTTCCTGCGGCCCCTGCAGCTGCCGGGTCGCGGCTGCCGCTCTCGCACTCGTAACTAGGCCTCGTCGTGCCGCCTGCATGTCCTTTGCCTTGCTATCCTGGCCCTCAAGGGCCTTGCCAGGGTCTCGCTGCTCGTCACTGAAAGCGGGCTCGCCTGTTGCCTGAGTCGGCGCACTGACCAGTCCTTGGGACAGCACCTGTCATGCTCACGCTGCGCTGCGCGCTTCTGTGCTCGTCTTGACGCAGCAGCACCACGCCCTTGAAGCTGTTCAGGCGGCAACGCGCACGTCGAGCAAGCACGAAGGGTGGCGCTGCATGCTGAAGATGCTCTCACCGCAGCGGGCACCTGCGGCTGACGTCGCAGTCGGCCTCGGGCGGCGCCGGCGATCTTGGGCTTGCGGCGCACGCGGCGCGGGGCAGGCAGGCCAGCACAGCAAGCGGCGGCAGGGGCGCGGCGAAAGAAAGCTCGGCGCTCGCGGGCGGCGGTGCGTCATCAGCCCGAGGTCCGCCCTGGCGCTCCGTCCGAGCATCCCGTCCTGTCCCCGCACGGCAGCCTCGGAGGCATCGCATCGCTTCATGCACGATGAGAGGGATGCGTCTCGTCGCTCTCTTGGGCTGAGGCGCCGCAGCACTTGCGCCATCGGGAGCCTCAGGGGCCTGATTGCGGGGTCCTCTATAGGTCTTGCCCCTCGCGCGCCGGGCGCAGCCAGCATGATGGCTCGCTGCGACGCACGCTCGCCCCCACATGGCTTGAGATGGACGCTCGGGCGGCTCATGATCGGCGCTCATCTCGCCGCCCACTCCAGCGGTCATCGTTGAGCGTTGAGAGGCCTCTCGGGTGGGGCGCGGGCCGCTCCGGTTCCGCGCCTGCTTCTGGCGCCGACGCCGCCTCGCCGCCGCGTGGAAATTCGCTCGCGACGCCAAGCGGGCAGGCCGTCTGTGTGTGCCAACGCCGAGGCTGCGCGCGGCGCCGAGGCCGAAAGTGCAGGCGCCGCAACGTTGGCTCACCGCCTCACGCACCGCCAGCAAACATTCACCGCCTTCTCTCAGCTCCGTCGCATCCTGGATCACCACCACCACACTGCTGCACGCGCATCACGACTCGCACCGAGACGCACACACATCCTCGCCGTTCATCGCACGACGCATACAACCGCGCCACTACGGCGTCCTCTGCCCATCTTCGCGCCGGCGCCACCATGAACGCCGCCGCATCCAGCAGCAGCCCGGCCGGGCCCTCTGCCGCCGCCGCTGCCTCCTCCTCCACCGCACCGCCGTCGAGCGCACTGCGCCAGCGCCCCGCACACCGCCGCCGCGCCTCGCAGCCGGCCGTGTCGTCGCGCCCGGGCCGCAGCGGCGCCTCGCACGCCGCAGCGCGCGCGCGCTGGGCCGCACGCCTGGAGGAGCCGAGCGACGAGGCGGGCACGAGCGGCAGCAGCAGCGGCGCCAGCAGCAGTGATGAGAGCGACGAGGAGATGTGGGGCGCGCGCCGCAGGAGCATCGACTATGTGAGCAGCAGCGACGCGTGACGGGTGATGTCAGGTGACCGGTGATGCTGGGTGGTGGCGCGCGAGGCTGGGCAGCTCGATGCCTAGGGTCAGCCTCCTGGCATGGCACTGGCGCGCGTGTAGCACTGTATGGGAGCTGCTGTGTCTGCGAGAAATCGCTCTGCTCCGGCTGCCCAGTCGCAGTCCTCCGCCCGCCTTGCCGCACCGTGCTGACACTCGCCTCCAGCTGGACCTCTCGCCGTCGCTGCCCTACACGCTCGTCTCGCTGCGCTCGCACCTGCTCTCGCAGCTGGCCGAGCTCGAGGCGCGCGTGCGCTCCCTCTACCCGGCCGCCGACGGGCCGTCGCTGGCGGCGTCGTTCCTGGCGCAGGCGTCGGCGCTGCGCAACGACGTGCGCCGCCTGGGCACCTTCCTGCCGCGCGTGCCCGCGGCGCTGACGCTACCGCAGGTGCCGTCGCTGCCCGCAGCGCCGACGTGGGACATGGCCGAGCTGGCCGCGGCGTGGGAGACGCTCTCTTTCCAGCTGCCGTCGGGCGGCGGCGACATGTTGGCGTCGCTGCGTGCGCGCTTCGAGGGCTGCCAGGATGCCTATGCGGCACTGACGCTGCCCGACTTCTTCGGCGCCTCGACGCGCGCCGCGTTCGACGAGGGCATGATGAGCCCCGCGGCGGCGCACTTTGAGGCGCTCGTCGCCAAGGTCAAGGCCACGGGCGAGGACGTGCGCGCCAAGGGCCATGCCCGCGCCTCGTCCGTCGCCAAGGCCGCGCGTGACGCCGAGGACCGCCTCTACCAGGCCGCGCTCGAGCTCGCGGGGCAGGGCCAGAAGCTGATCCGCTACGAGCACCTGCCGGAGCTGTGGAAGAACAACTCGCACATTGTGAGTGCAGCGCAGAACAGCGCGCCGGCCGCGGCGCTCATCACTCTCCTCGCAGCTGTCCGGCTACCGCTTCATCCCCAAGTCGAACCTCTCTGCGCTGCTGCGCTCCACGTTCCAGATCCACAACGAGACGGGCAACATCCACTCGCACCTGCTCGGCGCCATCATCATCCTGCCGCTCTTCTGGCCGAGTAAGGGCCTCGACCCGGACACGACGCCCATGGACCGCCTCGTGCAGACCGTGTACCTCGTCGCGGCGCTCAAGTGCCTCGTGCTCAGCGTCAGCTGGCACGTCATGGCCGGCTGTGCCGACGCCTGCTGGTTCGAGCGCTTCGCGTGCGTCGACTACACGGGCATCGCCTGGCTCGTGGCCGCGAGCGTGTGGACGCTGGTGTACAACGGAGTGAGCACGGAGAGCGTCCTCTACGGCAGTGCCCAGCTGACACGCTCCACGCAGTTCTACTGCCAGCCGAATCTGGCGCTCTTCTACAGCATCACGACGTTCCTCGTTGGCCTGATGGGCGCGACCGTGCCGTGGGCGGCCTGGTTCAACCAGCGGCAGAACAAGGGCCTGCGCATCTGCGTCTTCCTCGCCATGTGCTTCACTGGCCTGGCGCCCTTTACGCACGCCGCCTACGAGCACGGCCTGCTCAAGACGGTGCTCTTCTTCCAGCCCATCGTGCCCAGCCTGCTCTGCTACATCGGCGGCCTGGTGTTCTACGCCTTCCAGTTTCCCGAGAGCATCGCGCCTGGCCGCTTCGACACGTGGGGCCATGCTCACCAGATCTGGCACGTGAGTGTGCTGCCTGTGCCGCGCCAGACCTGTCGCTCATACCTCCTCCAGCTGGCCATCGTCGGCGCGATCCTGCTGCACTACCGCGCCGCGCTCATCTTCCACGAGAATCGCTTCGACTTCAGCTGCGCCGCGACGCCGTCGCCGACGCTCAGCACGCACGCCTCGGCGCTGCTCGAGGCCGCCGGCGGCCTCACGGGCATCTACGGCCTCGGCGCCGCCGACGACCGCGTGCTCGGCTGGCGTCGCGCCATCGGGCGCCTCGGCAACGGCGCCGTCGGCACGGCGTGGAACCGCCTCGTTGACTGGACGCAGACGTGGTAGCCCCGTCGCCCCCTTTCTGCACTGCTTCGTCCCGGACCGCACATACCGTCACCTTCCCATACAGACGCGCGCATTCACATAGACTGCCATTTCGCCGCCGTGTGTGTCGTACTGGCAGGTGCGAGCACGAGGGTTGGCGCAGGCTGAGTGATGCTGTCAGGGCTTATGGATCCCGTGCGTGCCGTCGTCAACACCGCAGCCACAGCATCACTCTGGCACACTCTACTGCATGCTGAGTGCGCATGCTGCAGTTCTGTCGAGACACTGCGGCACGGATGATGCTGGCGGCAACAGGCGCTGGGCCTCCGCTCTGCACAAGGGCTCAGGGAGGCCTCGTAGCGCAAGACACGGGTCGCTTTGCTCCCTGTGGTGCGGGGGTCTGTGTCAGGCTTGTGTATGCAACCCGGCGGAACCCGGCTTAGCGGGGTTGTATGGTCCAGTGGTTACGACGTCAGATTCTGATTACGAATCTACGCATGCTTTGCGTTCTGAAGATCATGGTTCGATTCCGTGTACGACCTTCCTTTTTGCTTTTGGCCCACCTGACTTTAGCCCTCCTTTTTGCACCTTGGCCTCGGGGTCCCGCTGCGCCGTCTAAGCTCCACTGCTTGACTCCTGCGGGCCAGCGGGAGGCTTGGGTCGTTGTCCGGCATGCTGTGAGGTGTGCTGGAGCGCTGTAGAAGGGCTCGCCGACGGGGCCATTTGCGACCTTGTTGGCACCGGATCTCGGGAGTGACGCGCCCCGCACGCCGCGCCTTGGCTGTGCTGCCGCTGTCACCTGTCACTTGCTTCCCACCCCTCACCCCCATGTCGCTCTCCTCTCCGGCACCGGGCCAGGGTGCCGCGGGCGCGCCACCACGGCCCGTCTCTGCGCTCTTCGATGCGCCGGGCGCGCACGAGGAGCGGCGTGTCAAGAAGGCCGGCATGCTGCGGCTGCCCGGCGGCACCCCGGTGCGTGCAGCAGAGGCGCCCCGGCATTGCCCAGCACTCACCCCGGCCACAGGCGCTCGTCGCGTTTGGCATCTCGCTCGTCGCCTTCACCGTGCAGACCGAGGCGGCGCAGTACGTGCAGCAGGGCCTCGGCTACCGCAAGCCGTTCCTGTCGCTGTGAGTGTGCGCCGAGTCGCGAGCCGCCGCAGCGGGCACTGACACACACGCAGCTACCTGGGCCACTCGTCGTTCCTCTCGCTGCTGCCGCTGCATCTCCTCTACCTGCGCCTGCGCCACCCGTCGCTGCCCCTCTCGCACCACCTGCACCTCATCGCGCAGAACCTGCACTGGCAGCTCTCGCCGCGCACGACGAGCCTGCCGCCGACGGCCGAACGCGTGCGCCGGCGCCTCAGCAGCATCGGCAGCCTGGGCCGCAGCAGCATCGCCTCGGACGAGGGCGGCTGGGCCGTCGAGGCGGCGCGCGAGCCCCGCGAGCGCGCTGCGCCGCGCTACGACGGCTGGCTGCAGGAGACGTGCGGCTTCGATCCGTTCCGCCTGCTGGGCTTACTCGCCGTGCTGACCGTGGGCATCACCGTGCCGGCCCTGAGCTGGTGAGTGGGTGGAGGTGGGCATCTGTAGAGCGGCGGGCTGCTCAATGCGCTGAGCGCGCTGCTGCACATGAGCTGACGCTGGCCTGGCACAGGTACTCTGCCGGTGAGCATCGCTTTACTGGCCCACGACTCGCACTCGTGCTCACCCCTCACAGTGCCGCTGACGACCATGGCGGACGTCACGACCATCTACAACACGTATGCCGTATGGGCGCTCGTATTTTCGATCTATTTCCTCGGCGAGAAGTGGGAGCGGGTCAGTCTTGCTGCTCGCGCTGCGAGACTCTCACTCCTCTGACACGTTCCCTGGCAGCGGAAAGTGCTCGCAGTGCTCCTGGCCGTCGGCGGCGTGGTGCTCGTCGCATACGGAGGCGCCGAGCACCGGCGCCGGCTACGCGAGCCCGATCCGGTATACGGCAAGCCCGGCGACAACTCGACTACCACCGTGGCAGCTCGGAGTCTCTACGCTTCGCTGCTCTCGCGAGCTGAAGAGGCGCCAACCGACGATGACGCTACGCGGAAAGGCAGCAATCCCGTGCTGGGCGCACTGCTCAGCTTCGTCGGCGCAATGACCATGGCGGGGTATGAGATGGCCTTTGCGCTGCTGGGCAAGCTTCCCGACGAGGCTGCGCAGGCAGCGCGGTATGCCGCACGCGCGGCCCGACGACCGACGGCGCGCGGCAGCGTCGTCGAGTACTCGGAGAGCGAGGGGCTGCTCGATGGGCAAGAGGAGCAGCACGTCATCGGCGACGACGCAGATGAGAGCTTTGGCGCTGCATCGCCCGCCAAGCCAGATCGCCCTCGCAAGCTGGGACACCTGGACGCGGCGCGCGTGTCGACGCAGCGCGTGGATGACGAAGACTCGCAGAGCGAGACGAGCAGCACCGTCGACGGCGCCAGTGCCAGCTCGATCTCTGACGACGAAGTGGAAGAGGTGCAGCGCGGCAGCACGCGCCTCAGCCGCGCTCGCTCCGCTGCCACGCTGCCGTCTGCCGCTCGCAAGACTCGGCCGTCGGTCGTCGGCGTGTTCGACCAAGATGGAGGTCCTGCTGCTCCGCCGTCGCCGAGACCAGTGCGGCACAGGAGCGACTCGGTCACAGAGTGGATCCCGCCGCCACTTCCGTTTGGTCTGCACGCCAATCTCATGACCGCCGGCATCGGCGGCACAACGCTGCTGTGTCTCTGGGTCGGCATCGTGCGTGCTAGCCGAGCTTGAGGCCGTCCGCAAGCTGACACCTTGCACAGCCCATCGCCCACACGCTCGGCTGGGAGACGTTTGAGCTGCCGCACAACTGGACGACGGTCGGCTGCCTGCTCCTCGTGATGGGCATGGGCGTCATCTTCAACTCCTGCTTCAGTGAGCACGCTCGAGTGCAGCCCGTGTCGCGCCTCTCTGACACGCTCGGCAGTGATCCTCCTCGCGCTGTGGGGCCCCGTGCTGGCAAGTGTCTCGTGCTTGCTGACGACTGTGCTAGGTGAGCGCGACCAGCGCCTCCAAAGACCGCACGCTTACGCTGCAGCAGTCTTCTTTGCGGACCTGGCGCTCGGACACGAGTTCCGCTGGATCAGCTTGCTCGGCTGCGTCACGATTGCGGCCGGCTTTGGCGTGCTGGCGTCGGGCGACAGCATGGCGCCCCATTGATGCGAGACGTGTGTTCCTCCCCTGTATTTCTAGAACGCTGCCGCATGGCACTGCACGCTATTCACGAGAACGGCCTGATGATTAGAGGATCCATAAGAGACATCAGCGAGAGGATGAAGGTACCGCTCTCTATTCGTCGCCGCGCTCGAGCGCCGCGAGCTCCTCGGCACTGGCGAAGAAGCCGCTGTCGAGCTGAGACAGGATGTCAACACCGCTCGCGCGTGACGGGTCTGCTTTACACTCACATCCTCGAGCTCCGCGGCGCCCTCCTCGCCCGCCGCCAAGATGCGCACGGCATGCTCGTCGTTCTCATCGTCAAAGCGAAAGAGGTCTTCCTGCAGTGCCAGTCTCTGCCGCTTGCGCGGGATCGGCGAAGGCGTCGCTGCCGAGCTCGCTGCAGCGTGCGAGCTGGGTGCCTCTAGCTTGCTCCCGCTGCTTCGTGCGGCGACTGCCTCGTCTTCGTCGGAGCAGCCAGAGTCCGGCGGCTCGAAGTCGGTCCACTCGCTGCGCGGCAGGGCCGGCATGCGCGCTCCTTCCACAGCCAGTCTGGACACGGAGCCGTCAGTGAGCATGCGATGCAAACAGTGCCGCGCTAAACACTCACCGATCCGCCGCTTCATTGCCCACATGCCCAGCATGGCCCTTGACGTAGATGAGATTCGGGCGCGGCACGTGCTTGCGCAGTTCGCGCTCGAGCAGCCGGATCAGGTCCTTGTTCAGCACGGCGGCTGCATTGGAGGTGCGCCAGCCGCGGCGGCGCCAGCCTTGCTGCCACTCCTGTATGGCTGGAGGCGCAGCGAGGTGAGCTGATGGCCTCATGCTGCATGCGGGAGAGACCCACCCTTGACAGAGTACTGGCTGTCGGTGTAGATCTGCAGCTGTGCGCCCGTCATCGGACACAGTTGACAGGCACGGATGATGGCCTGTCGCGCGAGCGTGCTTAGCACACCTCTCTCCTTCTGGCTTGCACGCAACTCACCGTCAGCTCGGCGCGGTTGTTCGTCTGCGTCTCGCCCGCAAGACGTCCGGCGCGATTAAGGTGCTGCAGCTCTGGGTCTTCGAACCACACGCCCCAGCCGGCCTTTGCGCTGGCCTTGCCGTTGCCGGCCGAGGCGCCGTCAGTGTAGACGTTGATCACGCGTGCGCCGCTCGAAGAGGCATGCGTACTCGACGATGGCCTCGAGCTGGAAGCGCTAGACTCGGCTGCCTTTGTCTTGGTAGCTGCGGGTGCGGCGGCAGCCTTGCGCTTGACGGGCACAGTGATGACGGACGATGAGCTCGCCGGCGGTGCTGTCGCCGCGGCAGCGCCGTTGTCGCGCAGGAAGGCCTGCGCCTCGGGCAGCGCGGGAAACGACTGGTACTTGGCGCCCGAGAAGCCCTTGACCTCTGTGCGAGCGCAGTTCAGCGCACAATCTGCAGCGACAGGCAGCGATGCCAGCTACACACGCTGCTCGCACTCGGCCCAGCTGTTGTAGAGGCCGGGCGTGCGGCCGCGCGCCACGGCGTAGAAGGAGGCCTTCTTGGGCATGCTGCCGCTGCGCCAGACGTCGGCGTTGCCTGCACCTGCACTGAGCAACGCGGGCCGCGAGACCAGTGGCAGGTGCAGAGCACGCACAGGCGCGGCAGCTCGGAGCAGACGGACGGCGAACAGCGTTGCGGGCGACGAGGTGGACTTGCGTGCTGTGATGGCGAGAGGCGAGAAGCAGCGCCGCCGTGGGTGGGAATATCCGGAGAGGAGCGGCTCCGCGGATCTTGAGCCGCACTCTGCGGCTGCATGTGATCGGCGACTCAGACTGGCCCTCCACGACGGCGTGCCGCTTAGCGTGGCGGGCCGGACTTTGGACGTGCCCGGGCCGGCGGGCGGCAGCGCAGCGAAAGTCAGCCCATGATTTGGCGCGTGACGCTGAATCGCCGCCTCCGGAGGGCGGGGACCGTGAATGGGCACGGAGATGGGACAAGGAGGCAATGCTGCGTATGCCCCGTGCTTCCTCACCACATCATCCTCCAGCGCAACCTCAACCTAGACTCAACCTGTTGCGCCTCGCCTCGCGCCCGCTAGCCCGTGCCGCATACACCCCACCGCACACACGCCTCTTCAGCATGGTCTCCTTCTACGACCTCAAGGCCCAGCGCCCCAAGGGCACCGAGCTCGAGTTCGGCGAGCTCAAGGGCAAGGTCGTGCTCATTGTCAACACCGCCAGCAAGTGAGTGGCGCCGCCGTGCTGGCTGCCGGGCCGGAGTGCTGACGCCCGTCTTGCAGGTGCGGCTTCACTCCGCAGTGTGCGTGCGGCGAGCCCTCGTATCGCAGCCGGGCTGGATGCTGATTCCTGTTCTGCAGTCGAGGAGCTGGAGGAGCTGCACAAGAAGTACGCCGACAAGGGCCTCAAGGTCATTGGCTGTGAGCAGTGTGCCGGCGAGCGAGGGTAGAGTGCAGGCCTGACTAGGTGTCCCGTGCGCAGTCCCGTGCAACCAGTTTGCTGGCCAGGACCCGGGAGATGATGATGCCATCGGCTCGTTCTGCCAGAAGGTGAGTCTCGCCCGGCTCTGCTGTTGGCAAGACGATGCTTGCGCGGGAGAGCACGAGTCGCGAGTTGGAGGACGCCAGCTGATGCGCGCGGCGGCAGAACTACGGCGTCAGCTTTGACATCATGGCCAAGTCGGACGTGAACGGCGCCAACACCAACGAGGTGTTCAAGTACCTGAAGAAGGAGAAGGGCGGCCTGCTCGGCACCTCGTCGATCAAGTGGAACTTCAGCAGTGAGTCTCGCGTGGCAAGCGTCGAGCTTGCGCGTTGCTGACGCGCTGGGCACTGCAGAGTTCCTGATCGATGCCAACGGCAAGGTCGTCGAGCGCTACTCGCCCACGACGAAGCCGGCGTCGATTGCGCCGCGCATCGAGGAGCTGCTCGCCGCGGCCAGCCCGGCAGAGGGCGAGCAGAAGTCGGCGCTGTAAAGTGCGCCGGGTTCTTCCTCCTCTCCGCTCGACATCTTCGCTTCTCTCCGCCACGTATAGCGGCAGCATACCTCTCCCCTCGCTGCGACTTGGCGCGCCTCCTTACTGCTACTCCAAATCTAGCTTTAATCGTGCCTCATCGGCCTGACAAGAGTGGATACGCGTGTGGGCTGGAGCAGCGTGCATGACGCCGTCTTCGAGGCGGCAGCTTCGAACCGCGACAAGCGCTGTGATTGGTCTGAGTGAAGCGCATCGATTGCTAGCAGCGTCCCGTCGTGGCAATTGGAAAAGTAGTGCAACCAGCTCCAGCGGCTCGTCCCTCCCATCTCCCAGCCTGTGCCTCTCTGTCCTTCAAGCGCGCTCACCAGCCGCCGCCGCTCTTCTCGACGGGCACCGTGCGCCGCTCGTCGCGGCGTGCGCTCTGCTCCTTGGCCTGCGAGCCGACGGGGTCGTGCTTCGAGGCCTCCTCAACAATGTCCGTGAAGGCGTTCGTCATGCGCGCATCCTTGACGCCGGCGCACACGTCGAGGAACTCCCTGCAAGCGTGAGCCGCGTGTCAGCGCGGAGGGCGGGGAGCATCTGCAGTCAGGGGACGTACTCGAAGTGCAGCTGGCCCGACTTGGCAGAGTCGACCTCCGAGAGAATGCCCGAGATCGTCTCGTCGCGCACGTCCTGCATCGCGCGCATTAGCAGCTGCTCGGGTGCGTACCATAGCGCTCGTGCTTACCTTGTAGCCCAGGCGTGAGAGCACCTCCTTGAGGTCGCGCGAGTCGACCTTGCCGTCGGCATTGACGTCGAGCGAGTTGAAGCGCTTGCGCAGGTCAGTCAGCTCCTCGCTCGACTGTGCGGAGAGAGCGTCAGCTACAGGAGAGTGCGCGAGGCAGATTGGTGCTCACGAAAGTGGCGCGCGAGAGCAGCGTGGCCTGCTGGTCGTTGGAGTCGAGGCTGCCGGCCGAGGCGAGGTGCGAGAAGGAGGCGCTCTTCTTGCCCTCGGCCACCTTGCGCATCTCGTCGAGGCTCACGCCCTTGAGCTGCTCGAGGCGCGCAGGCTGGATGCCCATCGAGCCGAGGAACTCGATGCCCTCCTTGTACTCGCGCTCCTTGCGCTTGGCGTCCCAGCCCAGCTCCTCGGCCATGAGGTCGATGATGCGCGGCATGGCCTGCACCGTCGCCTCGGCGTTGAGGAAGGAGAGACGCGTGCGGCGCGCGATGAAGTCGGGCACCGTGGCGGCGTACTCGGAGCGGCAGGCGTAGCGCACCTCGGCCTCGATGTACGGGTAGAGCGGGTCGATGCGCTTGCCGTGCACCGGCCAGCGGCGGCCCGTGGCCTCGGTGATGCTGCACACGCTCCAGGCGCGGTCGCCGTACGTGGCGGAGAGGTGGCGCGCCACGTCCGTCTCGAGGCCGAAGCGCTGCAGCAGCTTGACGTACATCGTCTTGCTCCAGCCGTGGCTGCCGAGCAGGCGCGTCTCCTTGGTGACGCAGCCGCGCACCGGCTTCAGGCCGAACGACTCGATGGCCTTGTCCACCGTCTGCTCGGCCATCTCGCGGTACGTCGTCCACTTGCCGCCGGCAATCGTGAGCAGGCCGCTGTCGGAGACGTTGATCATGTGGTTGCGCACGAGCGACTGCGTGTCCTTCGCGTCGGGGTCCTTAACCAGCGGGCGCAGGCCGCTCCAGGCGCTCAGCACGTCGCCGCGGCGGACCTTAATGTCGGGCGAAAGGTAGTTGCGCACCTCGTCGAGGATCCACTGGATCTCCTCCTCCTTGGGGTGCGGGTGTGCCTCGACGGGCGCGGCCGTGTCGGTGGTGCCGGCAATCGTGTTGCCTTGCCACGGCAGGAAGAAGATGACACGTCCGTCGGACGTCTGCGGGTCAATCAGACCCATGTCGCGCGGCGAGTAGTAGCCCGGCAGCGTGATGTGCACGCCCGAGGACGGCGCCACAATCTCCTGCGCGGTGGGCTGGTCCATCTTGCGCAGCGCGTCCGAGAAGGGACCGGTGGCGTTGATCACGCCCTGTCACGAGCAGTCAGCACGAAATTCTAGCCACTCGTGGCGCGCAGCTCACCTTGCACTTGACGTCCCACTCGTCGCCTGTGAGCACGTCGCGCAGGCGTGCGCCGCAGATCTGGTCCGGCTTGCCCTCGACCTTCTTCTTGTGCAGCGCCGTCACCTCGGTGTGGTTGGCCACGACGGCGCCGTGGTGCACGGCCGTGAGGGCGAGGGCGACGTTCATGCGCGTGTCGTTGTGCTGGCCGTCGTAGTACACCACGGCGCCGGCAAGGCCCTGTGCCTTGAGCATTGGGAAGGCTTCGAGCGCCTTGCCGCGGCTGAGCACGTAGGACGACTCCATGTTCTCCGAGCCGGCGAGCATGTCGTACATCTTCGTGCCGGCCCAGTAGTACGGCACCTGCCACCAGCTGTGGAGGTGTGTGAGTGGTGCAGTGCTACATGTGTGCGATTGCGCTCACCGGTAGACGGGCAGCATGATCGGCAGGTGCTCGGAGAGGTACGGCGCAATGTGCAGGAACGTCTTGCGCTCGTGCAGCGCCTCGCGCACCATCTTGTACTGGTCGTAGTCGAGCTCAAAGACGGCCTTCTGCAGGTAGCGCACGCCGCCGTGGATGAGCTTGGTGCTCTTCGACGAGGTGCCTGTCGGCGGCAGAGGTCAGCGTGAGCCGCACAGCCTGGCATAGACGCCACGCACCCGCGCCAAAGTCGTCGCGCTCCACCATCGCCACGCTGAGGCCGCGCGTGGTGGCATCAACGGCGACACCTGCGCCCGTGGCGCCACCGCCGACGATCAGCAGGTCGAAGCCCTCGCCGTCCTCGTTGCCGTCGCGGCCCATGGCCTTGCCGCCGCTGTCGGCGCGCGCGGCGGGGCTGGGCGTGGAGCTCTGCGCGTCCTTGGCGGGCGTGCCGAGCGACAGGTTGTCCTCGCTGGAGCGCGCCGCATCGGGGCGCAGGCCGGCGGCCGACGACGCCTTGAGCGCGGCGAGCATCTGGGCGCGCGTGGGCGGCGACCAGAGCGGGTGCGGGCGCACGTCGCCCTTGACGCCCTGCCGCACCTCGCGCTCGTCGGCGTGCGCCGTGCCCATCGTCAGCGCCGCCGCAGCGGCGGCAAGCGCCAGGCCACCGGCGCCGCCGTAGTAGAGCACGCGCCGCGAGCGGGCGCTGGGGCCAGCAGCAGCGTTGGAGCTGGCATGGCGCACGCCGGCACGCGGCACGGCGGCGACGGAGCGGCGCAGCATGGCACGCGCGTAGTCGGGGGCAGGGATGTGGAGGCGGCGGCGGAGTGCACGCGCAGCGGGCAGCGGCGGCGGCGAAGGCGGCGCTGGGGGCGCTACGAGCAGCAGCCACGGATGAGCACAGAGGAGTGCGGGAGGTGCTGCAAGCTGGGTGCCGGGAGCGCACGCAGGTGGTGGTGGGTGGTGACGACGAGCCGGAGCGAGCGTCGACGGCCGGCGCGATGCATCGGCGGCGCCGCTCAGCAGCAGCCAAGCATGGCGCATGCGCCGCACGCGGTTCATGCGCGCGTGCGCTCGCAGCAGCGCGCAGGTGCAGCAGACAGACCCTCGGCGGCGCCCTCGCAGCCGGCCCGGTTCAGCCGAGGCGGAGCGGCAGCCATGCTGCGCCTGTCGTCGTCGCAAATCTCACGCATGCCGCTTCGCACCGCTGCTGCGCCGATGCCGGCTGAAGACACCGCCGCGCTGCTGACGCTTGATAGAGCGGGAGAGACAGCAGAGCCGCGGCGGATGCGTGTGGCCGGCCGCGAGCGCCGCGCCAGGCTAGGCACGCTCACGTCACCGCGCCGGCGTGCCCGATGCCGCCCTGTCGCGAAACTTGCCGCTGCGAACTGCCGCTGCATCTCGTTCTGCTGCAGCTCACGCTTGGCAGGTGGCCCTCCCAGCGCTGGCGGATCCTCCGTCCGAGCTCGCAGCGACCTCGCACCGCATCTCGCGGCGGCGCCGTCGCTGCCCCGAGCCCCCAAGAGCCCTTGCTACACGCTGCGCAGAAAGATGGGCGAGGCCACCACGCTCGCGGCGCATTGTTGTCGCAGCGGAGGAGCATCGCCATCGCGATGAGCTTGGCGCCCAGTGAAGAGCATTTCTGCGTCGCTCGACGCCGAGACGACTTCGTGCTGCACACCCCTTGCCACCAAAGAAGCAGCTGAGAAGGTGGATGCAGCGTCGGAGAGGAGCGGCGCTGCTGTGGGAGCGGCGCGGCGCGCGGCGGCAGGGCTGGGCTGCGGCGACGCGCTGCAGCAGTCACGTGCTGCGGCCCTTCCTCGCGCGCGGGAGCGACTGCGGCGCCGCGTGAGCCGACTGCCGCCGCCGCCGCCGTTGCTTCTGGCGCGCCGGCTGGCTGGCTGCCGCCGCTGCGTCCGTCCAGCCGGCCTACCACGACCTCCTCCTCCCTCTCACCCTCTCCGACCTCAAGACTTCGTGCGTGCCGCCGCTGCCGCACACGCGTGCATCGAGACCGCCCGACTGACCTCTGTTTCTGTCTCTCTGCTTGCCGCACACAGCATTCATCATGGGTGTCCGTGACGTTCCCGCCGACTCCTTCATCACGGCCTACGCCAACCACCTCAAGCGCTCCGGCAAGGTGAGGCGCGGCGGCCGTGGACATGCTGGAGGACGGCAATGCTGCTGCGTTGGTGGGAGACGGGCAGATGACGTGGTGCAGGCACAGTGATGCTGTGCTGGAGTAGCGTCAGGAGGACGGAAGGGCGAGCGCGGCCGGTGAGCAGGACACGCGCGCGAACAGCCTGCTGACATCCTCCATCGCCTCTCTCTCTTTCCCTCGCCGCTCTGCTCGTTGCTCTGCCTCTCTCGTTGCTCTTGCTGCTGGGTTGGGTCTGGAATTAGCTTGAGGTGCCCACCTGGGTGGACATCGTCAAGACGGGCGCCTACAAGGAGCAGGCCCCGTACGACCCTGACTGGTTCTACGTGCGCGCTGGTGAGTACTCGCTGCGAGTCTGATTGAGCTGCGACGGAGCGAAAGTGCATAGATGCGAGGCGCCGGGTGGCAGAAGCTTGGTGCAGCCAGGAGGGCGCGGCGGATGTGTCTGGCATGTAGATGTATGGCGCAGCACTCAAGCGTGAGGCTCGGCGTGCGGCAGGTCTGCTTGACTGTTCCGTCGCACGAGCTGGCATGCTGTCGCCTCGATTTCGCGGTACAGGCATGCTGCGACGATCTGCGCGTCACGTCCTGTCGAAGGCGCCGATGGCCGGCAGCTGTGCTGTGCGACTTTAACGGGCGCTGGCGTCACAAGGGTCGACTTGAGTGCCGACCTTCAGGCGGTAGGGAGACCAGGCAGAGCTGACGCGTCATTTACCCTGCAGCTGCCCTGGCCCGCCACGTCTACCTGCGCAAGGCCGTCGGCATCGGCGCCCTGCAGAAGTACCACGGCGGCCCGAAGAACCGCGGCTTCCGCCCCCAGCGGCACGCCGAGGCCTCGGGCTCGGTGCAGCGCAAGGCTGTGCAGGGCCTCGAGGGCATCGGAGTGCTCGAGAAGGACCCCAAGGGCGGCCGCCGCATCTCCGTCGACGGCATGCGTGACCTGGACCGCATCGCCACCGCCGTGCTCGAGAGCATGCGCGAGGAGGAGGACGAGGACGAGGAGGAGGACGACGAGGACGACGAGGCCGAGGACGAGGACGACGAGTAAAAGCGACGCGGCGCACACTTCACTTCATTCACCGCTCGCGCGCAATCTCATGCATCCCTTCTAGGCACACCGTGCGGCGTGTGTCTTGCCTGCGACGAAGCAGGCTTGCGTGGTGTTCTGGTTGGCAGAGGGAAGCCGAGCGTGTGCTATCAGTCGCGTAGGCGCCGTCGTGTCCGAATTGCTCTCTCCCGCTGACGAGGATGAGATGTCTCATGGCCGTGTCTGCTGCCCCTCTGTCCGTGTCATCGCGCCCAGCACACGGAAGCTCCATCTGATGGCACTCAGCGCACACACACGCGATGACGCACAGCTCACGATGCGGCTGGTATTGCGAAAGGCGGCAGCGAAGCCCGATAGAGAGGCACTACAGGACTGACTCGGGCTGCCGAGGGCGAGACGCGCGCAAGAGGAGGGGTGTACCAAAGACAGAGGGACGAGCTGCAGCAGGTCAGATGCCGCGCCGGGTGTGGATACATAACAACAGGTGAGAAAGAGAGGAGGGTTGCGCAGAGGTGAGGCTCAAAAGACAGTGTGGGTGTGTGGCAAGTGTAAAGAGAAAGGGAGCGACATGAGTGTGTGAAAAGTGGAGACGGGCGTGCGGCGCAAGGGCAGCGCGCAGGCGGTATATGGCAGGAACGGAGAAGCGAAAGCGGGACGGACCACGGAGCAAGGCGAGCAGGGGGCAGCGCACCAACGCGTTCAGTGTCTCCGGCTTGGTGCGTCGGACGTGAAGCCCTCGTCGGCCGTCACGGCGCCGTCGGCATCGCTGGTGAACTCGTTGCCCGACGTCATGCCGTCGTCCTCGGTGCCGGTGCCGGTGCCCGTGGTGCCGCTGCCCGTGCCGCCGACGCGCGGGATCTCGCCCTTTGTGCTGCTGACGCACACGAGCGGCAGCGCGCCCTCGGTGCCGTCGCTGGTGCGGCCGAGCGCCCAGCCGTCGTCGTACAGCCGCACGATGGTGACGAGCTGCTCCGGCTCGAGCGTGATCTCGTCGTTGAGGCTGGCGTTGTACGGGTAGATGGCAATCACCTCCTCGCCCGGGTAGATGTCCTGCCCCGTGTACTGGTCGCGCACCATGGGCACCGTCGTGCCGCGGCCGTCGGTGCCCGAGCTCTGCGTCGTGACGCCCGAGATGGGCCGTTCTTGCCGGTCCTCGCTCGAGTGGTCGCGGCTGCTGCCAGCGGCGGCGGCGGCGGCACCGACGACGCCGGCGCCCACACCTGCGCCAGCGAGCGCTGCGCCGCCGCTGCCGCCAATGCCCTTCTCGTTGGACAGCGGGCTGGCGTCCATGGAGCGCCCGTGGCCCATGCCGTCCTCCGAGTGCTGCCACGGCTTCTCCGTCGAGCCCGAGCGCGCGCCGTTGTGCGCGGCGTACATGGGTGCGATGCCGCCCTGGTGCCCGTTGCGGCGGCGGCGGAACACGACGAGTGCGAGGAAGGCGCCCAGAACGAGTGCGCCGATGATGACTCCGATGATGAGACCGGCAAGAGCGCCGCTGCTGAGGTTGGCGGCGCCGTTGGTCGAGCTGCTGTTGTCGCTGGCAGACGAGCCGGCGGCGCCCGAGTTGGTGGGCCGCTGCGAGGAGCTCGAGGAGGTGGCCGTGGCCAGGCCCGTGGCGACGGACGTCGTGGCGATGATCGCCGCCGCCGCCGGGTGGCCGTACGACGCGCACTGGCTGAGCGACGTGTTCTGGTCAAAGCAGCAGGCGTCGATGGTGCGGTCTGCAGAAGGCACGCCGCGTCAGCGCCCGAGCCCGCGCAAACCCGGTGCTCTGCCCTACTCACTGCCACTGGGATCACACGCCGTGCACAGCTCGGTGCTCACGCCCGGGCCGTAGCCGCAGTTGCCCTCATTGGCGCGTCCCTCGACGCACGTGGCGTTGTTCGTGCTCACGAGCGTGGTCCAGTCTGCGAGCTGGCGTGAGTGCAACATCGAGCGTGCTGCATCGCCGCACACTCACCAGTGCATGCGACAAAGTCGCGCGTGAGCGTGTCCGAGCGCGTGCGGTTCTGCGCCGCGGTGAGCTGGTCCTCGGGCGCACACAGCGCCGGGTTCTCGACGAGGCGCGTCTGCGCCGCCGACCAGGAGCGGCACGTGTCCTGGCAGATCATGGTGGGCGCCTGCACGTTGCACGCCTCCGAGTAGCTCATCTGCGTGAACTTGCCGCACATGATGGTGCGCTCCCACTGCAGCGTCGTGTTGGCAATGCCCGAGCCGTTGCACGCCAGCTGCCGCTGCTTCTTCTCGGCAGTGAAGCGGCTGGGGTCGCTGAAGTAGAGGGCAAACTGCTCGTCGAACGTGGCGACGTCGTTGACCTGGGAGAACCAGGAGAAGCGCGTCGAGAGGTTGGTGGGGTTGATGTCTGTGCAGCGGTGTGAGCGTGCGCCTTGCCACTGCGGGCGACACGGCCGCCGCCACACGCGCGCTGCTCTGCCTGCCACTCACAGGCGTCCTGGAAGCTGGGGCACTGCTCGCTGCCGCGCAGGCTGAGGCACTCGGGGCCCTGCGCCGCGACGAGGGTGGCCGGCAGCGCGACAGCTGCGGCGGCGAGAAGGAGAACACGGCGGGCCATGGCGGCGGCGGCAAGTGCGCTCGGGGCGCGGGGCCGGCGAGAACGAGGCAGAAGGAGTGTGGGTGGCGCGGGTGTGCGAGATGCGCGAGAGATGGAGCAAGAAGAGTGCGCGCGTGTGTGAGAGGGCTGGTGCGAAGGCGGAGGAGGGTGCGCTGGGATGTCGAGGTGAGAGCGAGAGGGGAGCGAGGTGTGCCAGATTAGAGGCGAGGCGGTCGCGGACGCGGGCGAGCACAAAGGGCACGGCGAGAGGCCGGCGGGCCAAGCGGCGCGCGCGCAAAGAGAGCGTCGCGAGCGCGGGAGCAGCACGGCAAATCGCGCTCCCCTCGCACTGCTCCCGTGCCTCGCTCCCGCCTGCGCGCCGGACGCGCGGGGCGCTTTGGCGCGCTCAGCGGCCGCTCCGCCGCGCCGCCGCCGTGCCCTCGCCGCTCATCGCCGCGGCTCCTTGTTCGCTGCAGGTGCACCGCTGTGCCTTGTGCGTGGGCCAGAGGTGCTGCTGCGGCAGTGCGCAGCCTCAGCGAAGACAAGGCTTTGCAGCCGGCGGCGGCGAGGAGGCGGCCCGCACGAGCGGTGCGCGTAGCGGTGCGGTGCGCGGCGTGCGCTGCGCTCGGTGGGCTGCGGGCACGGCGGCAGCGCAAGCACCGCACGAGCGAGGCAGAAGAGCAGCTCGCGCCCGGCGGGAGGCGGAGTGCGGCGCGCCCCCGATGCCTGCGGGCGTCACCTCGCGCCGGCTGCTGATCAGCTTGTGGTCTCAGAGCAGGCAGAGGGCCAGCATGAACGCCGGGGCGATGCGCAGCGCCCACGTTCTCAGCTCGCGACGGAGGCTGGAGATGGATGCGCCAGCGCGACGACGTCAGCGAAGCGTACCTGCGAAGGCTGCCCTCGACGACGACGACGACGACGGCGACGGAGGGGCCTCCGAACGGCCGCGCCCGCTGTGTGGCGCTGCGCGATGGCCCGAGGGCGCGCAGGCGCAGGCAAGGGGCTGGCTGCGGCGCGCGCCAGAAGACGGCGCGGACGCCGCTGCGCTGCGGCTGCAGTCGCAGTTGCGATGCTGCGGCTGCGACTGATGCTGCGGCTCCTTCTCGATTTCAACCTCAGCAGCAGCAGGTCAACAGATGCACAGCTCGCCGCAATACAGCCAGGTGCAGGAGGCGGGCTCGCCGCACCGGTCTGCGAGCCACGCAATCCTCCGGCGGGCGCAGCGCTGACGGGCCGCGGAGGCGTCCGGCGCCTGGCCCTCCTGCCGGGCCACGCACAGCCCGTCGCAGCGCTCCCGAGCGGCACAGGCCACCGGACGCAGCATGCACGCGGCGGCCCGAGCTTCTGCCGCTGCCTCCATCGCAGGATGCTGCTGAGGAGTGCGATGCAGCAGATGTATAAGTAGCGCGGGCGCGAGGCGCTGCTGCCTGCGCCCTGGCTCTGCCAACGCCCACTCGGCGCGCACCAGCAGCGAGCGAGCCGTGCGCGGAGCCGATCATTCGCGAGGCGCGCCGCCGTCGCTGATCCTTCTTGCACGCCCGGCGCGGCTGATGATGAGCTGGGCTGAGCGAGGTGCGAAGATTGGGGGATGCCGAGGGCGGAGGCGGCGGCGGAGGCGGCTGCCGCTGCGAGATCAACAGCCGGGCGCGGCCGTACCGCCCGACGCGTCGAGCCCCTGTTGCTCTGCCGCGCGGCGCTGGATGTGTTTCCACGGTGGCTGCCAAGCGTGGCGCCTGCGCATGGCGGGCGCGCGGCAGCACGGTGCGCGCACCGCACAGCACCCTGCAGCGCGCCGGCAGCACCAGCGAGCGGCTCAGGGGCTGGCGCGGCCGGCGCGGCCTCCTCTCCGCGCCGCCTCTCCCTGTCTCTGTCCCACGCCCCTCTCTCTCACTCACACCCTCTCCTCGTCCGTCGTCTCCTCTGCACCGCCTCGTCCGCTATTCTCCGGTGCTCCGCGCCACCTCGCCATCCCATACCCCGTGCCGCGCCGCCGCAGCACCGCTGCCCGGCCTCGCTGCCCCTCACACCACGCGCTCCTCTCGCCTCCACACCCTCGCCGCCACCCTTGCCACTCTGCCGCGGCCGCCTCGCTGCACCGACGCCGCATGGCGCACCCGCTCAGCGCCGCCGCCGCCTCCGTCCCGGCGCTGCACTCGCGGCGGCCCGCGCTGCGGCCCGTGAGCCTCGTGCGGCCCTCGTCGACGACGTCGCTCTCGAGCACGAGCGCGAGCGGCAGCAGCAGCAACAACACGTCGCCCAATCTCTCGTCGGAGTGCTCGGCGCGCCTCTCGAGCATGTCCGACGTCTCCGCGTCGTCGGCACACACGAGCGCCGCGTCGTCGTACGCAGCGCCGTCGCCCAAGGAGGCGCGCATGCCGAGCGTCGTGCGCACCAGCTCCGTTGACTCGGCGCGGGCGCGGCCGCGCGTGCGCAAGCAGAGCGACAGCGCCCTGCACTCGAGCAGCCGCCCGTCGAGCGTGCACAGCAGCGCCTCCGGCCACAGCGGCCACGGCCACGGCCAGCTGGCCGTGCAGCCGGGCCTTCTCTCGCCCACGCTCGCGTCCGCGCTCGGCATCAACGTCTCGAGCTCGGCAGCGGCTTCGGGACGCAGCAGCGCGGCAGCGGCGGCCAGCAGCTCAGGTAGCGCGGCCAAGCTGCGCCCTGCGCGGCCCATCACCGCCGACACGTGGGCACGGCGGCCCAGCCTGCCAAATGTGCCGAGCATGGTGAACCGCATCTCGACGATCAGCATCGCCTCGTTCGAGTCGCTGCCCGAGGGTGAGCCTGTCTCGTTTGCCGCCTCGCCGCTGTCGCGCACCACGAGCGCGCACGACGAGCCGGTGAGCCCGACGTCGCCGACGTCGCCCGTGTCGATGACGGCGCCGTCGCGCAGCGGCTCGCATCCCGTCGGCGACAGCAGCATGGAGAGCTGCGCGTCGGCCGGCTCGTCGACGTACTCCACCACGCGCAGTGGCCGGCCCAGTGCGCTGCGGCGCAGCCCCACGGATCCGACGCACGTCGTGGCGAGCTACGAGGCGATGATGAAGAAGCGGCTGCACGTCGCCATGGAGCTTGTCGACACGGAGCGGCTCTTCGTGGCGAGCTTGCGACTGATCAATGATGTGAGTTCGGCGCGTGATGAGACGCTGGCGCACTGCTGACACGCGCCTTGCAGTCCTACTATCAGCCTCTGATGGCGCTGAGCAAAGGCGCGGCAGCTTCGAGCGTCGCATCCAGCAGCTCTGCGGCACCGATGCTCTCGCGCAAGGCGCTTGGCGAGATCTTCTCGAACTTCGTCGACATTCTGCACCTCAACTCTGAGCTGCTGGTTCGGCTCGACGACCGGCTCAGCGGGCGCAGTCGCTCGCCGCCCGGCTCGCGCCCGGCGTCGATGGCCCTCGCGTCGCCGTCGGTGCCGGAGATCATCTTTGATCCCGCCGCCTCGCTGATGCCTTGGGCGGCCGAGACCGACGTCGTCGGTGACATCCTGCTGCCGATGGCGCCCTTCCTCAAGATGTACTCGCTGTACGTCAAGAACTTCTCGTCGGCGCTGGCGCGCATCGAGAGCGAACGACGGTCCAACGATGCATTCAGTCGCTTCCTGCGCGACACGGAGCGCGCCACCTGGGGCAAGGCTAGCGCCAGCGGCGGCTTCGGATTCGGACTGGGCTTCCAGGCGCATCTGCTGACTATTGTGCAGCGCATTCCGCGCTACAAGATGCTCGTCGGCGACCTGCTCAAGTACACGCCTAGCAGCCACCGCGACTACGCCGATCTGTCCAAGGCGTTCGAGGTCATCGAGCAGGTCGCCTCATACATCAACGAGAACATACGGCAGCACGAGATGGTGCTGGTCATGCTCGGTCTGCAGCGCTCGCTCGTCGGCCTGCCCGAGCCGCTCATCGTGCCCGGTCGGTCGCTGCTGCTGCGCGGCGCGCTGCTCAAGGCGTGTCGCCGCAACATTCAGCAGCGCGAGTTCTTCCTCTTCTCAGACTGCCTCGTGTACGCCAGCCCCGTCAGCGGCTCGATCGGCATGGAGTCGGCCTCTGCCGCATGGCAGGCTTTCGCTCGTGGCGGCGGTCTGTACGGCGCGACAAGCGAGCCGCCGCCGAGTCCCACGTTTGGCGGCGCCACTCGGCTGCCAGCTGAGCGCACTTCGACAGGGCCAGCCGACGGCACGGCCGCTGCTGGAGCCAGCCGGACGCGCTGCACGTCTGCCGAGGCCACGCGGCCTCTCTCGATGGCGCAGGACAGCCAGCAGCTGCAGTTCCGCGCCAAGTTCCCGCTCCAGGAGCTCACCGTCGTCGGCGTCGAGGGCGGCGGACCAGCAGCGCTGCGCTACTCCTTCGAGATCCGCACGCCCAACAAGAGCTTCGCCGTGTACGCCGACAGCGCCGAGACGAAGGAGGCATGGCTCTCTGCCATCCGCGACGCACGCGACGACCTCATGAGCGCACGGCGCACGCTGCAGGCCGACGAGAACTCGTCGGAGCTGCGGCGTGAGCGACGCCGCTCCATGACTCGCGCCCAGTCGGCCTACGGCTTTTCGCAGCAGCAGGTCCGGCGCACGTCGGCGCCTCAAGGCGGCTGGGGTCTGCAGAGCTCGCCGTCGGCCAGCACTGAACCCGGTGATGCTCAGGCAGGCAACCGCTTCTCCATCGTTAGTGCCGACGGAGCGTCGAGCTCCGTGGGCGACGCACGGCCGCCTTCCTTCCCGAACAGCCTCCCGAGCGGAGCGTCGCTGGCGACGCTTCTCTCCTCGGGCGTAGGCATGGGCCACGGCCCCTCAAACGCACCCAAAAGCGGCCTGCGCGTGCTCGAGGACTACAACGCGCCGGTGTGGGTGCCCGACTCGCACGCCGACCGGTGCATCTGCTGCAGCGAGACGTTCGGCATCTGGCGGCGCAAGCACCACTGCCGGCTGTGCGGGCAGGTTGTGTGCTGGTCATGCAGCCAGCGCTCGTTCCTCATCGCGCGCTACGACGACGGCGACACTGATGTCGAGAAGCCCGCTCGCGCGTGCGACGCGTGCTACGACTCAGTGTTCCCAGTCGAAGAGGCACAAGCTCCCTTTGAGCGCGTCGTGTCCAGCACAAGCCAGCCACTCGAGCCGATTGAACCGGCTGCTGACACGGGGCCCGCCGCCGCCGACGCATCGTCCACCGTCGAGCCCACCGCAAGCGTCGCTGAAGCACCCGAGGCTGAGAGCTCCGAGGCACCAAGCCCAAGTAGCCCGCAGACTGGCGCAGCTCGCCAGTCCATCGCCGGCGCACTCGGACGACCGCCAATCCAGCCTCGCCTCGCATCCCTGCCAAACTCGCCGTCATCCGAGACCCTCGCGGAGCAAGAGGCCGGCCGGCCGAGCGAGCTCAGCGAGCTGACGCGCCGGCGCGTCAGCTCCCCGTCGTCTCGTGCTCCGGGCCCCAAGCTGCAGCGCGCCTCTGGCGCTCGCCCGGCGCTCTTCCACGGCGGCCTGGCGCCGCAAGTGCAAGCAGCGACGTCCGGCTCGGGCACGTTCCGCCTGTGCACGCCGCGCCTCACCACGCCCGAGGCAGAGCACCCGTCCGGCTGGCCCGGAGCCATCACGCGCATTGGCGAGGAAGGCTCGTACTTCGCCGGCGCCGACTCGTTCGATGCCGGCGGCGATGCTGCGCCGCCCATGGCGCGCCCGCGCAAGAAGCCGCTGAGTGCCGCTGCTCGCCTCAGCACGGTGTACGGCGTCGCTCCGGCCAGCATGCCGGGCGCCTGAGGCGCCCCCTATATCCAAGACTCCTTGACAGACTCCATCGTTCCCGCACCCCATCAGATACCTGCAGCGACGCACTGCTCCCTTCACGTCCCACCGCCTCATGACCGCGACGACGCTCTATCTCCACACCGCTCAATGCTAATCGTGTTTGTGCTTGATTGCAGGTGGTATCGATGATGTCTAGGGTTGTCGAGCAATGCCTCAGCGCACGCGCAAGGCCGCCCGGGCGCGAAGGGCCGCCGGTCGGCTGGCTGCGCAGTACGACGCGCCGCGCTCGCGTGCTTCCTTGGCCTGCGTGCGTGCCTGGAGGGCGTTCGCCGCCGCTCCGTTGGACCGCGTGGCCGACGAGAGGGCCATGCTGCTCAGCTCGTGGACCACGGCCGCGAGAGCCGCGCGCCGTGCCGGGTCGGCATCGCCGGAGGTGTCTGCTGGGCCGCGCCGCTGTGGCGCAAGGCTGGTGTGCTGGTGGAAATGCTCGAGTTGCCTGCCGAGCGCATCGGAGCCGCCAAGCGCCGCAGAAGCGCGACTGAGGAGTAGCGAGCGAAGAGCGAGCAAGTGCGCGTCGATGAGCGAGGACTCGAGCGCCTCGAGCAGCAGCGAGCGCAGCAGCGAGACGATCAGATGATCGAGCGCGCCGACGACGAGCTCCACCTGCGCGCCGGGTGCTGTGACGGAGAGTTAGACAGTGCTGAGGTTCGGGCTCGCGGCGTGGCTCACCGTATTCGAGCATCGAGGCAGCAGCGTCAGCCAGTGTGACCACGCCCTCAAGCGCACCAAGGGCGACAAGACTATCGTTGGCCGAGAAGGCGAGGTCGAGAGCAATGACGGTGCTCTGGACGAGTCTCGCGCCAGAGCCGTTCGCGTCGACGAGGCCTAGGCCGAGCAGGCGGTGCGGGAAGCGGCCCGCGATGTTGCTCGTGAGGCGGCCGAGCTCGCTGCGGATGGCCGGCACGCTCAAGGCGTCGCTCTGCAGCAGCGGGACCACCGTCGAGAAGCCGTGAAGCGCCACGTCCGACGTGCGCTCGGCGGAGAGAGAAGAGGCGAGCCACGAGCTCTGATCGCCGTCGTCATTTGCAGACGAGACCATGGCCTCGTTCAGGAGCTCCAGCGTCAGGCGCAGTCCCTCGAAGGGCGCGTCTTCCTCGAGTGCAGAGGCAGTGTCGACAGGCGCCAGCGCTTCCGGAGCCGCCGCCAGGGCGTCGATGAGACGCCACACCGTGATATTGATGCCCGCCACGATGGACGGCTCGGCAAAGTCGAGATCGAGCGAGACGGCCAGCGCTTTGACAACGCGAAGCAAGCCCACGGCAACCTCAGGCCGCGACTTGTACGCCCCAACCAGGCCGACAAGTGCGTCGAAGAACTGCGCAACGAACCCGTAGATGGCCTTCGCACTCGAAGGCTGCGCGCTGTGCGCCAGCCCTTCAAGCATGTCGAGCACTGTGAGTACACTTGCGAGGACCTCGCCGCGCTGGCTGACGGCGGCAAAGTCGGGCCGGTGTAGCACGGCGCTGAGACGCTGCTCGATCGCGCCAGTGATGCGCTGGAAGTACGAAGCGGCCAGCTGTGCACTGCTGGCCTCTCCGCTGGCCGCGCCGTAGATGCACGACACGACACCTGCAATGACAGAGCCGTGCGTGCTCGCCGGCAGCGCGTCGAGCCCGTGAATGACGGCCTCGACAATGCGCTCGAACTCCGGCCTCGCGAGCAGGCGCGTCTTGAGGCCGGACGAGCGTGTCAGCGCTGTGAGAACAGCGGCTACCTGCTGCACCACGTCGGCGTCCGACAACCAGCGTTCGAGGTTGTCGCGCAGCAGCTGGAGCAGGTAGGCTAGGAGCTGCTCGCCTGGCTCGCCGCTGAAGGTCTGCTGCAGAGCAGCTGAAGTCGGATTCTCGTCGGAAGCGAGGAGGTACGAGGCAGCCCAGCGGCCGTTGAACCAGAGCAGCGTCTCTGTGACTTGCGGCGAGGCAGGTGCGCTAGCGGCCGCCGAGGTGAGCTTGTGCAACAGCTCGACGCCAAGCCGTGTGATGAGGTGGGCAGCCGGATGCCCGTGCTGAGGAGGAGACGAGCGTCAGCCAGACTCAGCGGATGACTGACGCAACGCAACTCACCTGCGCAGCAAGGCCTGTGATGGCGCTGGGAACTGTCGGCGTCTCGCCGCGCACATCGTCTGCGAGCACGTGCCCCGCCATGAGAGCCAGCCAGTGCACCTGCTCCCAGGTCCCGGCGAGGCGCGTCAGAGCCTCATCGCCGTCGACCTGCGCTGAGCCGTCGGCCACCGACGCGAGCGTAGCGCAGAGTGGGTCTGCGAGATGGACGAGATGGTTGAGACTGCCGGCTGCGTCGTAGCGAGCGAGGACGGCCAGCGTGATGAGCTGATCCGCATAGAGGTCGCGATCCTTGCCAGCCTCCTCGCCGACTTCCGACATTGCGTCCTCGGCACTGCCGGCAAGCGCGGCGGCGAGTCGCCCTTCGAAGTAGGGAGAGACCACGTTTGGCCGCACTGCCTCGGTCAGGGCGTGCCACAGAGTCTGCATCTCAGCAGAGGTCTCGCCCTGCTCCAGTGCGCCGCCGACCGAGGTGCACAGCGTCAGCCAGCACCTCAGCGCTGCGTCCGTGCACTCTTCGGCCAGAGGCACCAGCTCCTCTTCTTCGTCCGAGTGGCCTGCTCGCCGGAACGCGAATGCGAAGATCGTGCCTGTGAGCTGGGCGAGTGCGCCCACGAAGGGACCGAGCTCGCCAACGTCATGCGCTTGCACTCGGCAGGCGGCACACAGCACTCGCGGAGCGACAGAGCCGAGAAAGACGTTGACCGCAGTGGCGAGGAAGAGCAGGGCCTTGGCACGCGTGCTAATAAGGCGGTGACCATCAGCGGCCGAAGGAGTGCACTCTGCCTGAAGCAGCTCCTGGAGCACAGACACGAAGGCGGCAGCGCGCGAGACTTCGTGCTCGAAGTCGAGAGCGTGGCCCGGCGCCGGAGCGAAGCTGGCGACTGTGAGGATCGTCTGTCGCAAGCGATGCGTCGCAATCGAAGAGAAGAGCCGATCCTCGAGCTCTGCCGAGGTCTCGAGCTGCAGCGCATGCCGGTATGCAGCAGCCAAGAGCTTGACGATGTCGCTGCTGAGCAGCAGCGCGTGGAAGTCGCGGGGCACTGGGTGTGCACTGAAGCTGCGCTGGCCATCCTCGACGCCACTGGCTGCTGAGCCGCTCTCGTCATTGAGCAGAAGCGACCCGACGTCGACGGTCTCGTAGGAGATGCCAGCGAAGGGCTCAACGAGGAGGAATTGCCAGCCCATGAGGCGCTCGAGCAGCGGCACAACGTGCCGGAACAGGCTTGTTCCAGATGCTGCATGAGCTCCTGACGGGAGGCAGTCGACGAGCAGGTGGAAGACGAGAGGCAGCAGCGACGGAAGAAGATACGTCTGTAATGCAATGTCAGTGATGGCACAGAGGACTGGCCGTAGCGTAGAGTCACAGCTCACCTGCATGGCCGCCTTGCACCAGCGGTGCTCCAGTGCGCTCAGTCCGACGGCACTGCCCGTCTCGAGCGCTCTCTGTTTGCCAGCCTGCTTTGACGACCGCCCGCTTTGAGCTTCGGCGCCGCCTGCAGAGCTACTGAGGCTCATCTCGTCCACCAAGGCGCCGGAGATGCCGAGCGCGGCAACGACACGAGCAGTGCTGACTGCTGCCTCCAGCTGATCGCTTGGCCATGGGCTCGGCACGACGAGCAGGGCCGCGATCTGCTGTCCCAGCCCCGAGAGCTGCTCGCGCGCGGCTGAGTGTGCCGCCTCGGGCCCGCCCGATGCGAGCGCTGAGCTCATGGCCAGGCCCAGGATGCGCTTTGCGACGGCAGCCACGACCTGGTATGCACGCGAGCGCACATATGTCGGCCACGGCCCGCTGCTGCGGGCGCCGGCGGGGCCCTTGGTACCGGCATCGGCAGCGCGCTCAGCCTCGGCGCCTCGGTGCACGGCCACGCGCAAGAGAAAGTCGAGCAGCGTGGAGAGGTGCGCAATGCTCGGCCGCGGCTGCGCTGCCGGCAGCGAAGGCAGCGCGGCGAGGATCAGGTTGAAGGACTGAAAGAGCACGAAGGGATCGGACGAGTGCTCTGCGGCAGCGATTGCAGGTCAGTCATTACTGAGCGGGGCTAGCAGCGGCACCACCGCAGTCTCACCAAGTGCAAAGACAGCATAGTCGCACGCGCCCTCGCTCACACGGAGCGCCAGAAACGTGGCCTCGCCGCGCGCACGCACAACAGCATCGGGAGAGCTGAAGTCGAGCGCTGCCTGGTGGATGCTGTGCAGCGCCTCGTTGAGGTGCGGCGTTGCCTCGATGAGCGAGAAGGGCGCGAAGGCGGACATGGCCGGTGGCTTGAAGGGTGCTGCAGACTTCGCTCGCTCGCTCGCTGCTCCGTGCCGCCTTTCGCAGGCGAGCCTTCAGACGGTGTCAGGCCTGAGACCGGCCGATGGACAGGCTCTGGACACCGATGGGTGACGCAGAGGAAAGAGGTGTCACAGAAGAGCAGGAGGCACGAGCGGGAGCAGCGATGGCGCAGTGGAGGATGAGGTGCGGAAGGAGGCGCCTGGAAGAAGTGCGGAGCAAGCGAAAGCGTAGTCGCCGCTTTCGCCGGCCGAAAAAAACTGTACTGCCCCTTGCCCGGAATTGTACTCCGGCTCGCCTAGAGTTGTATTCGCGTGCGCCCAACTCAACGCCTCTCACCCTCCTGGCCGGCGCCCGTGCGCGCCGTTGCATCCACCCTCTCGTCCACGACCCCCTCTCGCACCTCTCTCGACACGTGTGCTGCTCTCGTCGCAGCGCCCCAATTCATCCCGCGCGCTCTTCTTAACGCCCCGTTCCGCAACTCCTGAGGCCGCCTGGCGCGCGCCGCACTCTCGTACGCACATCCTACGCCTCCTCCTGCATCGCCGGCCATGCCTTCCTGGCTGCCCGGCTCGAACCCCGCGCCGGGGCCTGGCGGCATCGGCGGCAGCGGCGGCACGGGCGCGTGGATGAACATGGACTCCATGCGCTACGCGCAAGGCGAGCTGACGGGCGAGAACGACGCGTTCAAGGAGCTCGGCTTTGAGCTGACGCGCCAGCAGCGCATCATCGGCTTCTGCTGCTGGTGAGTGTCGAGCATCGGGCAGCTGCGGAGCGATCAAGACAGATGTGGCGACGGATATGCGTGCGCCCGGCGCGCCCGGCTGCACGCAGGCGGATGGGCGCAGTGCGGAGTGCTGCAAGGTCTAGCTGTCGAGGGATGGACGCGCAGATGACAGACTGTCGTCGGAAGCTTGCGAGGCTTGAAGCCTCGCAGGCGCATAGGCCTGCAGCACGTACGGCCAGGCGCGCTTCAGGCGTACCCGACCTGCGACTCCATCTTGGGACTGACGCCGCCCTGTGCAGCCTGGCTGGTGGCTTTGCGCTCTCCATCATCGGCTCGGTCATGCTCTTCATCGGCCTGTCCGGCGTCTTCGCGGTCCTCTACTCTGTCGGCATCATTGCCTCGCTCGTCGGAACTGGTGTAAGTTGCCGAATTGCGTAGTACGCCCAGACGCCAGCTGACACTCTGCGGGCCGCCCAGTTCCTGGTCGGCTTCAAGCGGCAACTCAAGGGCATGTTCGACCCAGGTGCGTCGCGCGACAGGCCACAGCCTTTGCCTCGCTCACGCATTCCGAGCAGTGCGGATTGGCGCCACGATCATCCTGTTCGTCGCCTTCATCCTCGTCTGGGTCTTTGCGTTCGCCGTGCGGATCGATGTGCGTCGTGCGAGCGCCTGCTCTCTGCGGTGCCATGCTCACCTTGCTCCGACAGGTCCTGGCGCTCATCATGGTCATCATCCTCTACCTTGCCTATGTGAGTCAGGGCGCTGCGCTATCGTCCACCCATGCTCACGCCTGCGCGCAGATCTGGTACTCTCTCAGCTACGTGCCATATGCCCGCGCGCTGGTCTCGAACATGTTCAAAAAGCTGTTCTGAGGGCCTTTGCTGCGAGCAAGCTGGCCGGCCGGGCAACGTGCTATTATGACCTGCAACGACAATGCCGAGACCCGTCACACGCATGTGCGCATGACGTCGTGGCGAACGATCGTATTGGGCGCGGCAAGTGAGGCGGAGGAGACATGAAAGGAGACGGTGACGATGAAGGTGGAGCGAGCAAAGGAGGCAGGAGCGTGAGTGAAGCAGAGGAGAAGCACACGTGGCGATTGCACACGGCGTCTAGGCGCAGATGAAGCTCTTGTACGCGTCCTCGCCGGTCGTGTCGCCGCCGATGTACTGCGAGCGCGTGGGGAAAGGACAGAGGCGCCGCGTGTTCTCCAGGCCCCATGCCTTGTTGGCGAAGGGCACCGGTAGCTTGCGAATGTCCGACGCCGTGCCGTTGGTCTGCGGCGAGCTCTGGTAGTAGGTGTTGCGCGTCGTGTACGTGGCGGCGACCTGCGGAAGGGAGCCTCAGGTCAGCAGCCGGCGGAAGGACAGTCACGTAGCGCTGACCGGCTGGGGAGGGAGGTTGAGCTCGCTCCAAGCGATGAGCGCGAGGAAGATGTCGTGCTTGCTGTCGAACTTGAGCGGGGTGTTGCCGGCATGTGAGGGCAGCCAGCGGTAAGCATCGAGGGAGGCACGTGCGAATGCCGCAGCCACTCATCATTCTGCGTCGGGCTGCCAAAGTGCCACGGGCCGGGGCCGTCACGGCAGTGCGCCATGCCCGGGATCTCGTAGTACCGGAAGCCGTCGCTGACCTGCAAATACGGGCCCTTGAGCGCCGGCGTGGTCTGCTCGACGACGTTCTTGTAGTACGCCTGCGATGCCTCCGAGCTGATGATGAGATCGCTCAGGCCGTGCGTCATGATGAGCTTTCGGCCGGCGTTGATGAAGTCGGCGATCTGCGGGTCGTTGGCCTGGTAGCCGCCAACGTTCTCGTCGGTCGCGGGGTCGACGTCCGAGCCCGTGATGTTGCCGCCCGGGTAGCCGTCAAAGTCCGGATCGAGCTTGGGCTTCTTCAGCACCACGAGCTGCGTCCACGCGATGGCCTTGGCAGCAGCGCCGGTGTAGGACCTCAGCACCGACTCGAGGCCCGGCAGGAAACGCGGGTAGATGAAGATGCTGTGAAGCCGCCGTCAGCAAAGACATCTTGCTGTCGAGTCAGCCTTGCTCACCCATCCAGCACTGTGGGGCTGTAGAGCTTTTCGAGCTGTGCGTGCGTGAGCACTGGAAAGGCGACGGCGAGGACCAGCACTCACGTTGGCGATCTGCGTCGAGTTGAGACACGTGTCGTCAGAGGCGCCCCACTTGGTCGGCGCGCCGCACAGCAGGTCTTCCTCGAACTTGGGCTCGCAGGCTTCAGCGTGCACCATGACTCCGTCAGCGACACCATCGAGCGCCTCGTCGCAGCGCGAAAGGATCGCCTCGTGCACTGCGCCGGCCATGGTCTGTGCCGAGATGTACCCATCCTTCGCTGCGGACTTGCGGTGCGTCGCCTGCACAGTGATCTGGCCGATGTTCATCTGGTTGAAGCCGATCGCCGGCGAGCCTGCGAACACTCCGTCGAAGTCGTTGGGGTACTGCGGGCAAGATGTATGAGCGAGCGCTGCTGCCGTGGAGGCACGTAGCACTCACGACCTGGACCGACGAGAGCGAGCGGCCGCCGCCAACGCTGCACGCTGCGAGATATGAGCGCAGCCTGATCTTGCCAGTCGTCTGGTCTTTGACCCGCACGCCCGCCTTCTCGCCATACACGAGCTTCGCCGCCGCCTGTGCGAGCACATTCGTGACGTGGTTCGAGCGGCTCGCGGCGTCGAGGAGCTTGTTCTCAAAGACGCGCTGGCCATTGACGGTAGCGTTCACCCAAGGTGCTACGCCGCCTGTTGGAGCGAAGCTGACAGACGCAGCAGTGAGCTGTCACACTCGCAGTAGAAGAGCAGCATTTGTCACGACTCACTGGCCGCCATTCGTGCCCGCGACGACACCCATGTACCGACGCATGTACTGCTTGAGGTCCGTGAGCGGCACAAAGCCGCGCTGGCCGCCATTGCCTATCTGTATGAGCCGGCCGTTCCATCCGACGCCGTCGCCAAGCAGGTCCTCGCCTGCCACGCCGGAGTAGTTGCGCTCCTCCATGTGACTGCTCGAGCTGGTGGCGTCAAGGCTGCCCTCAATGGCGCCCGTCAGCACGTCCGCCACTGTGTCGGCGCCGAAGGTCACTGCGCCGCTGATGGATGCGCTGGCGCCGTCGATGCTCCCCGCCTTTCGAGGGGTCAGGTCAGCTGATCTCTTGCTGTTTGAGACCGCGTTCGTGACCTGTCCGCCTTGGCCGACGGAGCCCGGTGGACCGCGCAGCACCGTGCCATCGGCGGCGATCGCGAGCGGCGTCGAGTCGGTCGGGAAGTCGGAGCCATTGACAGGCGCGAGCGGCAGGCTCTCATTGTCGGCGAAGGGTAGCCAAACTTCCGAGAGCACCTGCGTGATGGGAGACGTGACGATGTAGGCGCCGAAGCGGCAGAACGGCGGGAGCCCGCCCAGCGGGCCGTTGCTCGCTGTTCGGCCATACGCGAAGCCGTAGCCGAGGTCGGCCGGGATGTCAATGTCGGGGCCGACATCGCTGAGGATCGCCGAGACGTTGACGCTAGCCGGGACCCAGCCAGGAGGGTAAGTCGCGCTCAGCAGCTCGAGAGAAGGGTTGCTGCCAGCCTCGTAGTACTACCTAGAGTGTCAACGAGCGCTCAAGATGCGACACTTGCCTCGCTCACCTGCGAGAAGGTGCCGTTGAGCGTGAGGCCAGTGTCGGAAAGCTTCGCCTGGGCGAGGTCATCGCAGGCCTGGCGAGCGCTCTCGCCGGCGTAGAACGGCGTGTCTTCGCGGCGCAGGTTGAGCGTCTGGCCATAGGCCTTGTCGTCGCGCGGCTGGACGGCACGCCGCATGGCTGCGTCGGAAGCGACACCGCTGGGCGGGTAGTCGCGTCTGCCATGCTGCTCGGCGCTTGGGACGCTGGCGCACTGCACGCTGGCGAGCGTCGCCAGCGTTACGGAGAGGGCGAGAGAGAGCGTTCGCATGGTGAAGACGAAGCTGTGCTGCGGTCGTAGAGGTGAGCAAGGCGCAAGGAGCCTCAGGAACGGTGTGCTAGCTCACTCTTCTCCTCCGCTGATGCTGTGAGGGTGTCGTGGGTGTGAGCAGAAAAGCGGGGCAAGTGTTCGTCGCGTAGCCGCCCGGAAGATGCAAGCACGGCGCCACTCGCCGCAGAACACGCCCCTAGCCGCAAGATCTGCTGATGCTTCCAGCGTCAGGCAGGCGAATCCGCCAAGTCGTGATCTTCAAAAGAGATCACACTCTATGCACAGGGGTCAAGCGGCGTTCAAAGCTGCAGCAGGAACGCAGCGCCGTCTGCGCTGAAGCAAGGCAAGCTTGAGTGGCCGCCCTATGTGCCTTCACCTTGCGGCCAACGCGGTCACGCGCGCGCGCGTTTGCCCCCTGAGGAACGCACGCTGTGCCCTGCCGAGGCGTTTGCCTCCTCTCGTCTTTGCTCGTGGAGCCGCCGCTTCTACAGCACTTACAGTCCTTCTTCTCGAACCCAGCAGCACCGAGAGAGCGGCAAGGTGGTCTGCGCAGATGTTGTGGTGGGATGAAGCGAGCAGGCCCCGCCGGAAGAAGAGCGTGCGCTGGCGGCGGGTGTAAGGCCGCCAGGCACGCAAGCGTCGCGCGAGAGGAGCGCCGCCGCGCCGCGCGCCCATCCTGCCCGCCGCCGCGTCGGCGCTAGCGGTCCGGGCACGCATGAAGCATGCGTCCAGCAGCCGGCTGCTGCCGAGACTTGGCACACAGCACGAGCAAGAGCTGCAACTCGCTTCGTCGTCTGTTCCATGTTGACGACAATACGCCCACCAGGAGACGAAAGATGGCACGAGTGTGGGGTACAGGAGGCAAAGGCGGCCGTCACTTTGCCTCGGCGATCGCGCCACGCGACGCGCGGCGGCGCCAGTAAGTGTGTCGGCGCCACCCCTGGGTGCGAGCGCCGCTGTCTCACCGCCTTTGGGCGATCATCACAGCATCAGCACGCAGACCCTGCGCCGCCGCCGCTGGGTGCTGAGAGCAGCCAGCTGCGGCGCCCTTTGAGAACTTCTTCACGGCCCACTGCCGCTGCGGAAGTGCTCAGGCGTTCCGGCACCGGATCCTGTGCTGCTGACAGGGGGCTCCCTCCGGCCTTGCTGGACCTGACGAAGCGTGTGAACCTGCTGCAACGAAGCAATACGGAGGGCCGGACGTGATCTGGAGGCGGCCTGAGACGTGAGATGGTGGCGATTGACGAGACATGGGTGGGAATGTACAAGAGGCGAGAGACGGAAAGGACGAAGCGAGCTTGGCTTGACGAGAGGGAGCGGCGCACAGCAGTGGGCTGCGCACGCTCACTCGTCGTCGATGAGCTTGTCGGCCTTGCCGCTGTCGCGCGTGCCCTTCGACGACGGCTTGTCCTCCTCGTCCTTCTTGCCGCTCTGCTTCTTGACCGTGTTCTTGCGGCCGTAGAACTCGGCGAGAATCTGAGGGCAGCGAGTGTGAGCCGCGGCCGGGCACCCGCAACGGCATCATGGCGCACCTTCGGGTTGATACGCGACAGCTGCGTCTTGGGGAAGACGCGCAGCAGCTCCCAGGCGAGGTCGAGACTGCAGATCAGGCGTCAGCGCAAGGACGGGCGACGCTGATCCTGGCACGACGCACCTCTCGTAAATGGTACGCGTCTCGTAGGCGCCCTGGTTCGTGAAGCGCTCCTCGAAGCTCGTCATGAACTCGAGACTGATCTTGTCCTCCTCCGAGAGGGCCTCCTCTGCAAAGCGCGAGGGGGTCAGAACACGATCGACGCGGGGCAACAGGACGAGCCAACTGACCTCCGACGACTGCCTTCATCGACGCGGCGTCGCGGCCGACGGCGTAGCCCTGCGGAGCGGAATGAGTATGCGGAGACGACACGCGCAGAGGCAGCAGTGCGGGCTCACGGCGTAGAGCTGGTTGGACACATCTGCGAGAGATGCAGTGTCAGTCAAGGCCAACAAGGCGGGCGTGAGACTGTGCTGCTCACCGCCGTGGTCCTTGCGCGTGAACTTCTCGCCGATGGCACTCTTCATCTGCGCGCGGAAGGGGGTAAGCGTGGGACGAGATCGGCTGTGGCGTGTGTGCGCACCAGACGGGACAGCGACGGCAGCACGTTGATCGGCGGGTAGATCTGCCGGTTGTGCAGCTGACGGTCGACGTATATTTGGCCCTCCGTGATGTAGCCGCTGCGAGAGCGTGTGAGCACGAGGAATGCGCCAAGCGCGGCACAGCGCCGACTCACGTCAAATCGGGAATGGGGTGCGTGATGTCTGCACTCTGCCGTCAGCCACAGCAGCCTCGCACCAGCACGAGCGCACACGCACCGTCGTTGGGCATCGTCAGAATCGGGATCTGCGTGATCGAGCCGTTGCGGCCCTGCACACGACCGGCACGCTCGTAGATCGTCGACAAGTCGGTGTACCTGCAGGCGTTGTGGCATCAGCACAGCTCGGAGCACCACCGATGCGGCGCTCACATGTAACCGGGGTAACCGCGGCGACCGGGCACCTCCTCGCGGGCGGCCGAGACCTGCGACAGTATGACGGTGAGCCAGCGGCCGCGTGTGCGGCACTCGCATCACGTACCTCACGCAGGGCGTCGGCGTACGACGTCATGTCGGTGAGCACGACGAGCACGTGCTTCTCGAGCTGGTACGCGTAGTACTCGGCCGTGGTGAGCGCCAGACGCGGCGTGATGATACGCTCGATGCTGTGTGGCTCGACGGGTGAGTGACTGGCCTGGCAGCACGAAGCACACCCGCTGCTCACGTCGGGTCGTTGGCCAGGTTGAGGAAGAGCGTGACACGGTCGAGCGAGCCGTTCTCCTCGAAGTCCTGCTTGAAGAAGCGCGCCGTCTCCATGTTGACACCCATGGCGGCAAAGACGATGGAGAAGTTGTCCTCGTGGTCGTCGTGGATGCCCTTGGACGGGGCGGCGGCGCCGTCCGAGGCGCTTCCGGGCTTGCGCACGAGACCGGCCTGGCGACAGATCTGGGCGGCAATCTGTTCGCGGCAGAGCGTGAGCATCCCAATCGCTGGCGCCACGACGCCGGGCGGCACGCACCTGGTTGTGCGGCAGACCGGCGGCACTGAAGATCGGGATCTTCTGGCCACGCGCAATCGAGTTCATCACGTCGATCGTCGAGATGCCCGTCTGAATCATCTCCTCGGGGTACACGCGCGCGTACGGGTTGATCGGCGAGCCTGCGGACATCGTGTCAGCACGAGCGGCCCGAGCGGGTGCGTCTCGAGAGGGCAGCAGCCGTCTTTGAGCAGGCCTCTTCGAAGCGCCACATCGAGAGGCCATGCACCCAGCCCATGCGCACGCCACGCCGCACTCACCGTTGATGTCCAGGTAGTCCTCGGCAAAGACCTTCGGGCCCTTGTCCACCGGGTTGCCCGAGCCGTTGAAGATGCGGCCCAGCATGTCCTCGCTGACGGCCAGCTTCATCGAGCTGCCGGTGAACTCAATGTGCGTGTCGCGCACATCGATGCCGCTCGTGCCCTCGAAGACCTGCACGATGGCCTTGCTGCCGCTGACCTCGAGCACCTGGCCGCCGCGGCGCGAGCCGTCGGGCAGCGTGAGCGACACAATCTCGTTGTACGAGGGGAACTTGACATTGTCGAGCACGACCAGCGGGCTGCACGGTGGCCCAGTCAGCGTGAGTCAGGCGGATGCTTGCTGCGATGCTCACCCGTTAATCGCCGAGACGGTGCGGTAGTCCAGGCGCGGGTCGACGCTGTAGTTCTTCACCCTGCGAGGCGCCGCTGGCGTCAGCACTACTGCTGAAGCGATCGAGGCGCTGCGACTGCTGCGGCGTCTCCTCTCGCTGCACTCCCTGCGCCACTCACGCAGCAGCGGCGTTGAGCTGGAACGCCTCCTTGGAGCTGATGCGAGGGTCGCTCATGGCGCCGGCGCAGGGGTGTGGCGTGGGCGGCGGCTGGGCGGTGGCGCTCGCAGGCGTGCGGGCAGAAAAGGCAGAAGAGACGAGCTGCAGCCTGGCGTCGCGGGCAGACTGCGGATGAAGTGGAGCAGAGGGGGCGAGGCAGGTGCACGAGACGACGGCGAGAGCGAGGCTACGACGGCGGGTGGAGATGACCACGCTCGAGCCCACAGCCGCCCGCCTCGTGCGCTCACAGCGTGGCTTGGCTGGCGGGCGGCTGGCGCTGGCGGGGCGATAGGCGCGCGAGCGACTCTGGGCCGTATGACAGACGCCCGTGCGCAGGCGCCCAACTTTAGTTCTGGTGCACTGCGACCGCGTGGGAACAGCTGGCTGCACCTGTGGACCCGCGCCGGCGGCTCCTCCTTCTCCTTCTCGCTGCACCGCCATCTCGATCCACCTCGCATCTCTCAGCCCCTTGCGGCGCTACGGGCCAGCGCCGCGTCGCCTCTCGCCCGTGCGCTGCCACGCCGCCCGCGCCGCCCGCGAGCCATGGCGCCGCCGCCGGCGCGCAGCGGCGCACACTCGATGGAGCGCGTCTCCATGTCCTCGGCCTCGACCGGCTCGCTGCACCGCCGCTCCTCGTCGCAGCAGGCCCGCCCGCGGCCAACGGCGTGTCCCATCGTGCTCTGGACGCACGAGCCGCCGAACTTCTCGCCCGCCGACGTGGTGATCCACCCGGAGCTGCCTGCCGTGCTGGGCGGCGTGGGAGACGCAGAGCTGCTCGAGATCCGCAGCCTCGCCGCCGGCAGCGCCGACACGAGCGCCAAGGGCCGGCGCTTCCTCTTCCGCGCCACCACAGCTGTGGCTGAGGGCGAGGCGCTCGGGCGCGCTGCCGGCAATCTGCAGCTAAGCATCTCGCGCAGCATCGCGGGTCTGTACGGCCTGCACAATCGCTGCGACGTGCTTCTCTCAAAGGTGAGCCCCGCAGAGGAATTCTTGCTTGTGGCCGTCTGACGCGTCTGTCTAGGTGCCGCGCGACCCACACACCATCTCGCACGTCGAGCTGTATTTCCGCGACCAGTACGTCGGGCGAGCAGACATGTGGCGCCTGGCGGCGAGTCTGGAAGACACCTGCGTCTACGTGGGCCAGCGCATCACGCTCGCCGGCTGCGTCCGGGCGACAGTCGGGCGCATCTTCATCGATGCGAAGAAGGTAACGTCCGGCTTCGTTGCGCCGCATACGCGCACGATCTTCCGCTCCGAGTCGGCCAAGTACAATCTCCTGATCCAGCTCGGGCGCGAGATGTGGGAGTTTGACGAGGACGGCGAGCTGTACTTCGAAAAGGCCATCAGCGGCTTCATCCCCGAGCTGCTGCGGCGTTGGAACGCGGTGCCGACGAACCACGTCGTCTCCGTCGTCCTCTTCGCGCGCGTCTACTACGACGTCGGCGACCTGCACATGCTCGAGGACGCCGCGCTGCCGGTGCGCAAGTCTGAAGACGGCCGCTGGTACATCGACTACTACAAGGTCATCGTCGATCTCGAGGGCAGCTGCGACTGGGCGCAGGCAGTGACGAGCCTCAAGGAGGAGTTCTTCCGCTTCCAGCACGACATCCTGCTGCTGCGCCGCCCAGTTGCAGGCCCGGCGGGCGCGCCGTGGGCAGAAGACCCGCACGCAGACCTCCTGCGCCGCGACCGGGCGCTGCTTGCTGGGCGACTCAGCGCATCGCACGAGGGCAACATCCTCGAAGCGCTGAATCTTGCGCTCAACCCTGCGGACGCGCACTTCGTCGATCGCGATCTCACGCGCACGGGGCTGGACGTGGTGGTCGTCTCGGCCGGCACCGGCCACTTCCGCGTCGACAAGCGGCTGCTGCGCCTCACGACGGAGCGCATGATCGACAGCGGCTTCGGCCTGGACCTCGTCTGCCTGACCAAGATGCCGCTGCATTCCGTGCCGCTTTTCCACTTCAAAAGCGAGATCCCAGAGGCTCGCACTGCGCCGCACGGACCAGCGTCTGCAACCGGCTCTCGAGGACGGCGCGGCCGCGGTCCGAGTGCCGCTGCTCCAAGCAGCGCCCCACCTGACCCGCTCTACTTCGACCCGCTGCACGCGAGCTCCACAACCGCAGGGCCCGGCGCGGGCACGACGCACACGACTGCCGCCTCGTCCGGCTACGGCCTCGTCGACTTCTACTCGATCCCGCACTGGGTCGACTGCTCCTTCTACAACCTGCAGCAGGACAAGCCCTTCCGCGCCGACCGCTTCGTGCCGCGCTGCAAGATGCACGAGGTGCAGATGATGGGCATCATGGAGAACGAAATCAGCGACATTTCGATCCCGTACCTCGAGCTGGGCAGCCTAGGCATTCCTGGGCTCGTTGCGGCGCCGAAGAGCATGGGCAGCAGCATGGCCATGAGCGGCGGCCGCGACCGTGCACCGCGCGGCCTGCAGGGCAGTAGCCTCACGCGCGTGAGCGAGGGCGAGACGGGCCTCGATCTTGCCGGCATGGGCCCCCGCGAGGCCCGCAGGCTGATGCGCGAGCGCTTCGACCGCGAGACGATGCGCGACCTCGAGACTGCGCCCGCGGCTGTGCGCTCGTCGCTTGTCTATGCGGCTTCAGGCCGGGTGCCTGCACCTTCTACGAGTCCGTCCCGCAGCCTGCACCACAACTTCTCGAACGAGCAGCTGCGCCAGCGTGCGCGCGAGCAGCAGGCTGCGGCTTCTTCATCTGGGCGGTCGCCCGTCACTCCGGGCCGGATAGCGCGGCCCGGCAGGCACAGCAGAGACACGCGCAAGCAGTCGACGATGCTAGAGGCGCACGATGAGCATCCGGCGGATCGCATGGAGGGCGCGACGCACACCACGGATGGCACTGCTGAGCAGCACGCCAACGCATCGACTGCGCTGAGCTCACCGAACTCGCCAAATGCGAATCGCTTCTCAGCAGTGCTCAGCGACGACAGCATCGGGCCGAGCATGTCGCGGGCGCTCTCAAGAGCCAGCTCCTTCCGTAGCTTGAACACGCTCAGCCGCGGGCTGAGACCGCTCGAACCCATCGGCAAGGCCAGGGCGCTCGTTGCGCCGTCGGATGTGCTGCCGGACGAGATGGACGGGCCCGTGGCGCCAACCACTTCTCCTGTGCATCCGAGCGCATCCGCAGCGCTGATGAAGAACTCCAAGGCGGGCAGCAAGAGCTCATCGCGCTACCGCTCGCCGGCGAACTGGCTGTGGTCCTCGTTCCGCAGCAGCCTCGCGAATCCCCCACATGAGGAGAGACACGCTCAACAGGATCCTACCTCGCCTCCGGGCGCTGCATCGGCGAGCAAGGAGGGCATCGAGTCTTCGACGGCTGCCTCGCGGCGGATCGCTGCGCTGCTAGCCTCAAGTCGGCCGACCTCCAGTTCACCCGCGCCTTCGGTCACCTCTCCGAGCTCGGCAGAGAAGTCGCCGGTCGGGAAGGAGGAGAGTGCGCCGAGCCCCATCGCGATCCCACCTGCGATGCCTACGGACCGAAGCTCCGACGGCAAGCACCACAACGCGCAGGACGCGCCGGGAGCCGCTGCCGAGGCTGCGGAGGAGCAGGCGCAGCGCGAGCAGGACGCCTACGAACAGGCGCTCGAGGAAGAAGAGGCACGCGCACGCTACGCACAGTGTGCGCAAGTCGAGAAGCAGACGCTGGTCAATCCGTCGAACCCGCGCAAGAGCCTGGCGGCCAAGGCGACCAACACGCAGCTCATGCGCTGGCAGCATCTCTTCCCGCGGCGGCTCAACCATCACGCTGTCAAGTGGCGCAGCATGACCAGCCCGGCGTGTCTGCCTCTGACGACGCTGTACCTTCCGACCGAGAGCGATCTGGCTTCGCAATGGCTCGAGTACCCCTACACGATGAGCATTTCGTCGGAGATGAACAGCTTTCTCGTCAAGCGCAATCCGTCGACACATCCTGCGCTCGCGGTGCTGCGCGAGATGGCGTCGCAGCGTCTCGCTCAGGGCTATCAGTTCATCGTGCCTGCAGGAGGCCAGTCTGAGAGCGCCGATGGCAGCACAGGTCCGACTGCAGTATCGAGCCGCTCGCTGGTCAACGACAAGCCGCGCCCATTTGTGCTGCGCCAGCCCTCGGAGCTCTTCCAGCCCGGCAATCTTGTGTCGGGCAACCCGATCTTCCTGAGCGTGTCGAACCAGATCCACCGCATCGCCTACGACCGGCAAATCGGCTCAATCAACGTCAAACGCTACGTCCGCCGCACGGAGCACGAGACGTCGCCGCTCGAGTACGCATGCTGCGTGTGGCCGCGCGACCTGCCCGGCTACCAGACGGTGCGCGCCACCTTCCACTACCCCGACTTCGGCGCGTACAACTGGACGTACCTGGACGCGCTCATCGCGGGCCACTCGGACGAGGAGCGCTTCATCGAGAGCCTGCGCTACTGGCGCACACGCTTCGTGGTCGTGCCGTCCGAAGGGCCAGCGCCGCCGATGCGCGCACCGACAGGCGAGGCGCTCAGCGACGAAGAGATCCGCCTCATCGGCATGGACCGTCTCGCCGACCTGTTCGCACGCGCCCGCCTCCGCCCGCGCACGAATGAGGACCGCAGTCTGGCGCCGCTGCGCTTCATTCCGACCAGCCTCGATCCGGCTGCGAGCTTCCACGACGCAGACTTCATGCGACAGATGACCGCCGCCATCGAGGAGAGCAACGCGCGCGATGCGTCCTTCCGGCGCGACCGCAGCGCCGGCGGCGGGCGGCGCAGGCCGATCAAGGATCTTGACTTGCGCAGCATCGCCGTCGAGATGCGCAGCGACTCGAGTGGGCTGCGCATCAACGACAAGTTCTGGCAGCGCGTGCTCTACGAGGATTCGTTCACGGGCGCCGACCTCGTCACCTGGCTGTGCCGCAACTTCCCCGACGTCAAGATGCGCGATGACGCCGTCGAGGTCGGCGCTCGTCTGCTGCGCGAGGGCCTCTTCGAGCACGTCAATCGGGCGCACGGCTTCCTCGATGGCTATTACTTCGTGAGTCGAAACCTAAGGTGTCGTTCTCCAGTCATGCTCACCTGTCTCGATGCAGTATCGCCTGCGTCCGGAGTACTCGTCGCCGCGCACGAAGAAGTGGTTCGCCAGCGGATCCCGGCCTAGCACAGAGGACGGCAGCAACGCAGGCTCGCGGCCCGGTACCGGCGGCGGCAGCCGAGGCGCCTCGCGGGACCGCGCGCCGAGCTTCGTTGAGGGCTCCAGCCTTGGCCGGCGTGGCACGCTGCTGCAGAACTCGCAGGGTCGTTCGTCGCACCAGCGACGCAAGCTTGTCAAGCTATCGCGCACGCACATCATCGACATCGACCCCAGCCGCCGCAGCGACCGCGCCGAGGTTGCCTTCTTGCACCACGACGTTGCACACAACCCAGGTGAGCAGGCAGACTGCTGACATGACGCTCGGCGCTGACACACAGCTCTGCAGCGAACGGCTTCAACTTCCAGATCCACTGGCTCGGCACGACCGCGCGCTTCATCGAAGACGCCGTGCAGGCCTGGACGCGCACGGTGGAGCGCTACGGCCTGCGCCTCATCGAGGCGCCCATCGGCCAGATCGCCGATGTCACTGCGCACAACCCGTTCCAGGCGCCGCTACAGATTGCACTGGCCCTGAGTCCGCCCGCGCCGTCTGCCTATCTGCCGCTGCTGGCCGAGCATGTGCGCCCAGAGCACTACTTTGAGTGGGCGCTGCTGCGCCGCTTCGGCTTCATCCTCGACCAGGAAGCGAGCGACCGCTTCCCCGAAGACGTCGACATCGTCTATGACTCGCGTCCCAAGCATTTCGAGTACTCGCAGTTCGTGCACCGCTCTGGCGTTGCCTTTGTGCAGGTTGTCGGCGGCGCCGAGGGCTTCCTCTGGTGAGCAGCGTCGCGCCACGAGCCTGTGCTTGCCACGCTGACGCTCGCGCAGGCTCAACAACCGGCTCTTCACGTCGCACCTCTCCAACACGACCACCACGCGGCAGCGCAACGAGCGCGATGGCCCGCTGCGCGGCGGAGGTGCTCACGCCTCATCGTCACCGGCCATTGGCGCAGTCGGCGCATCAGGCGCGGGCAGCAGCGGCAACGCAGCGGCGCCGCAGCCCGACGCCGAGTCTGTGCGGCGCGAGTTCAGCGCGTTCTGCGCCGATGCCGCCGCCCTCGAGCTCTTCTACCGCAGCGTCCTCGCCAGCCTGGGCGCAGAGGTGCAGCTGCCCAGCAATGCTGCCGCCGCATCGACGGATGGCGACGTCTCGGACGCCGACATCACAGGCAGCACGGACGGCATGAGCGAGGCCGGCCTCGACACGGCCAGCCTCGCTGCGAGCCAGAATCTCGAGCCCGTGCTGGAGGGCTCGCAGCTGCACACGGGCTCCTGAGGCACCTCACGTCACGACTCGTCACGCTATACCATGAATCACCTGCCGCATGAGTCTCATTGCGAGACGACGAGAGAAGTAGAGAGGGAAGGAACAGATCAGAGCGCCAGAACGAGCTTCTTGCCGCTGACGCCGGCCTGCAGCTTGTCGAGCGCCGCGTCGAGGCCGGAGAGGCCGCCGCCCTCGATCTGGGCCGCCGGGCTCGGCACGAGGCTACCGTTCTCCAGCGCAGGCTTGAGCTGCTCGTGGAAGACCTCGTGGAAGTGCGCGTTGCGCTCCGCCTTGTCGAAGGATGGCAGGTTGAAGGTGACAGTGGTGTCTGCGGGCGTGGGCATGTCCTCGGGCAGAGGCGGCGAGTGCGCCACGCGAGCGTGCTGTGCACCTCTCGTCTGGTGCAGCACGTCGAGTACGGGCTGGAGCGAGCCGGGCACGACGGCGTGGGCAAGAGACATGCTCACGCCGTCTGCTTTGACCGCCGCCGCGATCTGGGCGACGGCATCGGCGGCATGGTAGTCAAAGACGGCGCGAGCACCGAGACTCTTGATGTACGCGTGGTTGTGCGGGCTGGCCGTGGCGTACACGGTGAGGCCGAGCAGCTTGGCCGTCTGCACCGCATACGTGCCGACGCTGCTGGCCGCGCCCCAGATGAGCACGGCGGGGCCGGTGCCGGGCGCATGGCGGGTGGCGATCGAGATGCCCAGGATGGGCCACGCCGTGAAGGCCGTGAGCGCGGCGACCGGCACCATGGCGCCGTGCTCGAAGGAGATGCCGGCGGGCAGCGGCGCGACCGTCTCCTTCTGCACGAGCACGAGCGACTGGAAGGCGCCGTGGTCCGGCGAGCCCTCTTGGTAGTACGACGAGGCGAAGGCGCAGACGCGCGTGCCGACTGCCAGGCCGAGCGAGCTCGAGACATTGGCGCCGCAGGCGACGATGACGCCCGCCACGTCGCAGCCGAGCACGGCGGGCAGGACGGGCACGAAGAAGAGCGTGCCGCGCTGGATGTGGTCGATGGGGTTGAGTGCGACGGCCCTGACGGCGACGAGCACCTCGTCGGGGCCAGGCGCCGGCGTGGGGCGCGAGGCGACGGCGAGGGCGCCCTTGTGCTTGAGGAGAGCGGCAGTGTGCGAAGACATGGCGAGCGGATGGGGCGCAGGTACAAGCTCGTGCTGTGCAAGCCCTACTTATGCCTTCGGACGGGCGGTGGTCCTGTCGGCAAGCAGGTCGAGCGAGGGCATCGACGAGGGCTCAGCTTACTGTGCTGGACGCCCCTGAGGGCCTGACACGCGTGGGAACAGAGCGCGCGCCTCCGGCTTCTGCCGTGAGCTGACCTGACAGCCAGCCGTTGGGCATGGCCGCAGCCGCAGGGCGCCGGAGCGTCAGTCGATGCAGCTCAAAATCAGCAGCGACTCCTCAAGGATCAGCGCCGGGGGTGAAGAATGTGCTTGTTTAGTGCGCAGCTGAGCAGACGGGCTCGAGGTGCGCTGCGGTGCTCCCACCTACGCTCGCTCTCTCATATCTTCGCGGCTCCGCATCAACCTTGCAGCCTGGCCGTCCGTGCTGCACGGCCAGGGCAAGCCGTTCAGCGGTCCAGGGGGCTTTGTCCATGCTCCATTGGGCAGCGTACGGCCAGCAGCAGGGCTACCCGCGCGCTGCCGCTGCGACACAGCGGCCGTCTGCGTGGCGGCTCGCGCCGGCCAAGCCCTGGGACCCGAGCAGCGCATCTCCAGATTCACGAGTAAGCCCGTGTCGCACGTGTTCGCCCATGCGCTTGAGCGTCCTCCAGCTCGCCCATGGCGGCGGTCGGGCAATTGAGTAGTCGCCGCAGAGATGTCCGGCGCGCCCTGGGGGACCTCCCGAGACACGCGTGTTGTTTGCTCGGCGAAACGTCGCTGCAGAGCGGTCCGATGCCCGGCGCTGGAGTGTGTGTGTGCCCACATGCTCGCTGCCGATGCTGGTCTCACCGTCGGAGGTACCTCCAAGCTCGCGGTGTCGCAGATACGGCGTGCGGTCGCCGGCTCGCGACAACGCTGCTTGAAGGTGTAGCTCCGCGTTCAGCACCAGCGAGGAATAAGAATTTCCGTGAGGAGCCCTTGCCCCTTGGCGGAGCGCCGTCCCTGAGCCGCAGCATGCAGGTCGCAGGGCGGTGCCGAATCTGTGGGTTGGGCCTCGGCGCGCCGAGTGCTGAAAAGGCACGCGCGCGCGTCATCTGCACCTGAGGCACGCCGTCTGCGAGGCGAGTCGAGCGGAGCCGGGACGCAGCGCTTGTGCCGGCGATCCGCGGAGTCGGCGCCGACGGGCAGCTGAGCACTCTTGCTCGCCACTCCACTCAGCCAGCGCTCCGACGCAGCGGCATGAGATGGGGGAACGCAGCACCACACACCAGGCGTGCTCAGCAGACGACGACGACGAGGCTCAAGGACGCCCTTGGGCAGCGCGGCGGCAGCCAAGAGGCGCCAGCAGCAGGCTGCTCACGTCACGGCGTTCTCGGCGGCAACCCCAGGCGGCACATCTGCGATTGCGTGCCGGCACCCGGACCCCGATGCCGACGCTGCTCTTGCCTCTCGAGCACTTGCGACGGCGAGCAGAGCAGCGATCTGTGAGCGCGTGGGCGTCGGGCGTGCGCTGTGCTGCACTGGCAGACGGCAAGGCGCTGCCTGCTGCCGAGTTGTGCCTGCGCCAGCGCGCGATCCCGACCGCTCGCTTGCTAGCTTGCTGCGGCTGCCCGCTGCTGCAGGGAGAGAGCGCCCATGAGGGCGCGCGTGTCGATCGCAGGGCCGCGCCTAATCGACCTGCCCGTTCGAGAGCTCAAATACGAACTGCCGCCGCTGCCGCTGCCTCGGTTCATTCGAGTGCTCCGGGAAGGGCAGGAGATGTGCTGCACGCCGAGGCGGCCCGCATGGTGCTTCCTCGGCCCGCCTTCTCGTGAGCCACCTGCCCTGCAGCGTCGTCACTCGGGGAGCGAGCATGGCGATGAGCGAGCGGCGCTCGGCTCGCGGCGAGCTCGAGCCTCCTTCCGGGCGCCGCGCGCCGCGCCGTCATGGGCCATTCAAGGCCAGCGCAGAGCGGCAGGGGTGGAGGGGGGCGCTGAGGAGGAGCTCAGCCGCGCCATGTTTCGTCTCCCGCCAGCTGCGTCACACCTCGCACACTTCCGCTGCGCGCGCAATCTGCGCCTTGGGGTCGCATCTGCATGCAGCCGCAGCGCCGCCGGAGCGGGAGCTGACGCTGAGCCGGCGCGCGGCGCGCGCGAGCGGGTCGCAGTCACGGCGTGCAAGCCAAACTCCGCTGCTCTTGGGCTGCGTTGGCGGGCGGCCGGCGACGTCCTTGCCGCCATCATCTGCCGCCAGATGCAGCGCCGGCCCGGAGAGGGCGTGTGCCTGTCTCTCCTCACGATTGACGCCTTGCGCTGCGCTGCGCGCTGCGTGCTGCTGCCGGCGAGCTTGTCGAGCGGAAGCATCAGCATGACGGCTGCTGCCGCTGCGCCCGCCGCGCGCGCTCCCTGCCCCTCCTCGAGCATGCTCCGCTGCTTGCGCTTGCTGCGCTTGCTCGCCGTGGGCGCCGAGCTGCATCTGCAGCTGCTGCTTTGGCCGCCGCCCCGAGCTCTGCATGGTGTCAGAGAGGAGCGGGCGCAGGAGCGGAGGAGCGGCCCCTCTGGCGCGCTGCCGGGCGCCGCTCTTTGCTGCCGCGGCACGGCGCAGGCGGCGGCCGCTCTCTCTGCCCTGGTGCTGCCCGCCTGCTCCGCCGCCGCCGAGCGCCCGCCGTGCCTCGGCCGCGCCCGCAGCTGCAGGCGCTGCAGGCGTTCAGGAGCCGCCGCCGCGGCGTGCCCAGCCTCTCAAGCCTCGGCTGACGGCGCCACCTCGCACACGCCGAGCCTTTCTCACCGGCCGGCACCTCTGCCTGCTGCTGCTCACCGGCGCCCTCTATTCCCTCCCGATCCCACTCCTCCCACTCCCCGGCGTCGACTGGCGCACACCACATCGCGCACTCGCCTCCTCTCACACACCTGCGCCCGCGGCTGGCGCTGCTCTCTCCGCTGCAGAGCCCTCATCACGCCTGCTGCGCCGTCGGCGTACTATTTGCCGCCCGCGCGCGCCTGCTGCTGCTGCGTGCGCCAGTCAGCGGCCCGCCTGGCCCACCACCACCCGGCCGATCCTGCCGTTGGCGTCGTCCTCTGCACCTCACTTGCAGCACCACTCGCACGCTGCTTGAGGCCGCTGCTAGTTGTGCCACTCGCGCTCCACGTCTCTGCGCCACCTTCTCCACGCCCTCACCCTCCAGTCACACCCCCTCGTGACCCTGCCGCATCTTCGCCGCCTCATGGACACCTCTGCGCCGTCCGACCAAGGCGGCGGCCCGCGGGTGCACCACGCACCGCCGCACCTGCAGACGCGCCCCTCGCCGACGTCGGCCAGCAGCGCAGCCGACGTGCGCGCCGCCTCCGTGTCCTCGTCGGGCGCCGCGGCCAGCAGCAGTGCCGGCTCCAGCATGGCCGCCGGCACGTCTGCCGGCTCGTCGAGCACGAGCGGCGCCTCGCCACGCCCGCACAAGCGGAAGATGTCGCACGGCACCTGTGCTGCGGCCGCGGCCGCTGCGGCTGCCTCTGGCGCCACGCCGTCATTGCCAGCCGACGAGATCGCGGCGACGGGCCGAGATGCGTTCGACGAGCACCAGCATGGTGACCAGTCGACGTCGTCGTCCGCTTCGTCGCCGTCCTACGGGCGCCGTGCCTCGGAGCAGGGGCACGAGCAGGACGAAGCGGCCGCGTGCGATGGCAGCCTGGACCACATGATGGCGCAGCCAGAGGCCGATGGCTCTGCGAGTGCGCTACACGATGCATACGCCGTGTCCGCCGGCGCAGACATCGACCAGAAGCCTGCAGGTGCGGCGGTGTCCGAACACGGCTCGCCTCTGAGCCACCATCGCTGCCTTCCCAGCCCGTCAACGCTTGGGCCGCTCGAGGCGCCCGATGCAGTAGACCACCGCGATCCACGAAGCTCCGATGCCTTCTTTGACCGCTTGCACGCTGTCGAGCCCACTGCTTGTGAGTTGAGACGCGGACCGGCTGCACGCAGCGGTCCTGCAATACTGATCTCACCTCCGCAGCCTCGTCTCGCGCACCGCTGCTGGACGCCGACGCACACGAGCGGCGCATGCTGCCAGGCGCCCGCGACGCAGCGGCACCGACCACTCCGATGTTCTCGTCGTTCTTCCTCACCGCACCGCACTCCTCTTCGCCGTCGTTTCCTGCTCCTCCAGCCATGGCCAGTGCCGGGCCGAGCAGCCCGTTGCTCGTCAAGGCTGCGCCGCACATCGCGGCACCTGCGTCGAAGGGTCTGCGCGCCCGCTTCCTCGACGACGAGCCGCCACCGCCCTCGCCGAGCAGATCTGCACGGCCACCCACACCGCCACGGAGGCACGACTCGCCTGGCCGTACTGCTGGCGCCCACATGCGCCGCAGGCACCAGGCCTCGTCGCGCCGCATCAGCGGCGTGCGCCATGGAGAGGAGCTGCCGGTGCTCTCGCGCCTGTCAGAGCTGCACAACTCTTCGCTCTCGGCCTTCCGTCGTTTGAGCACGGGCGACAAGGCTACCGCTGCGCTGCCTTCGGCCGGTCCGGCATCGCACGACCCGCCCGTCGCAGCGTCTGGAGCTACGGCGCCGGCCGACCCGCAGGCCGAGTTCACGCTCTTGCCCGTGCCCGCTGCCAAGCGGCGCAAGATCGCCTCGCCTCTGCAGTCTGTCGCCACAGCCTCGGCCTCGGACGATGCGCCAATGGACGGCGACGTCAGCAGCGCGGCCTCGCACCGACGACCGGAGCGCGAGAGCAGCGGCACGGACCGCAGGCAGCCAATAATCATCGTCGAGGACCCTGCTGCTCGCACCGGTGCCTGCTCGTCGGCCGGCTCGTCGGCAGTCGAGCCGCGCCTGGAGCGCAGGAATGCCGCAGCAGCCTCGCACGGCCTGAACGTACCATCGTCTGCCTCTCGCTCCTCGCGCGGTCCGTCCGTCTTCACGAATGCTCTCAAGACCCCTGCAGCCACCGGCGCTTTCACGGCAGCATTCGCACCACGCGAGTCGAGCCGCAGCGGCCACCGAGCACCGGGCACATCGAGCTCGTCACGGCGTCGCTTCCCGCGCCTACGACGCACGCAGAGCCTGCCGAACCTCAAGGCACGTCCGCTGCTCGATCTTGCTGCGCCCGTGTCGCACCGACTGCAGCTGCCGGTGCATCTGGCGCAGTACCTGGCCAGCATTACTCGCTCGCAGGAGCGCAGCGCGGCTGCGGCCGACGGATCGACGAGTCGCTCCGGCACGTCTGGCTCGAGCTCCAGCTCGCGATCGGTCTTCACACCCCCGCTGCACCCGCCGATCACGCGGCACACGCTTCGCGAGCTAGACTTGAGCGAGATTCTGAAGAATCCGCAGCTGCGGCACGACGTGGTCTTCGATCCCAACGTCCAGTTCCGGCCCAACTTCGACGGCGAGCGCGGCCGTCGCAAGCGCGACGCCGGCGACAAGTACTGGGCAGCGGTCGCGCGCGAGATCGAGAAGGGCTGCACATGCACGGCCTTCGAGGGCCGGACGGCTCTGCCGTGCAACTGCCCCGCCGAGCGTGGCAGCAGCAGCTCGCGCAGCAGCGCTCGCGCCGTGCTCGACAGCAAGTCGCTGCGGACGCCCATGCGCAGCTCCTACGTCAAGATCCCGCCACGCATTCCGCACCTCATCCAGGAGCTGCGTGCGATCTGCCTGTTGATCCTGCCCGCCGGATCGTCGGGCGACACGCTTAGCAACCCGACGAGCCCCGTTCCGCCGACGCCCAGCTCGGCTACTCGCCCGGCGAAGGAGAGCAAGCCGAGCACCACGAGCGCTGCTCGCCTCTCTAGCGCCGCCGCTGTCGCGCAGCCGTCGAGTCCTGGCGGCATGTCTAGTCACCATGCGCTGATCATGCAGACGCTCGACCCGGCACTCATCACCCAGGAGCTTGCCCACGGCGTCTTGGACGTCTCTGCGCTCATCTCCTTCCTCGGCGCCGTGCTCAAGCTGCACTGCGCGCCGATGCGCGACGAGGCCATCGAGCGCATGATCGCCACCGTCGTGGAGCTTGGCGACGTCGGGCGCGGCCTGCGCATGTGCTTCGAGATCCTCGAGCTGATGAAGCTGGACATTGCAAACCACCAGCTCCGCACCGCGAGGCCCTACCTCGTGGACACGGCCGTCGAGTTCGAGACCCGCTGGTTCAAGGAGCAGATCGACGCGGGCAAGCTGTCCATCGAGCGCACAGCAACGTGGTTCGGCGCAGCGCTGCAGCGTACGGAGGCGTCAGCTTCTCCGATGCCGCTGGCGACTGCTCGCACGGAGCACATCTCGCGCGCATTTGTCGACGGCTTCCTGCGCCTCATCTTCGAGGCACCCGCGCCGCCGCTGTCCGGCGTTGCGCCCGCTCTGCCCGGCGCCAGCGGTGCCTCGTCCAGCACTGCCTCTGCGGCTGGTGTCTCGGGCCTGGGCGCCGGCGTCGCGCTTTCCAGCAGCTCGCTCAACCATGCCTACACCTCGTTCTTTCCCGAGACGTTCCAGTTCGACGCCTACCGCCTCGTCACCTTCCACGCCGACACGACGGACATCACGGTGATGTACATGCTGCTGCTGCTCTTCCGCCAGCTGGCGTGTTCGCCGCTCGTCGGCGGCGACGGCGTGTCGACGACGCTCTCGACGGCGCAGGTCGCGAGCAACGCCGCAGCGCTCGCACAGCGCCACGTCGACGCCATCAAGGAGGAGATCTGGTGCCTGCTGTGCGACGCGAACCTCAGCGTGTGCGCACCGGCTGCTGCGTCTCGCAGCAGCGCTGCGGCCGACGGCGTGCAGCCTCGCACACCGAGCACGCCATCCGCACGCACAGCTGCCATCGTTCTCGGCGGCGCCACCGGTGCGGCCAAGCTCGAGGATGTTCGCTGGCGCACGGCCATGTCCAGCGTGCTGCTCCAGGTTGCGGCACGCGCCGGCGCCATCCAGCGCGCCGCCCGCAGCGCAACGTGCCTGGCCGCGAACGGCAGCAACTCTACGTTGCTGCCGACGGTCGGCGATGCGCCACCCAGCGCACAAGTCCTCGCGCTCCTCACCTCCTGGCTCGACACGAACATGCGTGCCGGCAGTGCGCTGCACAAGCTCTGCCAGCGCCGCTTCCGCGAGGTCGCAGCGCTCATGCTTAGCGAGCGCCTCAATGCTGCACCGCGCTCGCAACGCCGCCGAGCCACTCCCGGCGCTAGTATCGCCGGCGTCGTGCGCAAGGAGGGCGAGCACCCGGAGGCGCTGCCCGAGGCCAAGCGCATTCGCGGCGAGGATGGCGAGGCCCTGACATGCGAGCTCGTTGCCACGAAGTCTTCCGAGTCGGCATCATCCACCGCGACTGCGGCCACAAGCACGGCGAGCAGGGCCGAGCCTGAGCCACGCGCTGTCCGCCCGCCCGGCAGTGCGGCCCACAGTGCTGCACCTGCCCTGCCAACGCCGCCGGCCGAGTGGGAAGCCGCGCTGCGCAAGGCCGGACTCGAGCCCCTCGGCGCCGAGGTGCGCCTGCTCGCCGAGCGCATGGCCAAGGTCGCCCTCTTCCACCTGCGCGTCATGCGCCCCTTCTACGAACGCCTCGCCAGCGCCGACGCTGGCGCCGACGGTGCTGCTGCCGCCTCCGTCGCTGTCGTTCCCAACTCTTCGTCCTAGTCTCCGTCGGCCTCTAATCGTTCCACCTGCCAGACCCTTACTTGCCCCCTCGCGATGCCTGCCTTCATTCATTGTCACCCAGCACCACCGTTTCCTCATTGTCTCTTCTCCGGGCCCCGCGCGCCGCATCCTTCCACCTGCGTTTCCTCTGCCATCATCATCTTGCTCTCGTCACTGGCTGCTGAGCCACACATCTCCACGCTGCCGCTGTCTTCCTCCATCTGTCCATGCTACCTCTTCCTCATCAGCGCGTCTTCCAATGCGATCATGCTCCGTCTGTCTCAGCTGCACGCGTGTCTCATTCCCGCTTCTCTGCCTTTGCCGCTGCCTGCTTTGCCGCCTTGGGTTGCGACTGCGGCGGCTTCGGCGATGGCGAGGGTGGCGGCGCTTGTGGCCGCTCCTCGGCTCCTTTCGGGCGGCTGTTCGCTGCGATCGCTGCGGCGCCCATCTCCTCCAGCTCGTCAAAGGCACGCACAAGGGCGCCCTCGTCACCCTTTGCGCTGCCTGCCTTCGCCCGCGGGGCGCGCGACTCGCCGGGACTGTCGACATCCATGTCAAGCCCCGGCAAGGAGCCGCCCGTGCGAGCCAGCCATGACCGCCCCTGCGCCGAGGCGGCGCGTGCGCGTGCGAGCGCATACACAGGCGAAGAGCGCAGCGCATCGGCCAGGTGGCTCTCTGCAGGCACGAGCATAAGTGTGTGTCGCTGGGTCAAAGGCAGACGATCCACGCACCAGTCGCGCGCACCCGCTCCGCCAGCTCCTCGACCGTGTCCTCCACGCCCGCCACGAGTGTCCGCGCCTCCTCACGCGACTTTAGAGCCCTGCTACGCAACTCGAAGTTGGAGGGAATGTGCTCGACGCTCCGCTCCAGTACGGCGAGACGCTCCATCAGCATGGTGTTCTGCGAGCAAGCGTCAGCGAGCGCACTGCGCGGGCAAAGAGTGCGGCGATGGGGCTCCATCGACTGGGCGACGTGCACGATCGCAGACTTGGTAATGCAGCACGTCGGCTGCCTTCATCGGCTGCCTTCATCATCGTGCCAGCACCTGAGCGTACTCTCTCTGTCTCTCTCTCTCGTGTCGTGCTCCTCTCCTCCCCATACGACCTGCTGCCGCGAGCATCGCCAATCACTGCAGCCCCATCCGCACCGCTTCGTCTCTGCCGCGGGACGCTCAGCTCTTGCACGCGCAGCAGTACTCACTGCTGTTCGCACCTCTGCCAACGTCGCGAGCGCCGCATCGCGAGCCAGCGCATCGCGCTGCTGCTCTCTCCGTGCCCACGCAAAGCCGGCCGCGCTGACGGCCGCGACGCCGAGTGCCAGGCCGGTGACGAGGGCGCGCATCGGGCCGAGCGGCCGCCGCACGAGGGGCGCGCCGACGACTTGCGGCGCTGGCCGCGGATGGGGTCGTTGTGCCATGGAGCGGGCCGCTGTCTTGTGGTGGTGGCTGATGAGGCTGCGAGCGCGAGAGGCGAGGCCGACGCGGCGGGCGGGCCTGATCGCGCATGCGCAGCTGGAGAGATGGCCCGCGGCTCGCAGCGGGCAAGAAAGTTGCCCGCGCCGCACGCTGCTCCTTTCCCTCTCGCCACGACGACGGCGCATTCGCCTCGCTCCTCACCCACCTTCCCACCCACCTGCCATGGTCAAGGCCAAGCGCGGCGGCCTCAAGCGTGCGCTGCACCAGCCCGTGCCTGCTTGTGCCTACCGCTGACACGCTCGCCTCACAGGCGCCGAGCGCCGCGAGCCGGAAGTCTTCCCGACCATCGTCACAGGTGCGTACGCCTGTGCGAGACGGGCGACTGCCCCCGGCTCGCTCGCGCCGCACCGCCTTTGCGCTGTACGCTGCATCAGTGGCATGGGCTCACTCCAAGCCCCTGCACAGAGCCCGACGAAAGCACCTCGTCCGCACCCGCTGCGCCTGCGCGGCCCATCCCCGCACCGCCGGCGCCAGCAAGGAAGGGCAGCGTGCGCGGCGCCGTGCGCTCGTCAGTCGCGGCACGCAAGAAGCAGGAGCGCGGCGTGCAGATGGCCGAGCGCCTCAGTGCCAAGGCGTCGCAGAATGCCGCACGCAAGGAGCGGCGCAAGCGGGCGAAGGAGTAGCGGAGGAGGGCGCACCAAGGGAGTGCTGGGCTGAGGTGGAGAGAGGAGGGCAATGGAGGGAGCATAGATCATCAGGGGCACCAGTGAGACAGTCTGTAGCTATAGAACACAGCGCTTGCACGGGCGACGCCGTGCAGTGCGCATCTGCTCGTGTGCGGCGCACGACAGGCAAGCCGGCCTCACGACAGGCATCCGATAATTATGGCATTGCAATGCCAGCTCTAGAGGTCCGTGACGCAGCCCGACGAGGCGTCGCTGACGTTGCGCACATACTTGAGCAGGTGGCCCTGCTTGGGGCGCAGCTCGCGCGGCTGCCATGCCTCGCGCCGCGTCTGCAGCTCGCTCTCCGACACGTCGACGAGCTCGAGCGTGTTGGCCTCGGCGTCGATGGAGATCGTGTCGCCGTCGCGCACCAGCGCAATCGGGCCGCCCACCTGTGCCTCGGGCACGACGTGACCAATCACGAAGCCGTGCGAGCTGGCAGACAAGGGTGATCAGCAGGGGTAGGAGCGGCGTGCCCAGTTGAGCAACTCACCCGCCGCTGAAGCGGCCGTCCGTGAGGCACGCCACATCGAGACCCAGGCCGGCACCCATGATGAGGCTGGTCGGCTTGAGCATCTCGGGCATGCCCGGGCCGCCCTTGGGGCCCTTGTACCGCAGCACGACGACCGTCTTCTCGCCCTTCTTGATCGTCCCTTGCTCGACGGCAGCCACCATCTCGTCCTCCGTGTCGAAGCAGCGCGCCTTGCCCGTGAAGCGCAGGCCCTCCTTGCCCGTAATCTTGGCGACGGCGCCGCCAGGAGCCAGGTTGCCCTTCAGGATGCTGCAGAGTCCGAGTCAGCTGCAAGGCCCGCACTGCTTGCATATGCGCTGAGACGCACCGGATGTGGCCAGTCGCCTTGAGCGGCTTGTTCAGCGGGCGCAGCACGTCCTGGTTCGGCGAGAGCTTGCCGCGCTCGTGCGTCCAGCGGTCCGCGTTCTCAGCCAGCGTGCGGCCGGTGACGGTCATGTGCTCGCCCTTGATCAGCTTGTTCTCAATGAGGTACTGGATGATCGCTGCGGGCGTGCACTGTTCAGCCGGGTCTGTGCTGCGGCAGCAGAACCAGACTCAACTCACTCGGGATGCCGCCCAGCACCTTGTACACATCCTCCATCACGTACTTGCCGCTCGGCTTCAGGTCAGCCAGGAACGGCGTCGAGTCGCTGATGCGCTGGAAGTCGTCAATCGTGACCTCCACGCCGACGGCGTGCGCCATGGCGATGAGGTGCAGCACGGCGTTGGTGCTGCCGCCGAGCACCATCGTGAGGACCTGCACAGCAACATTAGCAGCAGCGAGAGAAGCAGTGAAGCGGCCACACGCACCATGGCATCCTCGAAGGCCTCGCGCGTCATGATGTCGCGCGGGCGGATGTTCTTCTCAAGCAGGTTGCGCATCGCCGCGCCCACCGACTCGCACTCGGCCTGCTTCTCCGGGTACTCGGCCGGGAAGGAGCTGCTGCCGGGCAGCGTCATGCCGAGCGCCTCGGAGCACGACGCCATCGTGTTGGCCGCTGCAGGGCGTGTGAGATTGCGCAGACCGAAGTGCTCGCCCTCTGCCGCACTCACTGTACATGCCACCGCACGCGCCCGGACCGGGGCACGAGTTGCGCACCGTGTCGTAGCGCTTGCGCTCAGCCTCCGGGGTGCCGCCCTCGGACAGGTACTGGCCGTAGCTCTGGAACGCGCTGACAATGTCCAGCGTGCCTGCCGCAGCGCCGCAGCCTCCCGGCTTGATGGTGCCGCCGTACACCATTAGACCCGGACGGTTAAGGCGGCCGAGCGCCATGAGCACGCCGGGCATGTTCTTGTCGCAGCCCGGCACCACGACGCAGCCGTCGAGCCAGTGGCCGCCCGACGCGCTCTCGACGCTGTCGGCAATGAGGTCGCGGCTCGGCAGCGAGTAGCTCATGGCGTCGGTGCCCATGCTGATGCCGTCGCTCACGCCCACGACGCCGTACTGGTAACCCGTGAGGCCAGCGTCGTGGAGCGACTTCTTGATCTTCTGGCCCAGGCCGAGCAGGTGCGCGTTGCACGGGTTGCCCTCGTACCTGCGCAGGACGATGAGCGGGTGTGCAGGCGCAGAGTGGCTGCGCGCTGCACTCACCACACGCTGGCGACGCCGACCATGGCGCGCGTCAGGTCCTCGTCATTCTCGATGCCGGGCGTGGCATAGAGCATGGCCTGGCTCGCGCCCTGGTCCTTGGGCGCGGTGATGGTGCGGCTGAGGCGGTTGAGCGCGCCGGGCGGCGGGCGGGCGCCAGCGGCGCGCACGGCGCTGGTGTGCAGCGCACGCGAGCGCAGGCTGCGGGCGAGGGGGGCGCGGAGGGACATGGCAGCAGCGGTTGGGGACGGGAAGCAAGTCAGATGGGTGACATCTGCGAGCGCGAAGCTCTGCCCGGGCGAGAATTATCGTGACTGGGCGCGCCGGCGTGGGAGCGCGAGCGGCCGGCCGTGCATTTCGCAGCAGCGGACATGTCACGTGGCACTCGCGCCAGGGTGCTCGGGGTCCGAGAGCGAGGCGAGAGAGGAGAGCGGCGCCGCCTTCCCCGCCTCCACACGCACCCCTCAGCATCAGCCGCGGCGCTGTCAGCATGTTCTACCAGCAGGCCCTCTTCTTCACCCTCCCGCTGCTCCCCGTGCTCATCCGTGAGGCGCATCTCTGAGCCCAGCCTCACACGCGTCTCTGACCGTACTCCGTCAGTCATGCTCGACTTCTCGCTGCGCGGCACGTACGACGTGCTCGCCGTGCCGCTGCTGCTGCCCGAGCATGTCGTGCGCGACGTGCTGCTGCCGCCGAGCCTGAGCCCGGGCCTGCTGCCCGTGCCGCAGGGTGTCTACGAGCAGCTCGGCCTCGCCGACGCCGTGCGCGCCGCCGACGGGACGCCGCAGCGCCTCGTGCTCCTGCAGCTCGGCTACCAGTCGCACACGGGCCCCGGCGCGCCGTGGATGGGCATGCGCATGCAGAGCTTCAGCGAGGTCAAGTGAGCGAGGCGGCCGGACTGGGAGGGCGATGTGCTGAGCTAGGCGTGCAGGCTCGAGATTCCCTTCATGCGCCACCCCAAGCTCGCGCGGTCCGAGCAGCCGTTCCTCTTCAAGCAGACGATGTGAGGCGCGCACTGGCTCGCATCGTGGCGCCGCCGCTGACGCCGTTTGCAGGCTCTTCTCGAACCCGCTCATGTCCTTCTCATCGAACATCTTCCCGGGCGCACGCTCGGTGTACGCGTCCTTCCGCCCAAAGAAGTCGCCAGCCACGTACGCGCCCGACGCTGCCCAGCTCGAGTACGGCGTGACCGACTGGGTGCATGCCGAGGCCACGCAGGCAGCAGCTCCGCGCGCACAAGGCATGTGGCCGGCTGTGAAGGACATGCTCAATGCGCCCTGGTTCGCCGAGCGCTCGGGCAGCAGCGTGATCCAGGTGAGTCGTGCCGCGAGCGTCGCTGCGACACGAGGCTCACTTCTTGCGCGGCAGTTCATCTTTGACGACAGCGCTGCGGAGATCGCGCCGACGCTGTACGACGTCGAGGTGAAGCTGCGCATGCGAGCATGGCGGCATCCGCTGCAGAAGCCGTACAGTGGGCCCGAGGAGATCCTGCTGTCCGGCCAGGGCTTCCGCTCCAAGATGGACTTCACGTCGCGGAGCGGCGCGGCACACAAGTTCATCGAGTAGCACAACGGCGGACGGCTCCATATATACGCATCCGCATTTCTGGCTGGCCGCAGCGATTCAGATTAGAGGACAGGGACAGGAGCACGGGACGGACAGGGTGCGGAAGGTGGTGTCGCGACGTCGAGCGTCGCTTGATTCGGTGAGGTCCAGCTCAGAAGCTCTCCTCCTCGTCGTTGCCGTAGCGCGGCATGGTCTCGAGCGCCATCTGCGCCTGCAGCGCGGCCTCGCAGAGCGCACGCGCGCAGGTGCCGCAGTCTGTGCGAGCGGAGGATCAGTGCGAGTGGCAGCGACGACCACACGCTGCACCCACCGATCTGGCCGATCTCGGTGATGACCTTGCGCAGCACGTCGGCCGGCTCCGGCGGCTTCTTGCTGCCGTCCTTGTCGGCGACGCGCGGCCATGCGAGCTTGGTGCGCAGGTGCGACCAGGGCGCGATGCAGCAGATGCCGCCCGTCTGGAAGCACTGCGACTCGAGCACTTTGGGGTCCATGACGATGCTGTTGAGCGCGTCCTGGTAGTGGCCCTGGCGGCGCGCGTGGAACTCGGAGAGCCGCGAGAACGACGAGAAGCCCATGAGCGAGAAGACGAGCTCGGGCAGGCGGTGAATGTCGTAGCGCACACTGCGCTCGGCGGCGGCCTCCTCGAGCGCGGGCAGGTGGTACATCGACGCGAAGGCACTGCGGAGAGGCGATGAGCGGCGGCAAGATATTGATCATGTGCGCCACCCACAAAGTCATGAAGGGCGACAGCGTGCCGAGCTGCTCCTGCTCGGCGAAGAATGCAGCGGCGACGTCCTAATGAGACGCGAGTCAGCACGACTGATGAGCCTCGAGCTACAGCAGACGCACCTTGGCGCGGGCGCAGTCGTACTTCTGTGCGGCGCGCGCGAGGCGGAGCACGACTTGCCAGTCAGACATGGTCAGAGCCGGCGCCGGGTTGTTGTAAAACAGGCCGAAGAGGAGCTTGAGCGTGGCACCGTCTGCAGAGAGTGTCAGCACGGCGAGCGTGACAGCGGCGGATGCTACTCACCCTCCTCGAGCTGGTGATGCTTGTTCTCATCGCAGCCGTCGACCATCTCGCTGAGGACCGCGGAGTGCACATTGAGGTTGACCTCGTGGATCTGTGCGACCGTCAGCAACGTCAAGCACGGTCCACTCGACTGCTGCTCACCCTGAAGCGCGTCGGAGGCTGACGGGTCGCGGCGGCGCCGGCCTCGGACGACACGAAGATGATGTCGCCGTCCTGGAAGTCGGTCGCCTGGGCGATGGGGTCGGAGCCGAGGAAGGATGCCGCGCTGCGAGGAACGGATCAGTTGATGGCTTCAAGAGCGGATCAACGACACCGACTCACTCGGTCTGCTCCCAGCGCGACACGTTACCGTGGCCGGCGGCCATGCGGCTCTGGTCGACGGACCAGTCGCCAGACTGCTCGACAAGCGACTGCTCGCGGCCACGGCCCATGATCGACTGGTTGTCCATCGTACTATTCTCGCGCGCATCCTCATACGTCGAGGCGATGGTGTCGCGCCGGTTGCCGCCCGAGTTGTTCGCGGCGTCGCTGTACGACTGCTGGCCGCCGAGCGAGTTATTGCCGTAGCCCGATTGCTGCTGGCTGACGTAGCCGCCGGACTGCTGCTGCTGCTGGTGCTGCTGCTGGTGCGTCTGCTGCTGGCCGCGCTGCTGACCGCCGGTGTTGCCCGACTGCTGGCCGCCGCTCTGCTGCTGGCCGCCGTACGCGCCAGGCGTCGGCGTGCTGCTGTTGTTCTGGCCGTACGAGCCCTGCTGCTGGCCGCCCTTGCTGCTGTTGTCGACCTGCGAGCTGACGCCGAAGCCGACCTTGTTGCCGCTGTCGTAGCCCCCCGTATGGACCGACGTGGCGACCGTCGAGGGCACGTCCGAGCGCTCGTCGTCATCAGCGACGTTGTTGCCGAAGTACGACGCACTGCCGGTCGACGAGCTGTCGGAAAAGGCGCTGCGCAGTCAGTGTCAGCTGTCACGGCAGAGGAGCCGCAGCCGCTGCTGCTGCGGTGAGACTGACCCTGGCGTCTGGCCAACTTGGCCGCCGCTGCGGCCTTGGTTGCTGCTGGTGCGTCCCATGGCGCTGCCCTGGTTGCTGCCGCTGCGGCCCATGGCGTTGCCGCCGGACTTGGGAGGCGAAGAGGAGCCGCCGCCGAAGAATGGCATGGATTTGCTGGTCTCGGCGAGGGCTGAGAGTATGCCGCTAATGCTGAAGAGAGAAGAGGCGCGGCGTGAGTCGCGCCGAAGAGGGCAGTGGTGTCGAGGGAGAAGTGTGAGTGCGAGAGGAAATGGCCGCACAGCGTTGGCGGCGAAGAGACGTTCCGGGACTGCCAGCTTATTTGAGGCCACCACCGTCGGCAATGAGCCGCTGCCGCTCGAGCTGCTCTACCTCACTAGGCCGGCGGCCGGCCAGTCAGGCCCATGCTGCGTCGCTGTCTCGTCTCGCTCCCCGAGCACTGAGCCCGGCTCTGGCGCCTTGCCACCTGGCGCACACGGCGCGACGGCAGAGCCATGACGAAGGCAGGAGAGCATGCGTGGCTCATGCTGCGTGCGAGAGCTAAGCTGCCATGACGAGACGTTTCGTACTGCTCCTGTGCTGCATTGCGGCTGCGCGAGCGCGACGTGGGCGATGGAGGCGCGATGGGCGGCTCGAGCGTCGTGGTGTAAAGGAATGCGACGCCGCGGGAGCGCGCGGCGGCCGGCGGACACGCTGCCGCTGCTGCGCCGGCCTCGCTTAGCGTGCGAGCGCGCCCCGAGACGCAGCCTCGGCTCCCGACCACCACCTCGTCCTCGGCGCTCAGGCCGCCTCGCCTCTGCCGAAGGCATGCTGCACGCTGCGCTCCACTCCGCAACGACGAGCGCTTGACACGATCGCTGCCGAGCCGCGCTTGACGCCGCGCAGTGCCACGACTGCGGCTGCCGCAGCCGAGCTTTTCGCGCGCGACAGGCGTCCCGTGCGCGCTCGGGCCCGACGCCTGAAAGCCGACGCCGGTCGAACCCGCATGGACGCGCAGATGAGGGGATGTATTGTGGACGGGTGGTGGTATGCTCTAAGGGGTGACGTGAGGAGGCGTGCGAGAACGATCAGGAACGGGCGCGAACGGCGGGCGGGACGATGGGGAGGAGAGGTGCGTGCACCGGGAGCAGATGCGTGCGCAGAGCGAGACTGGCTCAGGCAAACGGCTTCTTGAGGTTCTCGTTGTACAGACCCACGAGCCAGTCGACGGCGGCGGGGATCTGGCCGACGTAGTGCGGCGCAAAGTGGATCTGTAGAGGCAGAGCATCAGCGAGTGGCAGTGGGTGTCGTGCGCGGTGCAGCCCACCTCCTGGTCTGCAGAGCAGGCAGCGAGTCAGCAAGTAGTCTCCCAAGGTAGCACATCTCGGGTCACGCACTGTTGCCGCCGGGCCAGCACACAAGGTCGTTCTCGTTGCAGAGACTCTTGACGGTGTGCTGCGGCTCGTTGCTCGGCCACGAGCTGTTGAAGACGAGCGGCAGCCAGTACTGCCGCGAGTACATGTAGTCGCCCACCACGAGGCTGCCGACGACGCGCGGCCGGTGTTCGGCGTGCGGGTAGAGCTGGTGCACGCCGAGCGTGCCCTTGGAGTAGCCGGCGGCGATGTAGCGCTGCTCCGGGCACTGGGCCGCCTGTGGAGGAGAAGGGTGAGCAGCGGCAGAGGGGAAGTCGCACCGGCTGCATCAGCTCCAGTCAACTCACCCGCTTGTTGATCCAGTTCGTCGCGTCCTGGCCGGCGGCGAGCGGCGACACGAGCTCCTCGTAGACGTACGAGTTGAAGACGACGTTGTAAGCGCTGATCTCAGGCACGCGGGCCTGCAGCTGCTGGAAGAGCGGCTCGCCGATGAAGCCGAGTGCGTCCTGCGGCTGGTCGCCCGAGCGGAACCAGATGAGCTCGAGCGGCGTGCACACGTTTGTGTTGTCTGAGCTGCCCGTGGGCGTCCAGCGGCGCTCGAGCGAGCGCCGCACCGACGCCGCCGAGACGGCTGGCGCCACGAGTGCGGCGCCGAGGAGAAGCACGATGCTGCGGAGGGAAGGCATGGTGCGGGCAGGCTGGAGGGAACAGAGGATCAGAAGGAGAGAGGAGGGCGGAGGGCGGGGGAGGAGAATCGAGGGTGAGGTGGGCGCTCCGGCGACGCGGCCGCCATGGGCGAGGTTCTTATGAGGGCGCCGTGGTGACTTCTGGTACTGCCTCGATGCTCTGAGCAGCGCCGCTTGTGTGCGCCATGCTAGCGGCGCGCATGGGTCATCGATACGTGGGTGAGCAAAGTCGCTGCAGGATGCTCTCGAGGAGCCGTGCCGTCCAGGTCCCCCCATCTGTACCGCTTCTGAGAGGCGTCTTTCCCTTGCCTCATTGGGCAGATGACGGCCGGTGTTGCTCCTCGACGCCTCGCCAGAGCGTTCGAAGAGGGCGGTGCGAGGCAAGGCGCAGTCGGCGGCCGATCATGCTGCGTTGCAGATCATCACGCGGAGCAAACAAGCTCTCAACGCCGGCGCATCGCGAGGCGTGCGCTACTCGATGGCGCGCCTAGCTCGGCTCGGGGAGCGCAAGATGCTCGAGAGCGACATGCATCGACGCACCGCTGGAGCATCTGAGCGGCTGACGAGCGGCAGGCTGCGTCCCTGACAGACGCTTTGCTTCCGCGGGACGCATCCGACATGCTTTCGCTAGCGTGGAACGCGCGTGCTTGATGAGGCACGCGCGAATGCGGCGCGGGAGCGTCAGGGGGCAAAGGCAACACGACGCGAACCGACTATCGTCACGCGCCGCTCTAGCAGCGTCACATCAGCGACTTCGGGTGAGAAGCAGCATGCTGCAAGCAGATGTTGTAGGCTGGAGTGCTTAAAGCGACAGGTGATGCTTGTTTGCGTCTGCGGCTGCATCTGGCGTGCCTGCCTTGCTTGCATGCTGCTGCGCCCCTGCGCCGGCTAGCGCTGCGAACGCGTCGGTCGGGCGATGTCGATTGTCTCGTGCTGCGGCAGCAGGCCGCGCCAACATAAGAGCATCTCTGCTCCGGCTGCTGCTCGAGCGAGAGCTGAGCGAGGCTCAGAGGTCTGATGAGCTTCGTGGCGGCACGGCGGCTCGGCCTGCTCGGCCGTTGCATGCCGAGCCAGACGACCGCTGCGAGCGCCGCCTTGCACCTCCACAGCGCACGTGATGAGCAGTAGCTGATGGTCTGAGCGCTCTCGCATGAGCTCCTCGATGTCAAGAGGGTGGAAGGCGGGCAGGTGAGGCGGGATCAGCTCGAGCGTCGGCGCGAGTTCTAGAAGCGAGCTGGTGCCTTGGCTGCGCGGCCGACGTGGAGGGGCTGCAGCCGCATCCGTGCGCGCGCCACACCGCCGCGCGTCACGCCCGCCCCGCGTTCTTCCCAACCCACCTTCATCACCCTCTCCTGCCGCCGACGATGGACGAGATGTGCGTCTGCCGTGCTGCACATCCCACATGCGCACTCACACTTCACACAGCAACAAGATCCCGCCCGTGACGCGCAGCCTCGTGGGCGCCACGTGTCTCGTGTCGCTGCCGACGATGCTCAAGCTCGTCAGCCCCTACGTCTGGCTGCTCTGGTGGCCCGCCGTCGTGCAGCGCTGGCACCTCTGGCGCCCCATCACCGCCTTCTTCTTCGGGCCGCCGGGCCTCTCCTTCATCTTCGACCTCTTCTTCCTCTTGTGCGTCGGCCCGAGCGACAGGTGCGGCGGGCCGCGCTGACGCTCTCCCCCACAGCCGCCATGCGCAGGAGCTAGAGCTCAACTACTTCCACCGCCGCACCGCCGACATGGCGTGGAGCCTCGTCATCATGGGCGCCGTCATCCTGGTGCGTGCCGCGCCTCACCGCTGCGCTGCTGCCTGCTCACGCCACTTGCCAGGCGGCCAACTATCCGCTGCGCAGCAGCGTGCTCCACTCGCCGCTCAATCACGCCCTCACTGTGAGTCGCGTCTCATCTCTTGCTGACCTATGGCGCTGATGCGTGCCCGCACAGTACCTCTGGGCACGCGCAAACCCGCACGGCAGCACGTCGCTCTTCGGCTTCGTCACCATCCCGGCAAAGTTCCTGCCGTACGCCATGCTGGCGCTCGACTTGCTGCAGGGCGGGCCTGACGCGCTGATCCTCGGCGCCACGGGCCTCGTCGGCGCACACGCCTACTTCCTACTGCACGACATCATGCCGGCGAGCAACGGCGGGCGCGGGCCACGCTACCTGCCCGCCACGCCTGCCTTCCTCAAGCGCCTCTTGCCCGACAGCCGCGACCCCACCGCGCCGCCGCCGGCGACGGAGGAGCACGGCGCAGTGCGCCGCACCGGCTACGGCGGCATTGCCTTTGCGCCGCGTGGGCGCGCCTTTGGCGACGGCGGTGCAGCAGCTGCGCCGGCGACGGGCGGCCAGGCGCTGGGCTCAGGCGGGTCGGGCAGCAGCGGAGGCGGCCTCTTCGGTATGTTCCGACGTGGTGGAGCGACCGCATCGACCGGCACGAGCGGACCGAGCTCGTCTGGGCCAGATCGCGAGGCGATGCTGCGGGCTGCCGAGGCTCGGCTGCGTGCGCAGCGCGAGAACAGCATTGCCGGACGTAATGCCGGAGCAGCGCGAGCAGCCAGCCAGGCGGCCGCCAGCGATGCCGCACGGGCACGCGAGGCGCGCGCAGGACGCAGCGATCTCGGCGGCCGCGAGAGCAGCACGAGTGCACTGCGCGAGAGCTCGAGCACCAGCACGACGGCTCGGCGTGCGGGCGCCGGCGGCAGCAGCAGCTTTGCGACGATGGCGCGCGCGCCCGACGCCAACGAGAGCGCCTCGGGCAGCGGCGGCAGCGTGGCCGAGGAGCGGAGAAAGGCGCCGCAGCCGGCGCAAGAGGAGGAGGAGAGGAAGCCGCCAGGCGCGAACTCGACAGGCGGAGGCGTCTTCTCGGGCACGGGACATCGCCTGGGCGACTAGAAGGCATGCTGGCAATTGCACTGCTCTATTAGTGGGTATCTATGCGTCTTCGGCTGCCTGTACAAGCTCGACGAAGCGTCGCGCCTCGGGCCGGAAGCAGTCGGCCTGGTTGCTGGACCTGCACAGGGCGTCAGCGCGGGGTTGCGAGCGGTATGCGTTGGGCTGCTCACCAGGCAGTCGTGAGGAGCAGCTCCTCGGCCTCTTCAGGCATCTCCACGACGTCCTGCAAGGTCGTATAGAGCAGCTCGCTCGTGGCTCCGCGCAGCTGGAGGGGCCTTGTGAGTGGGCTGTGTGAGGCTTGGCAAGGCACCTCGGACGCACCGTCGGGAAGCTGTGCGAGAGAAAGGCGGAGCAGTGCGCCAGCGCTTCGCTGCGCAGAGGCGACACGCGCAGCATGTTCACCGTGCTGCCATGCGGGTCGTCAGCGGCGGCAAGCGAGAGGCGGCGGTCGTCAGGGACGCACAGCTGCATGCACGCGTTGACGCGCATCGGGCTCTTGAACTTGTCGAGGTTCTTCGTGGCCATGGAGAGAATGCGCCGTAGCCTGGAGGGAAGCTGTCAGCAGCGGCATGCGACCGAAGCGGCAGTCGTGGCTCACAGCACGGTGGCCGCCTCGTCATCCTCCAGCTTCTCATCTGCCACGTTTACCTCCAGGAGCGCCGTGAGCGTCTGGATGGCTGGCACATAGATGCGGTTGGCCGAGTAGTTGCGCATCGCCAGCTCGCGCAGGTCGTCGATGATCTGCAGCGCTCCATAGGCCGGGAAGGTCGCGACTTCCGCTGAGATGTCGGGCGAGGCCAGCACGTAGTCGCACAGGCTCGTGGCGACCGCGCTTTGCTGAAAGGGGTGCGTCGTCAGCTGCAGAGGCAGGCGATTAGCGAGTCGGTACGCACGGCCATCTCCGTCTTTGTGCCGAGGCTTGTGACGATGCCTCGCAGCAGCTGTGCGCGATAGGGCGGCAGTGCGAGCAGTCGCATTGCACGAGGGAAGAGCCAGTCGGGTTGCTTGAAGTTTGCCACCTCGCCCCTGTCTCGGAGTCAGCCGACAGCAAGGTGCGACGTGGCTTTCGATGCTCACCGTGGAAATAGCGTCTCGAGCAGTCCGACTCCCACTGGCGCGTAGAAGCTCTCTTGAGGCGGAGCACGGCAAACAGCAAGCAGCTGCTCGCCAGCCTCGCTGCGCACACTGTCGATGCGCTCCACCATCTGCTTCATCAAGCCCGCGAGCGCCGCGTGGTAGTCGTCCTCGGTGAGGCAGTCCGCCAGCGGCACGAAGAGAGACGTATGCGCGCGGTACAGCTCGAGCAGCTGACGGAGGCCTGCCACGCACGCCAGCCGGACCCATGAGCCGACGTCGCCTCGCTGGTCGGTCGTGTAGTCTTCCAGACCCGCAAGGAGCGCTCGCAGGATATCCTTCGCAAGAGCTGGGCTCAGGACTGCGGCGCGTCAGGGCTGACTTGGAGCTGCACAAGAGCCGCAAGCGCTCACCTTGGGCTATCCGGCTGCCGAGCGTGTTGCACGCCGCAACGATCGCCTCGTAGGCGTTGCGGCGCGTCTCGATGTTCTGCGAGTAGCTCGGCGCCTTTTCGGTAACAAGGCCCAACAGGAAGCGCTGCGCTGGCTCGAAGGCGCCCTCGCACCGCAGGTACTGGTAGAAGCCGAGCGCGCGAGCATGGCTCTGCTGCTCGGCTGGGAGCAGAGACCGCCACTTGGAGATGACAGTGCTCGCGAGTGCGGGATCAGCAAGCAAAGAGGCGAGGCCTGCATTCTGTTCACTCATCTTTCGATGCGTGCAGTGCAGTCTTGTAGTCCACTGACCCCGCGCAGCGCCTTGGCTGCCGCGACTTGCACGTTCTCTTCGGAGCGGCTCATGGCCGCCTGCACGATCGCCTCCCAAGCCGGCTCGCCGCTCGAGGAGAGCGCTTCCGAGCTCGCGCTGGCTTCGATGACGCCACAGGCCGCACGAAGCACCATCGCGCCGCCCATCATGCGCAAGGTGCTGCGAGGGACGCGGTCTAGCGCAGAGAAGATCTGCAGGGCGCTCGTTCAGCAAGCCGACATGCGAGGGTTCTGCGGCAAGACGGACCTTTAGCTGAACCCTCTTCGCTGTCTGACCCTCAGTACGCGCACAGAGGCGAGCAAGCTCCTCCAGGACAAGCAGCGCGCCATGCAGAGTCGGCGTGTCGCGAGCTTTGCACTTCTCCGACTGCCGTCGAGTGTCAGCTTCGGATGCGCCGGGCTAGCCAGCAGACAGCGCCGCACCATGACTTTGGCAATCTGCGGCGCGAGCTCTTCGAACTGCAGAGCGGCGATGCTCGCAACCGTCCTAGCGCCAAGCTCTTGCATAGCAGAGTCCCAGTGCGTGGCAGTGACGCTGAGCAGGTGGTCGAGCAGGCTCTGGCGATACTCCGCATGCCTGTCGAGAGGAGTATGAGGCACGCAGGCCACCGGCAGGCCCTGAGAGACTCACACGGCAACCTGCGGCGCGCACTCAAGGAACGAGGAGCGGCGCATGCTGACTGCGAAGAAATCAGTCTTGCGAATGACATCGATGCCGTGCGGAAAGAGGTTCTGGGCGAGCCAGGGTGAGCAAGCGGTTTTGAGTGATGGTGAGGCTGGCACTCACGAGGCGGCCAGCGCACTCCTGGTATGCGGCACTCGCAGCGCGTCGAATGGAGACGTCTCGGTCGAGGCAGGACACATTGACGAGTCGCTGAGCCAAGGCGAGAGCATGCGGCCTCATGGCGTCTGCGTCATGCGCTCGCGCGAGGGCCCAGAGCACATAGCAGGCAGCGTCCCGCACGCCAGCACCGACCGAGTGTGCGCCTCGACGTATGTCGAAGAGAAGAGCCTGGTCGTATCGGATGTCAGTGTGAACTTAAAGCATCACAGATCATGGCTCACCTTCTGCACCCACTCGAGCTTCTCGCCCAACTCCTCGCCCTTGAGCAGACCGCGCCGGCCGAGCTCTGCAAGCGCAAGACACGCGCCTTGCCACGTGTGCTCGCTGACCGAGCTGAGGTCGCTCCGGTCACCCATGATGTCTGCCACGTTGATGGCGAACAGCGACGCAATGGCATCAGCCACCTGGTCGATGAAAGATCCAGGCAGACGCTCGCAGAGGCGGGACAGAGCTTTGGCCGCAGAGTAGCGCACAACGGTGTCCTGCGGTGCAAGGTTCAGATCTCTCTTCGACACTAGACGGCGGTGCTTCTCACCTTGTCTTGCAGCGACATCATCAGACGGGCGATCACGCCATCGACCTCCTCCGGCACGTCCTCCTCATCGTCCTCATCTTCGCCGCCTTCGCCGCTTGCATGCGAGGCGCCAGTGGCAGCATGACGCATGGGATCGCCGAGCACCTTGGCTATGTAACCAGTCAGAGCGTGCGAGTGCCAAGTTGATGCGTTCTGACTCACCGCGAACGAAGCGAGTCCGTTTGCGCGGCCGCAGCATCTTCAGGCCGAGGCGGCCCGTGAGCTTGGTGCGGTACTTCGACACAAGACTGTTCTTTAGCACGGCTGCCCGCGTGGCATCCGCGTCTAGCGTAGCCTCATCAGCGCCGAGCGGCGGACTGTAGATGTCCAGAATGGCGTTGATGGCGGGCAGATGCGGCGCAATGGCCACCGCATCAGAGACCTTGACGATCTCGCACAGCGCCTGGAACACGCCGGTGGTGAGGAAGATCGAGGGCTGCGCCGGTGGCATGAGCTGCTCGTGCGTCCACTGAAGGAAGCGCTCGAGGCGCTGCTGCACAGCGTCGCGTCTGCAGGCAAAGGTCTCAGCGCTGAGTCGCCGCTGCTAGTCGACAGGGCCTCACCTCTGGAAGAGCTTGCCGAGCATGACTGCCGCCGCATCCCGCTCCTTTCCCGACGCGCCCAGGAAACGCCTGCCGACAGCCTCGATTTGGTCGGCAACGGGCATCTCCTGGCGGTCGAACTTGCTCAGGTCGAACGGGATCATGCACACGAGCGACAGCCAGAGGAGCAGAACGTAGCGCAGCTCCCAGGTCGAGGAGACCGTCAAAGCGTCGGTGGCTGTCGAATCACCGGCAGTGCTATCGAGTGCAAGCAGCGCTGGGTGCAGATCTTCCACCGAGTGCGGGAAGAAGTGGACTGGCACGCGAAGTCAGCGGGACAGACTGCGGCGGAGAGGACGGGCAAGCTCACTAATCGTCTTGTAGCCGCGGACCTTGGTGAAGACGTACAGCAGCCGAGCGATGCGCTGCAGGCTCTCGCTCACGCCTGCGCTCGAGGACGAGCCCGGCAGGCCGGCTGCCGCACGCACAGACTGCTGCAGGCGCGAGACGGTGGGCGCGACGATGGCATCGAGGTACGGGTCAAGCAGGTACGGCTGCTCTTGGTATTCTTCGAGCTGACGGACACATGCATGAGCGTTTCCCAGCCTCTCTAATGACTTGCTCGCCGCTCACCATGACGCTCAGCTGTGCCAGGCGCGGCTCCGTCGGCTGCGCAAGGAAGAGCGCCAGCAGCTCGCGAAACTCGTCTGCACGCTCGAAGCGCACGAGGTCGCGCTGCTCAAGCTCGACGTCCTCGAGGGCACCAGCCTCGTGCTCCTCGGCCTGTGCCATGTTTGTCGATGAGCGTAGTGCGTCAGCTTGATGTTGTAGAGCTGTGTCAAGATGTCGAGCTGGCCATGCCTCGAGCAGCGCTTCCTGCGGCCCCTCAAAGCGCGTCACGTGGCGCGGCGCGCCTCCTGTTCCTCTGGGCGGTGCCGCCGATCATGGCCCGTGCACCGAGTCCTCTTCTTCTCAGCCCGCCGTCCCACAGTTCGCCCTCTGAAGCTCGCATTGCGGCATGTCAGGGGTCCTGGACAAGTGTCACCGGCGGCGACAGCGGCAGCCGGGCTGGGCAGGGCATGGGAGCCGGCTGGCACGGCTGGCGGCGGCTGACGCTCAGCCGGTCCATGCACGCAGCGTGTGGAGGCGGTTTGCCCGCTCTCCCGCTAACGCAGCGACCCGGCTCGTGCTGTCGTGTGCCACAAGCCCACAAGGCAGACGCCGAAGGAAGCGGGGCTGCAGCACCCTCCACCTCGCTCCCCTCTCACCACCACACTAGACCCAACCCTCGCACACTCATCGTCCACCATGTCTGCCCGTTGCAACTGCTCCAAGTTCCAGTTCGAGGCGCCCAAGGTGCGTGCTCCTCCACAGCGCTGGCCCGCACTTGGCTCACCCGACTTGCCACGTCCATAGCCCCAGATGGTCGCCGTCTGCCATTGCAAGGCGAGTTTACGCTGCGTATCCATGCTTCTGACCTGCCGCTGACTTCATGCTCAGAGCTGCACGCGCAGCGGCGGCTCCATCGGCTCTTTCAACGCCGTCGTCACGCTCGACGACGTCAAGTTCAGCAAGGGCTCGATTGCCGAGATGAGCAGCTACAACGACAGCGACACGGACAGCGGCAACACCATCGTGCGCCACTTCTGTGGCACGTGCGGCTCGGCGCTCTTCTCGGTGCGTCGGGTGCGGCCTGCGCATGTGCGATGCGCCTGCTGACGTGCGCCTGCCTCGTCAGATTCCGGAGAAGCAGGGCGAGGGCGCCATCGGCTACCTCAAGGTTGCGGCGCTCGAGGACCCCGATGCGTACGCCCCCGGCGCCAACGCCGTGCTCTTCGAGAGCCGTGCGCCCGGCTTCGTGCGCAAGGCGCTTAACTGGCCCGAGGGCGTGCAGGTCATGGCACGCGGCTCGTAGGGTGCCGGCTTCACACACGGGTCACGCATCGACAGCTCTCACGCAAATGGCATGCTCTGATGTGTTTGCATTGAGATGAGCATCAGTGCGAGGCTTTGGCTGCCTCTGAGCGCTTCGCTGCAGCGGGCGTCTTTCGTTGCTTCTTCTGCGCGCCGCCCAGCAGGCCCAGCGGCTCGATGCCGCAGGCCAGGCCCACTTCAAGCTGGCGCTTGAGGGCCCACGCCCACAGCAGGCCCAGGGCCGGCGCAGAGAGCAGCACGTTGAGCACGGCGTAGATGTCGGGGTATCGCGAGGTCACGCGCTGCTCCAGGCCGGGGAGCAGCAGCGGAAGGAGAATCTCCAGGGCGTGCAGGAAGAGGATGCCGGCGTGGATGGCCTGTGCGCGAGTCAGTGCAAGATCGCAGCACTGCGTCGGCGGCACTCACTGCAGATGCCCAGCCGATGAACGTCTGGCGGTGCGAGCGGAGCGCCGAGAAGGGCGCCGAACCAATGGCCCAGTTCCAGAAGAGGACCAGCACGAGGTACTGCAGGCTCTGGCCGTCCTTCTGAAGCAGCGGCCACATGCTGAAAGATCGTGCGTCAGCCAGCTGCTCTCCTGCGCATCGCTCAACGCCCTCACCTGAACACGCCGACATTGTTGCCGAGCACCGCCCACTCCCAGTCCGTGGCGCCCGCGCCTCCGCCCCACTCGTCGCCCTTGACCGTCAGGAGCAGCGTGAGGGGCAGCAGCGGCAGCAGCACGCTCTTCTCATGCGTCTGAAAGCCAAAGAGGAAGAAGGAGAGCGACACGCTCAGCAGCGCATACGGCAGCACCTGTGCCGCCGGCGAGGGCGTCTTGCTGGCGATGAGCGGCCGCTCGGCCTCGGAGCCCAGCGCAGAGAGGCCCATGATGCTGCCGCTGACGCTTGGCGCTGCGCCGTTGAGCGCACTGCGGCCAGCGAAGAGCGATCCGAGCTCGGAGCCGCCCGTCTCGGAAGCGGCGGCGAAGGACCGCGCCTGTCGCCGGCGGTCGGCATTGCTGCGCGCGCCGCCAGACAGCACTGAGCCTTCAGACGGCGCGAGGCGCGCAAGTCGCTCCTGCGCTGCGCTCGGCGTGGCGTTGACCTTGTCTTCGTCGAGGAACATCTCCATCTGCACAGTCTGCGCAGCTGCCGCAAAGAGGTGCACGCACGGGGCCAGAATCGTCGCGAGTGTGGTGCCGAGACTGAGGCGTGCCAGTGCTGCAGAAGTCATTGCGTTCTTGAGCTTGTAGCGCGCAGGCAGAGGCAGCACAGAGAGCAGGCACCAGAGGTTGGCCACCTTGTCCTCGAAGATGCCGCGCGCGAGCGGAAAGATGCGGTGAATCACTTGCCCGATCGACGCCAGCGACGTCAGCCACGGCGCAAACATCACGAGGAACGTCAGCGCCGTCACAGCGCCGATGCTGGCGAAGCAGATGAAGCTGAGAGGCGGCGTCAGCCCCACATCAATATGCATACTGCTGGTACACTCACCCGCGCTCAAAGCCAACGCCCGCCAGGCCCCAGCAGCGTCCCAGCATGACAGCAAAGACGGCAGGCGCAAAGTACAGCGCCATCTGCTTGAAACAGAGCGCCAGGCTGAAGAGCACCGCAGCGGCAATGTACTGGTAGGAGACCTGCCGGCTGAGGTCTGTCTTGAGCTCCTTGCGCTTGTCGCCCTGGGCGCCAGCCGCCGCAGGGCCAGTCGATGCGACGCCAGCATCTGCATTGGGCAGAGAGCTGTAGAGCAGCGCGAAGCAGCCGGCGCACAGACCCAGCATGATGCTGTTGTACTGGAAGTGCCCGTGGTCGATGAGCACGAGGCTGGGCTGCAGCAGCACGCTGAGGATGGCGATGGTGCGCGTTCGCCGACCGCGGCCGTGCAGGCGACGCGAGAGGAAGAAGAGGACGGGCGGCATGTAGAGCAGCACGTCGAGGGCCAGCACGCTGGAGCGCAGGAAGAGAATCAAGAGCGGATCCTCGCTGCCGCGGGAAGAGTCGAGAGCTAGATGGGGAGCGAGGCCGGGAACGAGCGAGCCACTGGAGCGCACAGACGCGTCAGTCGGCCTCGTCGCGCGCGACCGCCAAAGGACAGGACTCACATAGCGCCACATGTCCAGCTCACGTATGCCGTGAGCGGCGGGTAGTCGAGGCCCCAGTAAAGCAGGTCGTACTCGTACCAGCGCGACAGCGGCAGATGCAGCGTAAGCTCCATCCAATGCCGCTGTGCCTCAAGGTCGCCGTGTAATGGTGGCTTGCCGCGTCCTTTCCCGGCATGAGTGAGCCTCTGAAGGGCTCGGCACGACTGCGAGCGACTCACCACTCCAGCCGCCAAGCCCCACTGCGGCGCGCACCCAGACCGCCGCCAGTGCAATGACGACGCTCATGACCCAGTCGCCTTGTCCGTCGGCCTCGCGCAGCATAAAGCGGACCCATCGGCGTAGCGGCGAGTCCGTCCTCTCGCGTCGCCGCTGCGAGCTAGTGCCGAGGGCTGCTGCACCGGGCAGCATGCGGCTTGAAATGCCTGGCAGCACGGGCAGCGGCGCGAACGTCGTGCGCGCCTTGGACGGCGTCAGCTCCTCTCGCCCGCGGCTGGGCGAGGGCTGGAAGGCGGAGCCCGCAGCGCTCGTGCTGGGCGTCAGCATGCTGGCCTTGGGCAGGCCCTCGCGGCGTGTGATGCCGCCGACGCTGGCGCCCTTCTGGCGACGCTCCACCCGCGGCGTCCGCTCCTCGTCGCCATGGCTCAGCGTCGGCATGTCCTCCGCATCGGGCCACTCCGGCAGACCGGTGCGGCCGCTGCCATTCCTGCGCCGCGCACTGCTGCCGCCGGCGCCCGAGCGCGGCCCGGCAGACCAGGCGCCGACGCTGCGCACGTCTGAGCCGGCGTCGGAGCCGGGCCCGCGGCGCGAGATGCGGCCGTTTGGCGCTGCCGAGGCGACGTACTCGGCCGGCACGGCGATGGACTGCGAGCGCAGCCAGCCCTCGAGCCCTGCGGAGCTGGCGCCGGGCGCGGCGGAGGAGGAGGGCTCGGCGTCGCGCTCGCGCGTGCGGCGCCGTGAGGACGGGCGTGCGCCGGCGGTAGCGGCGAGGGCCGGCAGCTGGCCGGGCGCCAGCGAGCTGCCGACGGAGGAGAGCGAGTCGAGGCGGCGGCGTGCCGTGCGCGAGCCCACGAGCGGCGCCAGGCGGTCGTCGTCGGCGTCGCCCGAGTGCGGCCCCAGGCCGGCGGCGGCCTCGCCCGGCGAGCCGAGGGAGCGCTGGCGGCGCGTGTGCGTGGGCGAGTGCGGCCGCGGGTTGGTGCGCGCGAGGAAGGGGTCGCCCACGTCCGAGTCGGGGAACTGGCGGCTGCGCGACATGGCACGGCACACGCTGCTGCGGCCAGAGGAAGGAGGGAGGAGGAGGTGATGGGCGGGAGGAAGAGTGCCGGTGTGAGGCCAGCGCACCCCGCGCCGCCCGGCTCGCTGGCGCCCGCTCCGGTCGCGAAGCCTCATGCACGGCGCACCGGCAACACAGCGGCGCCCCGCTGCGACGCGCATGCGGCACGTGCCTCGCCCAGCCGCACCGGCAGCGAGCAGCATCTCCTCTGGCTGTCTCGTCTGAAGCATGTCGCCAGATGGTGCCAAAATCTGGCAGCAATAGGGCTCTCTGATAGTCCCGAAAGGCGAGCGGAAAAAGAGGCCTCGGGGGCGACGAGCTGGGCGGTGTCGTCGAGCTCTCACGCGCCTCCGGACGGAGGACCTCGCCCATGCTTCAGCGACACCTCTGCTTCCCTGCTCGCCGCAGACTCAACCGTAACCTTCGCTCTGACGGCTGGGAAGACAAAGCGCCTCACGAGCTGCTCAGCCCTCCATTTTTACCCAGTGGCATCGCCTAGGCGCCATTGTCCGCCCTACGGCGACGCAACGCCGTTGCTTCAGTCAGCCAGGCAGGCCAGCCCTTACAGGCCAGACGAGCCCGAGAAGCGCAGGCCGACGCGTGTCCCTCTGGCTGCTGCTTCGTGCAATGATCGTCCAACACCTTGAGCTTGAGCGGACTCGACTGCAGCGTCGAGGGCAGGAAAGGTCGCCAGCAGGCAGGTCAGCGCAGCGGTGCAGCGGCGGTGACGTCGCAGCGGCCGCTGCCAGCGCAACGCGCGCGCGCGAGACACGCCTCCACATCGCCTGACCAAGCGCTCCTCTTCGCTTTTGGCAGCCGCCGAAGCGCACCCTGGCCGCCGTTGTGTTCTTCTCGCGGGTCAGAGACGCAGCTGTGCTCCGTACACCAACACCCATATGGCCCACCGCCTGGCGCTCAGCCTCACCCGCCTCACTCTCGTCCACAGCTCGCCCCGCGTCGCCCGCCTCGCCGCCATGCCTGTCGCCGTGTCGCGCCGCAGCTCGACGCGCATCGCGCCGGCTTCGACCAGCAGCAACAGCGTCCAATCCGTCGCGCAGGCCACCTCGGACGCCATTGCGGCGTCAGTCCATGCGGCACAAGGCAGCAGCAGCGCTGTTGCTCAGGGCGCCGATGCAGCGCCAGCACCAAAGAGGCGCGGGCGCAAGCCTGCAGCTGTAGCGGCAGTGAAAGACGATCGTGAACCTGTGTCGGCCGAGACTGCGCCGAGGAAGCGAGGGCGAAAGGCAGCTGCCGTTGTGGCAGACGGCGAAGAGGCATCCGCGCCGGCACCGCGCAAGAAGCGCGCCAAGAAGGAGCTCTCTCCGACAGACGAGGACTCGTTCGAGGATGGCGAAGCGAAGCCCAAGCGCGCTCGCAAGGCGCGGGCGAAGAAGGAGCAGAGTCCAGAGGAGCCTGTTGAGCCGTGGATTCCGCCGCCAGTCGAGCATCGCTGCTTCGAGACGGAGGGCATGCAGCCACGGGGCCCCTTCACTGGACGGCTGGGCTATGCGTGCCTCAACACCGTGCTGCGCGGCCAGAAGCCACCGGTCTTTTGCTCGCGCAACGTGCGGATAAAGACGATCGAGGAGAAGGGCATGGACTATGTGCGGGACCTTGCACGGGCGAACGTCGCTGATCTGGTACGTGCAATGCGGGAGCGTGGTCAAGGCGTCCGCTCACACCGCGCCGCAGATCCCCATGATCGAGTGGTCGGCAGCCAACAACATCCACTTCCTGCGCCTGTCGTCGGAGATATTCCCCTTCGCCTCGCACCTGCAGTACGGCTGGGACATCAGCTTCCTGCAGGCCGAGCTCAAGGCCGCGGGCGATGTGGCCAAGCGGCTGGGCGTGCGCCTGACGATGCACCCGGGCCAGTTCTGCCAGCTCGGCGCGAAGAGCAGCACCGTGCTGGAGGCTAGCTTGCGCGAGTTTGAGCATCACTGCAAGACCCTCGACCTGATGGAGATGGGCCCTGACTCGATCATGATCCTGTGAGTGTGCATGCCGGGACGAGATCGTGCATGTGCTGACCATTCCTTTTAGACACGGCGGCGGCACGTATGGCGACCAGGCAGCGACGCTGGAGCGCATCGAGAACACCATCACGACGCGCCTCTCTGCGTCAGCTCGTGCCCGTCTGGTGCTGGAGAACGACGAGCTGTCGTACTCGGCCGAGGAGCTGCTGCCGCTCTGCGAGAAGCTTTCCGTCCCGCTCGTCTTCGACTGGCACCACGACGCACTGCGCCCTTCGAGCCTGACGCCGACGGAGCTCATGCCGCGCATTCTTGCCATCTTCCACAAGCGCGGCATTCGCCCCAAGTTCCATCTCTCGGAGCCAAGAGCCGGTGCCATGACTCTGCGCGCAAGGCGAGCACACTCGGACCGCTGCGGACAGCTGCCGCTCGAGCTGCCGAGCGACGCCGACTTGATGCTAGAGTGTGAGCGGCCTCACTTCGAGCGTTCTGCTGCGATGCTGACGCTTCTTGTGATGCAGGCAAAGACAAGGAGCAGGGCGTGCTGCATATGTACCGCATCTACAAGCTCTTCGAACCCGACGTCGCCTCGTTGCGACCCGAGGCCGACGACGCGACGACGCGCACGAGTGGCCGGCGCACCAAGCTCGACGGCAGCGGAGGCTCGTCGACGTCGCCGCGCAAGAAGGCCGGTCCGACGGCCAAGGAGCAAGAGCGCTCGCTCATTGCTCGCACCATCGCCAAGGCGAAGGAGGTCGCTGCCCGCACGGGACGCCCGTACACGGGCCCGCCGGACGAGGAGGACCTGGCTCGCTTGCGCCAGGCGGAGCTGAGCAGCAGAGACGTGCTGCTCGACATGCGCAAGCGCGCAGACGCTGTCCGCGCTGACCTCAAGGCCGGACGCCCGCGCACGTCGACGGCGGCCGAGGACCTCGATGAGGCGGGTGCGCTCGCTGAGGAGCCTGAGTAGATCTGGTACTGCGACTACGGATGGACGGTGCAATAGAAAGTTCTTGCGAAGCGCTCCATGTCCGAGCACGCTGCTGTCCATCAGCCAGATGCCCTCAGCTGTGGCGACCAATGGGTGCTGGAGAGCGTCGAGCTTGCGGCCAAGCGTACCGTCGCGGCCAAATTCCCTGCTGCCACTGCACAGGTCCGATCCTGAGAAGCTCCGGAGCCCTTGGAGGTCTGTCGGCGAGGAGGTGTCCCACTCGACAGCCTGCCGAAGCCTGTCTCCTCTCGTCGCTGCCTCGAAGACGGCAGGCTCACGCCGCTCCAAAGGCAGCACCGCTACCCGGCGCCGCAGCGGCGAGAGCCGCCGCCGGCTCGCTCGCTGGACGCGGATCCGGCTCGCGCATGCTCCGCTCTCGTCGCCTTGCTGCTGAGCCGCTGCAGCGCTTGGAGCTGCGACTCCGCACCCTTTTAGCGCAGCGTCTGCAGCCTGCGTCTCAGCTGGGCCCGGAGGGGTGGCACCGCACCGTGGCAGGCGGCGAGTCACGCGGCCGTGCCTGCCTCCGCTGCGCTGCACCTGCCTCGGGCGATGCTTCGCCGACGGGCTGCTCCGCTGCGGCAGAGACAGCGCCGGTGCCGAGAGCGAGGTGAGGAGAGGAGCTGCCGTGCTGCTGCGACGCTCCTTCTCCGCCCCCGCTCCGCTGCAGCGTGCGTCTCACGCTCGTCTCGCGCTTCCCCCGCATCGGCACCATGCAGGCAACAAAAGTAAGCTCTCCACAGGACGCTTTGTATTGCCGCCGCGCTGCGGGTTGTAATGCGGCATTTCAGCGGCCTGTCGCGGGGGCGAGACCGAGCTGCAGGATGCTGCCGGCGTGCCTGTCTCCGCTCTCGCTGCTCTGCTGCCCCGCCGCCGTGCCTTGCTGCCGTCTGCTGCCGCCGCCTGACGCGGCACCGCGACGCTTCCGCTTTCTCTCCTCATCCTCTCCTCCATCTCGCTCTCTCTCTCTCTCTTCTCCAGCAAGCCTTCTGTGCCGCAGCTCGCTCGCCGTCGATCCACACGCTTCCCCGCCGCGCCGCACACCACACTCCTTCGCGCCTGCCTTCGCCACTCGTCGCGCGCGCACACGTCTGCCGTCGCGCCCTTGCCTCTTCGCTGCTCCGCCTTTTGCCTCTGTTTCCCGCACACGCCATGCTCGCTCGCTCGGTCTTTGTGCTGGCGCTCGTCGCCGCCGTCTCGGTGCATTTGCAGTGAAGACCGCGCCCCCGCGCCTTGCCGGACTGACGCTCGCGCAACAGGCACAAGTGACGCCCACGTCGTCGATCGACCCGCTCAACGGCACGCCCTTCTCGACGCCGCGCGTCGTGCCCGAGCAGACCTTTACGCCCACGACGACGTATGAGTCGGCCGGCTCGCGCACGCCCACCGTCGTTGCCGGCAGTGTCGGCCCCAGCGCACTCACGGACGCATACACGTTCAGCTACAATGCGCCCGTCAGCTCGCTCACAGGCACGGGCGTCAGCAACCTGCTCAGCAGCCTCGCCGCCAAGGGCCAGCCTACAACACAGGGCGCTGCGCTTGCGCCGAACCCGTCGGGCCTGCAGGTGAGTCTGAACGACCCGGCGGCCCGGCAGCCCGGCAGCATACGTGGCGATGAGGACGAAGGTGGACGGTTCTGCAAGACCGGGGCCCCGTGACGGGAACGGGATGGCGGCGGGTGGTGTGCTGCCGGATGGTTATCGCATCGTTATCGCATCGAGACGGAGAGCGAGACGTTCGCTGGATGATGACACGAGCGGCTGGGCGGCTTGCAGTGGCGATGCAGTGGTCGTCTCGGTCTGCGTGGCCGCGGCCGGAACGTGCAACGTCACCTCTGCTCCAAGCTGCATCTCCACGGCGCAGCTTTGCATGCCGTTAGGCCGTCGTCATGCTGCATCTAGCAGCGCATGCCTTGTTCGACGGCTTGTCTTGCGCCTGCCCGGAGAGGAATGTTCGTCTCGCCACGCCGTGCTAGAGTCGAGGTTCCATCTCTGCATTCAAGCGGTGAGCATCTCGCTTACACCACCCCTTCTCTAGATCGTCACGGACGCCGCTCCCGCACGGCTGGGCACGTCGGCCGGCATGGCCATGTGTCTCGGCGCCGTCGTGCTCGGTGCTTTCCTGGTCTGATCGGCCCGTCGCCCGTTGGTCGGCTGCGACCGTGCACATCTTCTCTCCGCAGCGTGCGGCGCCCTCTGCGTCCGTGCTGCACGGTGCGCTGCGCTGCTGCGAGCAGTCGTGACTGCTCGCCTCTCCCTCTCTCCATACTTGCCCCTATACCAGTTGCAGCCTCTCTCTTTGCTCCTTCTTTCACCGCGCCGGCCACCTGCTGCTGCTGCGCCTCTGTATGCTCTCTCTATCCCTTTCACGTCGTCCGCTCTCTTCCTTCTCGTGCTCTGCAACTCCTTATTGACCTGGCTTGTCGCCGTGTGCGAGTGCTCCTGCCTCTGCTTCGTCCGACCGTGAGGCTCACCAGCGACGGGCGAGACTGCCCAGATCGTCGTCTAGCCGCCTCGCCGCACGTGATGCTCATCCAAGGTGTGCGCTGTCTGGCAGATCTGCGAAGTCAGCGCCTCTGCGCTGCATGGCCCTCTTCGTCCGCCTGCGCAAGGAGTGGCCTTCGGCAGCGTGCTCGGGCGCAGCGGCGTTAGGAGGCCTTGGCAGACTTCCTGCGCGCAGCAGGGGGGCCGAGGCAACCCGCCAAGGCCCACCGTCTCATTGCGGGGCTAGACCCTTGCGAGAAGCGGCTGAGATGGCGCTGGAGCCTCTTCCCTGTCGGCAGTCGCAGTTGGGGTTGCGCGGACGCAGAGAGGGTGGCGAGAGTTCGGCAGAGGCCCTGAGAGCCAAGCCCCTGGCAGTTCCGCGAGCGTCACGCGACGGACGCGGCGCAAAGTGGCCCCATTCGCACCCTGAGGGCCCTGAGCACTCTGTTCCGGCCCGGCCAATCCGGCCAATGAGTGTGTGACAGGCAATCCTGCCGCGGGAACAGACGAGGAGAGGGAGAGTGCTGCCTCTGTGGCTTGGATGCTCGGTGCTGCGTGCCGCGGCCGGCGGCGGCGGGTTGGCAGAGCACCGCCACACGCTCTCCGGCCCCGCAGCCGCCGCGTAGGGATGCTGGACGCTGCCGCAACAGCGCAGCCTGCAGAAGCTCGAGGCGCGATCGCGGCGCCGCGCAACGGCAGCGGTCGGGCCGCTTGAGTTGCGCGCGAGCGAGCATGCCTTCATCGTCGACCACACCCAAAGTGCGACGAGCACGCACGATTGCCAATCGAATGGCGAGTGCATCGCTGAGGCTGATCGGGCACCCGCGGCGGCACGGAGGAGGGCCAAAGCCGTGCCGCGGTGCCGGCCTCTCGGCAGGGCTTGGCTCTGCGATGCGGGCGCGTGCGCTGCCGAGATGCCTCGCTGCGAACGCGCAACGTGCGCCCCTGCTGCAGCGCCTTGCCGTCATCGGTGCGCGTTCCCCGCGCCCGCCGGCGCTGCTGCCGTGCGTGCCGCTTTGCTCAGCGCTGCGGCTGCTCCACCCGCCCCAGCCTCTTGCTTGCTGATCGACGGCGCTTCAACCTTCCGCTCCTTCGCCATCCCGACCGCACCACGCCCTCCTCCGTCTCTCGCCACCACCTCCGCCCGCGCTCTCCCTCAAGACCACCTCCAGGGCTCCTCACACTCTCTGAACCGCACCCTTCTCTTCCTTCGCAGCGCCTTCATGAAGGCCGCTCTGCTGCTCGCCGCGGCCGCCAGCCTTGGCGGCGTCTCCGCCATCGTCGTGCCCAGCGCCGGCGATGCGCCGCTCGACTTCTCTGCGCCGTCCAAGTTCGCGTCGTGGGAGAAGCTGCACTCGCACGCGCAGGCGGGCCCTGTGGGCCGCCGCGATGCTGCCGGCAGCGTCAAGCTGCCGCTGTACACACACTCGCGCCGCGACCTAAACAACCCGGACGACACGCGCCGCTTTGCGCTCGGCCAGGCAGAGCTCATCCACTCCAAGTGGGGCAATGCTACGCGCGAGGAGAAGCAGCGCCGCTGGCAGCGCCGCCAGAGCGTCGGCCTGACGAGCTTTGACACGGACGTGTGAGTGGCGCGGCGAGAACTGCGGCGGGAGAATGCGCGGCGTTGCCTGCCGGTGCGATGCACGGTCTGTCCAAACCTGTCGCACGTTGTTCCGTGACGCCGGTGCGACAATTGCGGCGAGGACTTGCCCTAGGTGTTGAGCACGAGCGTAGATCACGACCTGTTGCGCGTCACACACAACCGCTCACGCATCCGCTCGCAGCTCGTACTACGCGCAGATCTCGATCGGCACGCCGGCACAGAACTTCGTGACCATCCTCGACACGGGCTCGTCGGACCTCTGGGTCGTCGACACGTCGTGCACGAGCTCGCAGTGCTCGGGCTCTGCCCTCTTCAACCCGCCGTCGAGCTCGTCGTACCGCGGCAGCAGCACGGCCTTCCAGATCCAGTACGGCATCGGCGCCGTGCGCGGCACGCTGGCCGCCGACACAGTGTCGCTGGCGGGCTACACGGTGCAGAGCCAGACGTTTGCCATCATCGACGAGCTGGCACAGGGCACGCTGCGGGCGCCGGCGTCGGCGCTGATGGGCATGGGCTTTCAGCAGCTGGCCAGCTCGGGCGCCACGCCCTTCTGGCAGGTGCTGGCACAGAGCAACCAGCTGCAGCAGCCGCTGTTCACCTTCCAGCTGGCGCGCAACAACCAGAACCCCACGGTGCTCAATGCTCAGACGCTGGCCGACCAGCTGCAGCCCGGCGGTGTCTTCACGCTCGGCGAGCTCGACTCGAACCAGTACGAGGGCGACATCACGTACACGTCGCTCACGTCGCGCGCCTACTGGACCATTCCCATGGACTCGCTCAACGTCAATGGCCGCACCACGTCGCTGAGCTCCAGCGAGAACGTCGCCGCCATCGACACGGGCACCACGCTCGTGGCCGGCCCGCCGAGCGTCGTGCGCTCCATCTACGAGCAGATTCCCGGCTCCGTCACGGCGCCCATGGGCGGCGACGACTCGAGCATCTACTACGCCTTCCCCTGCAGCACCACGGTGCAGGTGAGCCTGACGTTCTCGGGCAAGGCCTGGTCCATCAACTCGGCCGACTTCAACTACGGCCTCTACGGCCGCCAGGGCAACACCAACTACTGTCTCGGCGCGTTCTTCGGCACCGACATTGGCCAGGGCGCGCCCGACTGGATCGTCGGCGATGCGTTCCTCAAGAACGTCTTTAGCATCTACGACTCGAACCCGGCACGCGTCGGCTTCGCGTCGCTGCGCGGCAACACGGCACAGACGCTGGCCACGACGACGGGCGCCATCCGGCAGGCCACCGCCACGGCGGCGCCGGCGTCGTCGGGCGCCTCGTCGTCCTCGGTGGCGCCGGCCATTCTGCCGAGCAACAGCGCCGACAACACGGCCTCGGGCAACGTTGGCGGCTCGGGCCTGCCGGCACCCACGCCCGGCACGACGATCGTCACCCAGACGGCCTCGCTCATGGCCGGGCCCTCGCAGAGCGGCAGCTCGAGCAGCGGCAGCGGTAGTGGCCGCAATGCCGGTGCGCGCTCCGCAGGCGCCACGCTCTCGTCGCTGGGCCTCGTTGCCTCGTCTCTCTTCCTCGGCGCCCTCGCCGTGCTCCTCTAGATACCTCGGTCCTGCCGTGCTCGCGCGCTCAGACGGACCAGGCGCGGATTCTTATGCCTCAGCTCCCTCTTTTTTTGTTGACTCGCATCGGACTGCTCCCTCATATCATCACATCACCAGGTCTGCTCGTCGTGTATCTGCATCTCTCACTCCACACACACGCCTGCCCCCGCCGTGAGCTCCAGCAATGCGAGCGTCTTTGCACACCGTGCCTTGTCTGCACATCGGTGAACGGGGATAGCTTGAAACGGGCGTGGGCGATGGGAATACAGGATATGGAGGAGCGAGGAGCGGCGCGGAACGGAGGGCAGCATGTACGGTCACGGACGGGTTACAGCGGAAGAAGCACATGGAGACGACGGAGAGAGACGGAACGACCTGAAGCAGACGAGGGTCGGACGGATAGGATGAGCGAGGCTCATGCGATGCAGCATAGCCGGGCACTGCGCACGTAGCATGTACCGAGCTACTCGGCGCGCGAAGCCGACGGCGACTGCGGCGCAGCACCGCTCTGGCTCTCGCCGAGCTTGACCCAGCTCTGTCCGAGCGGGCTGTCGAAGCCTCTTGCAGCGCCGCCGTCAGCGGCCGGCGTACGCACGGCTGCGACGCGCGGCGAAGCTGCCTCGCGCGACGGCGGCCCCATCCATGGGCCCTCGGCGCTGTGCTCGGAGCGTGTGCCTTCGACGTGCTCCATCGACGGAGACGACGCTGAGGACTGTGCATCGAAGCCGAAGCTTGCGCCTGGTCCGGAGCCGGAGACGACGCGACTAGCACCGGGCGTCGAGCCTTCCTCGTACGAGTAGTCCGAAGCGTGGATTGTCTCGTCCGAGGCGCGCATTGGAGGCGTCGCAGTGGCGCCCCACGGAGGACTGCTCATGCCGCGCGAGCTCAGCGGCGGACTCGAGGCATCGCCATCGCCGAACGCGCTCGAAGGCACGGAGCTCAGCAGGCCGGAGCTCTCCAGCCCAGCGGCACCGCCGGCAGAGGAGCCCGAGGCGTCTTGCTCCTCGCCGCTGCTCGTGGCACTGTGTGCCGAGCGCGGACGCGCGGCACGACGCGTGCCGCTGGAAGAGGAGGGACGACGGGTGGCCATGGTGCTCGAGCTCGCATTCGTCGCGAGGTTGCGCCCGATCGATGTACGACTGTGCGAGTTGCTGACGGGGCCCGGTCCCGGTCCAAAGGCCGGTCTGCGCGTAGCAGGTGCACCAGGTCCGCCGACGCGGCGAGAGGAGAGGAGACCGATGCGCTCGCCGAGACTATACGTCGAGCTATAGATGCGCGCAGCAAAGGAGCGAGACGTGCCCAGCAGGAAGCTGGGCGACTGACGCAGCACGTCGAGCAGCGACATGCTGCGCAGCTGGACCGTCTGCTCCCAGAAAGCGCGGTGCAGCATGAAACCGCGCGAGGAGCGCACCACGGAGAATGCTGCGATGCGCGCAGAGGCCGGCGAGAGCATGAGACGTGAGCAGTGGGCTGCCAGGCGTGAAGCCTCGTCGTCGGCAGCAGAGGGCGTCGCTGCGCTCGAGTGCCGAGACGGCAGCGGCTCGCCGCGCGCGTTGATGGTCGTGCGTCGAGGCTGCGGCGTGCGAGGCTGCGACACCAGCTCTGACGACACGGGCGCGACCTGAAGCGTCGCGAAGCGGGCCAGACGCGCGCCCTTGCGCGAAGCAGTGGCGCCGGCAAGCGCTCGCATGCCCTCGAGCACGGCGGCGCGCACCATAGCTGCTGGTCCTGGTGCCGCAGGGGCGGGCGCCACCAGTGAGATGAGCGTCACGGGCTGGCTGGCCGCACGGGCATCGCCGGGCGTGCGCAGCATGGGCAGCAGTGCCGTGAGCGCGTCGAGCGGCAGAGCAACATGGCGCTCCAGGTGGGCACTGGCGGACTCGGAGAGGGCGTCGGCGTTCGTCTCGCCCACCCAGCTGAGCGCATTGATGACGCCCGCGAGGCGCACATGCTCGCCCGTCTTGGCGTACGGATCGCCGGCGCTCGTCAGCGGCCAGCGCAGCTCGGTGGCGCTGGCCAGCGCAGAGACGAGCGCGCGGATGCTGCCCTGCGGATCGGAGTGCGAGGGGTCGAGAACGACGGCCTTGACGTAGCCCTGCGATGAAGGGCGCACCTGGCGAGAGAATGTCGCCTGTGCAACCGCGGACTCGACAGTGGCCAGCACGATGAAGCCGGCGGCGGCGAGCGAGGCGCTAAGCTGGGCGCCGAGCGGCGTGTCGCCACCAAGAATGACTAGCACGGAATGAGCTTGTGTACGGGAGAGAGGCAAGACAGCGTCGAGCGAGACTCACCGACTGCCTCTGCGCGCCGTCCGCCTCGCAGCTCCGGCTCACGCAGCACAACCTGGCGGCGCTGCAGCGCATAGGTCGCCACGACGGCCGAGCCTGCACCTGCTGCACTGACCCACAAGATGGCGCTGCGGTGCTGCTGCGCCATGTCGCCGAGACGCTGCAGCGTGCTGGGCGGCGGCGGAGGCGGCGGCGGGGCCGGCTGCAACGCGGCAGGCAGCGAGTGCACGAGGTCAGGCAGCTTCGGCGGGTCGAACTGCGAGATGGAGTGGTAGACGAGCGACGTGTACTCGCTGATGGAGTCGTGGATCTTGCCGGGGAGCGCGTGCTGAGATGGGTGCGACAGCGTCAGTGTCGTGTGCAGATCAAGCGCATACACGCGCCTCGCCGCGGTAGGGCACAGTGCACGAGCTGTGCCGTGTGCGAGCTGGCTGCGCGCCCGGAGATGCGCTCACGGCTCCGCTGCCGGCGCCGAAGGAATGACTCTGGCGTGGCAGAGCCAGCGCAGCGCTGCTCTCTCGCGCTCTCGCCCACGACGTGTGCGTGCGTGCCCCCCAAGCGCCGCCGCGGCACTCACGAGATTAGGCGGCAGCGTGGCCGCGAGCCACTCGTCGAGGTCGTAGAGCGACGGCATGGCGTGAGACGCGCCGACGTGGGCTCGGCCGAGCAGCGGGCCGAGACGAGAGAGAGTGAGAGTGTAGAGGCAGGTGCTGCGACGCTGCCGGGAGATGGAGGTGAGAGGCGTGGAGCGGCGTGCCCTCTCTCGCGCCCCTTGATGACGCCTGTGCTGCTGCTGCGCGGTGCGGGGCCACAGCCCCTGCTGAAACCACGGCGCAGCGCCCGTGCGCGCGCGCCATGGCGCGATCTGGCACCCTGCAGCTGCACGATGCGGCACGCCGCCTGTCAACGCGTCTCGGCGCCGGCGATAACCAGCCGCGCCGGCGCCGAGAGGGATGAGGCGCGCTCGGTACATCGAGGGGGCGCTGTGGGGCTGGCCGTCCAGGGGCGCGCGAGGTCGAGGGGCGAGCGAGGACGACGCAGCAGCAGCAGGACACGCTGAAAGGAAGGGACATGTCCGACAGCCCAGCCTCGGGATTCTTGCTCCCGAGCGAAGGCCATCGCAGCTGCAAAATGTCCGAAGCCACGAGCCCGACGCAGCGAGAGCGCGCAACGTTGCATCCTTGAGCTCGCCGACGTGCCGCTGCTCTCTCTCTCTCTCTCACATGCTCGTGCTTCATCAACGGGCTTCTTAATGCTCGCAATGCTATCGAGACTCTGCTTCCGAATGCTCTCGCTCTCGCGGTGCTCCTCAGACAAGCCGCGGGCAGGTGCTGCTCCGGCGGAGCTGCTCCCACTCCAGACTGAGGGGCAGCACCGCCCTTCGCGCCGGCCAGCATCCGCTCAGGCTCGGACTCGCCGAGGCGCACCTCTCCAGGTACGATCCGAGACGGCCGTAAGCGTGCGGCATGCGTCTCCGTTGCCCTGAAGAGTGCAGGCCGGACCGTACCAGCCGTTTGCCTGCTGCTGCTGCGTGAGGTGTGTGGGCTTTGGGGCGCCGCACGACGCGGCGTCAGGGTGCTGGCGCGCGGCGGGCCGTGCCGTTCGTGCGCGTCTCGGCTGCGTGAGCCGCGAGTCGCGCGCCGGGCCGCTCTCTTCACCACATCCTCCGCAGCAGCAAGGGCAGCGCACAAATAGCAGCGAGGCTGCCTCGCGCAAGCGCTCACACAACCATCGCACCGTCGCGAGAGCGTGCAGCACGTCGACGAGCTGCGTGCCTCGCCTTGGCCCTCGACGTGAGCTGGAGGCGTCGCGTGACGTTGCAACAACACTGCGAGCTTCGCCTTCTCTCCGCGCACCTCTTGCGCTGCTCGCGCGGCAGCCAGCCTCGACGCTCTGATGGCGTCCTCCTCGAGTCGCGCCCTGCTGCGGCGCGAGTCCTCAGCCGACGCCTCGCATGCGCAACACCTCGCGGGCCTGAGGAGCGCCGGCAGCTCCGTCAGCGATGCACAGGCGCAGACTCATCTCGAAGGCGACGGCATGCTCCGCTCAGACAGCGCTGCCTCTGCCGAAAGCAGTGCAGCTGGCGCCGCAGCTCCGTCCCAGCCAAGTGCATCTTCAGCCCTCGACCCTTCTGCGTCTGCGACCGACGAGCCGCTAGATCTCTACTCTCCCCCCGTGCTCAACTACGAGTTCCGGCGTCGCATGCCTTCGCTCGCAAAGCATCTCGCCATCATCGCACTCGTCAACTCGATCCCTCCTACGCTAGCGTACTACGTCTCCACTCATCTCTCCGACGACACGCCAGCGCAGACGTACACGTGGATCACACTCTGCATTGGCGTGCGTGCCCGGCACGCGCGCTCGCTCATGTGTTCGCAGAGCTGACAATGTCGCCTTGCAGCTGACGGAACTGCTCTCCTTTCCCCATCGCATCTACGTCCTCTGTCGGCGCAACTACGAGCGCTCGGCGCGGCCTCTGACCTGCGCTCACAAGCGCTGGTATCAACACGTCTGGGCCGTCTTTGCACACTTCGACACGTTTCAGTGGCTGCTGCTCTTCGGCATCCTTGAGGGCGTGGTGCTGCTGACCGTCGCGTCGTCGATCAATGGAGAGCAAGGAGACTACAATCTCATGTGAGTCGCTGCTCCAGCGCGCCAGGCGAGCTTGCAGGCCATGCTGACGAGTCTGTCAGGATCCTCTCTCTGCCCATCATCTTCGCCACCATCGGCGGGCTCTTCTTCGTCACCATCGTCCTAACCTACTTTCACGTGCCGGCGCCGAGGTGGCCTCTCCTCTCGAGCTTGCAGCCCGGCGAGGCATTCAGGCCTGCAGTCTATCTCATCGTCGAGGACGTCACGGCTGTCGATGGCGGCGGCGGCCTGCCGTTTCGTCAAGCCATTGCGCGGCGCTATGAAGCAAGCCAACCGTTTCGACGACTCTGCACGGAACAGACGGCCATCTTCACTGCCTGGGGCTTGCTCTTCCCCGTGCGTGCACACATACTGAGCAGCTCAGCGCCTGCACGCTGACGCCTCTCTCGTCTCGCAGCTCTGGATCGGCATCCTCATTGCGTCGAGCTCGAATCGGGACATCTCATACGGCGTCTCGGTGGGCATTGCCCTGCTCTGGTCGGCCCTCATTGCCCTCGCTTCGTATCTCTCGCTCCGGCGAGGCTTGCGTCGGGAGAAGGAGCACTTTGCTCGACTCAAGGCGCATGCTGCTGGGCAAGGGCATGCTTGATCGATCCCACGTGCCATGCTGCTGCCGTTCGCGTCACCTCAGATCCTCCGCTTCGTTCTGTATCGTTATCTCCAACGCACGATCACTGACGCGCTAATGACACTAAACTGCCGTGACCTCCGTTGACCTGCCTCGCCTTGCTGCACTTCCCGACGGCGGCCGCCCTGCGTGAGCAGCCGATCACCAAGAGAGAGTCATGTCATCGTTACGAGCGCAGCATTCGAGGAACGAGCGAGAGGAGAGGAGGAAGGATGAGGCAGCGGGCGACAATGGCGAAGCGCGAGGCGCGAGGAGAGAGAGCAGAGGAGGTGTGCGAGTGGGAAGACTTGGAGAGCCAGAGCAGCAAGGTGAGGGGAAGGAGCGGGGATGGGGAAATGGAGGGTGGCGAGGGAAGATGGGAGGGGCTGAATGGGCTGCGATCGCAATCGGGGGACGAGACGAGCCCGCGAGCGCAGCAGGCGGACACGAAGCGCGAGTTTGAGAGCGAGACCGGGTGAGGAGCGCCACAAAGAAGCGAGAGACGGCGCAGAAGAGACTGGAGCCGACGTCTGAGTAGAGCTGGAGACCTTGCTACCGGAAAGGGAGACCAGCTCGGGAGCGACGCTGCTTGGTGCCAAGCTCTGCCACCTTCGCCCTCTTGAGGGCTGTAGGCGCCCATGCGCCACGCCGAAAACTTGCAGACGAGAGAAGCGAGCGGACGAGAAGGACGACGTGGACGGCGCCGCCTCGGCGCGCTTCTTGACCCGCTGGAACGTATCACGCGCAGAGGAGGTAGCCTGCAGCTTCTTGACGCCTGTTGCCCTCTCGCGAGATGGTGCATTCTCGCTCGCTCGGTCGCCAGGTGACGCCGACGTCTCCGCCCTCTATTGCCGGATCGACCGACTCGGTCTTCACGCGTGCCGTGCGCCCCTCAGCTCCAAGCCGACCAATGATATCGTTGCGAAGTCGCGTAGGTCCACGTCTGAGAGAGAGAAGAAACATCATACTGCGCACTACGTCGGAGAGGATCGCATCCCCTCGCCTCTTCCACTCTCTTCCCTCCCGCCATCAGGATATACCGCTCGCTCGCCCCTCCGCCTGCGCTCGTTCTCCTGCTGCCCGAAGCAGGCCCCGCTGCGCATGCCGTCCCACAGGCATTGCATGCGCACGCTTGCACATCGCGCCGCATCTAGAGGATGGCGCAGAACTTCGACTTTTTCCGCACCACTGGCGGCTCGAGGGCTGCGACGATGGCCTGGGAGGAAGCGCGGACGTGCGTTAGCGCCGCAGTGGGACGCCGTCGTCTCTCTAAGACTCACCTCGTCGAAGACGTTCTTGAGGCCCTTCTGCGTCAGTGCCGAGCACTCGACGTACTTGACGGCACCCAGCTCGCGCGCCAGACGCTCGCCGGCCTCGAATGCAACGGGGCGCTGCTTCTGGCGCGCCAGCTTCTCCGTCACGGCGGCGTCGTCGCGCAGGTCGACCTGCGTGCCGACGATGAGACACGGCACGCCGGGGCAGTGGTGGTGCACCTCGGCGAACCACTTCTCCTTGACGTTCTCGAACGACGCAGGAGACGTGACGCTGAAGCACACCAGGAACACGTCCGTCTGGGGGTAGGAGAGCGGACGCAGACGGTCGTAGTCCTCCTGACCTGCAGATGGACAAGCGCGTGCGTCAGACCACAGCATCGTTGCTTGCCGCTCATGACCAGCCACGCACCGGCAGTGTCGAACAGGCCCAGCGTGTACGGGTCGTCGCCGATCATGACGGTCACCGCATAGTTGTCGAACACCTGCAGGAGTGCGCCGCTATCAGTGTCCATGCCAGTGACCGCGGCTTGCGCAGATTGAGACGCACCGTCGGCACGTATTCTGCGAGTGCGCGGACGTGTCAGTCGGTGCGCTTCAAGACGAGAGCGACTGCGCGAGACGCACCGCTGGGGAACTTGTTGGTGGTGTAGGAGATGAGGAGGCACGTCTGTGGAGCGAGCGCGAGCGCATCCGTCAGTCTCGGCGGCCACTGCTGCTGCGCGCGCACTCGCGACGCACCTTGCCGACAGCTCCGTCACCGACGACGACACACTTGATCGTCTGCATCTTGACTAGCGGGCGGAAGAGGGCAGAGCTGCAGAGATGCAAGAGGCGCATCAGCACGTCGTTTGCCTGGCAAAGCGCGCGCCAAGCTGCTCAGCCCGCAACTCGGCCGCCTTGTCCACGATGCAAGCACGGCTGCGCGTCGAGCATACGGCAGACACAGCGGCGTTGGCTGGTGTACGAGCTCCGCCTCACACCTCTGCATACCGCCCAGCGGCGCGCACCGCACCGCCAGCGTTTAGCCGGCCAAGCTGCGCGACGGTAGATGCCCGTCGGCTGGGCAGACGGCAGACATGTCTGCGCCGACCAATGACCTCGGCCGACGGCCACACCGCGGCGGCAGCCAGCTGCGCCAGCGCCGTGCACATCGCACCCGCGCAGCGATGCGCAGCGCCGTGCACCTCCGCGACGCTGCACGGCAGCAACACTCACGCTGAGCGCGCGACGAGCGAGCGGGCGGGCGAGAGCGAGAGGGAGGCGCGCGACGAAGAGGTGCGCAGAGGGTGCGCAAGGTAGCTTGCGCGAGAGGCAAGCGGCGACGGCGAGCGAGCGAGAGATGAGAACGGGAACGACGGCGGCGGCGGCGGGAGCTGATCAGGAGACGAGGAGAGGGCGGATCACAGGCGTGAGGCGCGCGGTGCGGCGCGCGGGCAGCACGGCAGGCGCACGCCCAACGACGACACGCCGGCCAGCAGGCGTGGGCGCGGCGGCGCAGGCGTGGGCCCAGCGAGCGTGAACGCAGCAGCAGCGGCGCGCCGCGGCGTGGCTGCATGCAGCAAGGGCCCGCCGCCCGCCTGCCCGCCTGCTTCTGTGTGCTGCTCCGCCGCCGCCGGCGCGAGGAGCGGCGCTTGTCGCGCCAGGGGCCAGCTCGGTCACGTGCCGCACCGCCGGGCCAGATGCGGTGCAGGCGAGGTGCGATCGAGCGCTGGCAGGCCGCCTGTCTCTGGTCTCCGCCCGCGCTCCCAGTAAGAGTCCGCTGCGTGCTGCGCCGCCTCGTCATGCGGCACGCTCTGGCTCGTGCGCAGTCGGAGCGGGCCGCTTCCTTTATAGGCCTCTCCGCCTCGCCTCCACCTCTGACCCTCCCACCACCACTACCACCTCCAGCGCAACCCACAACACACACACCATGGCCTTCCGTCTGCCCATCGTCCGTGCCTCGCGCCAGCTCTCGACGTCCGCACGCGCCATGTCCGGCCCGGCCAAGGGCAGCGAGTTCAGCGAGGCCATGCCCAAGGGCGGCCAGGGCGATGCCTTCCAGAAGCGCGAGGGCGCCGAGGAGGCCAAGTGAGTGGCGCCCAAATGCGAACTTCACTCGCTGCGGCTGACAGGAGCACCTTCGCCTCAGCTACATCCGCCAGCAGGAGCAGGCCAAGCTTAAGGCCCGTGAGTGTATGCGCGCCGAGTGCTGCAACTGGAGGAGAGAGAGGCATGTGGTCGCCGCAGCGGAGATGCTCGTGTATGCGTGCACGCCGGCCGGTGTCCGCGTGGCGAAGACTCTGAAGGCAGCTCCAGCAAGGCGGCAGCCGCACGTGCGCCTGCGATGCCACTTCGACGGACTCGAGACCCTTGCAGTCATTCTCGCTGCGCATGCCTGCCACTGCCATCCTGTCAGCGCTTGTAGGCGCGAAGGAAGGTGCACCGCGAGCTCGCTGCCTGGTAGCCAGCCATCGAGTTTGCGGTACAGCTTCCTTCTTGCGTACAAGCGCTGACAGGATGTCCGTGACGTGCTGAGGTCTGGACCACGAAGCGTGCCGTCGTGGGCGCGACAGCAGTCCTGTGCAGGCTTGACCGTGACGAACACGGAAGAACGGCTGGGCATCGACTCGATGCTTCAGCTGTGCTTCCGTGTTCGTCGCGGATAAGCATGCACGGGGTTGAGGCATGCGCGCTGAGCTCCAGCCGTGTTCGGCACTCGTTTGCACAGATCTTGAGGGGTGTGCTGACGCCCGTGCTTTCTACCTGCAGTCGAGGAGAAGAACAAGAAGCTCGAGGAGGAGCTCGCCAAGCACAAGGTGCGTCTCGTCCTCCTCTTCTCCCCCGTCCGATCGCTGACGCTGCCGGCCACAGAAGTAAAGCATCATCGCGGTTTACGAGTGCACTTGACGCAAGTGGGCAGACCAGCGCGTGCAGTGACGCACCTCGTCGAGCCCTGCGTGAGACTGACTCTTGAAGGCGTGGTGGACACTCTGTGAACGTCACGCTGCGATGCAATGAAACATGAAGCCAAGTCTCCCCTGCTGCGAGGACGCGACGCACGAGCGAGGGGTAGCCGCTGGAACAGACGGAGGGTGAGGCTGTCCTTTGCTGGGCAGCGACAGTGGTCGCGTGCTGGCCCTCGCTGCCAGCTGCGTCTCGCGTTCCTCCCTCTCTGGCCCTCTGGTGTTCGCTCTGTGCGACGCCGACGGAGTGCTTGAGCTGCATCTGCGCTTTCCGAGCGGGCGCCGGCTCTGCGCTGCACGGATGTCATCGGCTTTGCCGCCTCGCCACTGTGCCTCCTCGCGGATGCCGCCGGCTTCACCGACGGCATCTTCACGACAGACAGAGGGAGAGGGACGAGTGACGGTGACGATGACATTCCCATACCCCTCTAGCGCCAAGCGCTTCTATATGAACAGCTGGGCATCTACAGCAGGCATCTTGCCGCGAGCAGCGCGACCAGCGCGCCGAGGTAGCGCGCAGACCTAGGCGACGACGACGGCGCAGCGTTAATCTCCGCAAGACGAAAGTCGACGCCCAGCGCGTTGCACCAGGCGTTGCCAAACGCATCTTGAGCGATGTATCGCTGCGTGCCTCCCCATCGCTGCCCGTCCTCTCCCGCACCTCCGTTGAATCCCGCTCCGAAGCCGTCCGCTCCCGCATCCGCAAACGCGCCGTAGTCGGAACGCGCAGTGACGCGCCAGGACGGACACGCCCACTGCACTACCGGCGCCGGACATGTACGAAGCACGCTCGTGCAGAGCGAGAAGCACGGCAGCATCTCGCTGTAGTTGTCCGCCTCCAGTTGTGGAGCTCGGGAAGTCGAGGCGTTGCGTGTACGGACGTAGGGCAGTAGATCGGAGTTGACGTCCACCGGCGTGCCGCTTTCCGCGAGGCGCTCGGGTGCGACTGCATAGCTGTTGCTCATGGAAATCCCATCGACACATCGAGGCATTGTGACGGCGCAGAGCCAATCGCGATAGGCCTCTTCGCAGTCGGTACACGTGTGGATGCTCGAATACGGCCCAAAGTACGGATCGCCGCAGGCGAACGTCGAGAGCGTGGCGCTGAAGTTGGCCGCGTTGGTGCTGATGATGGGCTCGAGACGCGAGAGAGCGTCCGAGGTGGAGAGAGAGGGAGAGATGGGAAGGGCATAGCCCACGGAGGGACAGAAGGGCACGTCGCTGACCAGTCGGCACGTCGCGTCTGCAGGCAGGTATCAGCTCCTGCAACGGATCACGCGCCCTCGAAACGACTCACCGCTCTTGGTGCGCAGCTTGATCGCAGGCCACAACACCTTTGGCGCCGCAGCATCCGCAGAGTCTGCCGTGCTGAGCCATGCCGTGTAGTTGCTCGCGGCAGCAAGGCCGTCGATGCGCCACTGTCGACGCGTCTGCTCATGCTGGTTCTGCCAGGCCGTGTTGCCTCGTCTCGTCTCGGTCGCGTTGATGCGTAGCTGCGAGTTGGCAGGCAAAGACGCGGAGTAGAGCGAAGAGAGACGGGTGAGGTAGCACGAGGAGGAGTTGAAGTAGGCCGGTAGGGCAAAGGGCCCGTCGCTCGGCAGCAGGGTCAAGTTGGACACGGCGGGAAGCGAAGAGAAGTTGGTGGAGAGAAACAAGGCGGCGGCTGTGTCGGTGTCGGAGAGGAAGAGGCCGGGTTGAGGCGCGATGGAGGTTGGCGCAGCTAGGAGGGGCAGTAAGCGTGAGTCGAGGCTGCCTCGCTGGCGTGAAGCAACGCCGGAGCCGAGCTTCGTTGCTTCCGCTGCGAGCAACCGTGCGCAGTCCCCGTCTGATGTCCTTGCGAGGGACTCTCCATGTCGTTCCCCTCTCCTCCGCCTGCGGGCCTCGATTGCTCCCAGTGCAACTCACCTTCTCCCACTGCACCCATCTGCGCCTCCACTTCCCAAGTCCCCTGACCCGCTTCCGGCGGGTAGACTGCAATCCAGCTGCCTTCATTCTGTACCTCCACCACCGCCGCGCCTCCACTCATCCACGTCCTCCCCGGTTCACTCTCATCTCTCGCGCCAGCTTCATCATCCGCCAGCACCAGTCTTGGCAGCAGCTGCCTCGCTTGTGTAAGCGCAGAGTCGGACGGGTCGACTTCGGAGAGACGCTGGGGAGTCGGGCCGGAACAGAGGGATAGAGAGAGATTGCCAGTGTTGGCGAGTGAGAGGAAGAGGGGAGAAGAGAGATTGTAGCGCCGAGGCTGTGTCGTGATCTGCGCGCGGCAGAGGGCGAGCAGCAGGACGTGGAGAGAGGCGAGAGAAAGCATTCGCCGACGACCGCGCGCGAACATCGTGGGCGAGCACGCCAGCTCCTGCTGCGATGACAGTGGCGTATCTGCTGCCGTGAGGACGTGCGAGGGGAGCGCGAGGGCGGAGGATGGAGGCGCGAGAAAGCGAAGCGCGCGCCAAGTGGAGCAAGGGGCCGCCGCGCGAGATGCGCACTACAATCTCGCGCCCGGCTGAATACAAGAAGCCGATCGGGGGCTTCACTCGGCACAAGCCCCAGTCATGCACAAAATGAAGACCCAGACCGCGCCGCTGTATTGGCCAAACTGTATTCGCCTCCTGCGCGCGAGACCAACAGACGCCGCGCGGCACGTGTTCGCCCGTGTTGGCGCAGCTGCCAGCGGCCCAGCTCGCAGCGAGGAGGCGGCGCCGCTGCCGGGGTCGGCCTCCGGCGCTGAGAGGGGGGCTTCTAGCGCCGGTCTAAGCGCTGCGCTTCGAAAGGACGAGAGAGGAGCTGCGAGAGAGCACAGGAGGTGCTGCGGCGTGCCCTCTCATCACGCACGGCAGCGGGTCTGCGCGCTGTGAGCGGTACGAGAGGGGCACGGCGGGCGGCGTCTCTCCCCTGGGGACGAGCTCCTAGATAGGGCAGCAGCACCAGGGGATGTCCGCTGCGAGCGCCGAGCACACGACCTTCCAGCTGGCGGTGTAGAAGCTGGCTGTGGCTGAGCAGCACATGCGCCCGTCAGCGCGGCAGGCGCCCAGACGCCGCCGGCGGCATGGCGGCGCGGGCGGGATGTGCGGCTTGCTCGCGGCTGCCCGACGATGCATCTCGCTCGGCGGGCGCGGCTGCTGCTGCGCCAGCGCTGGAGCCGCACCGCGTTGAGGGAGGCGGCGGCGCGCCCAACGAGCACCGAGGCGAAGGCGACGGCGGGCGCTGCGGGCGGCCGGCCAGCAGCGCAGCAGCAGCGCCCGCAGCGCCAGCAGCAGCTCAGAGGCGCAGCGCGGCGGCGGCAGCAGAGCAGCATACACGCCTCACGCCTCACGCCTCACCCGCGCCCGTCTCCGCCTCGTCGCCTTCCAACCTCTCTCTCGACTCTTCCTCTCCCTGCTCCACTCGCCTTCGCGCTCTTGCTCTACCTCTGCCACGCTTGACAGCCGCGCAGCCGAAGCCGCCGCAGCAGACGCGAGGCGTTGCTCGCCCATCTCCCACGTCCACGCCGGCAGCAGCAGCAGCAGAGCAGCGCAGCTTGTCTCTCGCCCACCCGCCTCGCCCGCAGCTCGCAGCTCGCACCTCGCCCCTCTACGCCGTCTCCTCGTCGCTCTGCTGCGTCTCGTCCATCTGCTGCCTACGCGCCTCGGTGCTGCTGCCAGTCCAGCTCCGCCTCTCTCGCCCTCCGCCCTCCCTCGCCCTCTCCGCCCCCTTCCTTAGCCCGCCATGTCCGCGGCGCACGGCACCTCGTCGCACAGCTCCGGCTCAAACGTCGTCGGCGTGCACTACCGCGTCGGCAAGAAGATTGTGCGTTGGCCGCGTCCGCCGTGTGCTGCTCTCGATCGGAGAGCCTCTGCTGCGCTGGCGCCTTAGCCGTGCTCGCGGGCTGCGGCTGCGATGCCAGCGATCGGCGGAAAGGCAGCTGGCGCACCGCTGCGCTCTTGCGATGCTGGACAGCGCAGTGCTGCATCAAGCCGGCGCTGCAGCTTCACTCAAGGTCGCCCCAGCCTGTGCGGCGGGACGCCCACGCCCTGTGGGCCGTGTCAAATCCTGACCGAGCGGCCCCTGGGCGAGGCAGGCTTGCCTGGCGCCTGCTTGTTTGCTGCCGAGCACAGCAGAGCTGCGCACATGGCTCTGCAGCTCGTGTGCTACTCGCTCTCGGCGCAGAGCGAGCTCGAGGCTAGGTTCGAGTCGGCTGCCCGCCTGTGCATGCTGTGCCTCTCCGCAGCAAAGCAGCTGCTTCGTGCTGCCCCTTCTCCTGCTGCGAACCTCCTCCCGCCGACGCTTCGTTTTCACTGACACTGCACCTCCGTGCCGCAGGGCGAGGGCTCATTTGGCGTCATCTTTGAGGGTGAGTCGGAGATTGCGCGCGGCAGGTCGTGGTGCGGCGTGGACGGGGTGGGCGTGCAGCTGCGCTACGTGGATATGCGCTGCTCACGGCGCAGCACGCATTGAAGTGGCGCACCTCGTCGAGGTTGGCGCTACTGCACCTGAGCATCACCTGCCGACGGCGCATGGGCTCTCATCGCTTGGTTGCTCACGCTTGCCTCGGCGCACTAGGCACGAACCTGCTCAACTCGCAGACGGTGGCCATCAAGTTTGAGCCGCGCAAGTCGGATGCGCCGCAGCTGCGCGATGAGTACCGCACGTACAAGATCCTCAACGGCAGCCGTGAGTGCTCTCGCTCTATGCGCGGGCTGGAGTGCGTCGCTGACGGCGTGGGTGTGCAGCGGGTGTGCCGCAGGTGTACTACTTTGGCCAGGAGGGCCTGCACAACATTCTCGTCATCGACCTCCTCGGCCCCAGCCTGGAGGACCTGTTCGACATGTGTGGGCGCAAGTTCAGCATCAAGACGGTCGTCATGACGGCCAAGCAGATGGTGCGTCTGCTCCGTGCTCGCCGCAGTTCGCCGTGCTGACCCTTTGCCGCCTCGCAGATCACGCGTGTGCAGGCGATCCACGAGAAGAACCTCATCTACCGCGACATCAAGCCCGACAACTTCCTCATCGGCCGGCCGATGACAAAGACGGCCAACATGGTCTGGGTCGTCGACTTTGGCATGGCCAAGCAGTACCGCGACCCCAAGACGAAGCAGCACATTGCCTATCGCGAGCGCAAGTCGCTCAGCGGCACGGCGCGCTACATGAGCATCAACACGCATCTCGGCCGCGGTGCGTCGAGTTGTGTGTCGTCAGACGTTGTGGCGCTCAGACTGACATCTTGACGTTGCGACGCGGACAGAGCAATCGCGCAGAGACGACCTCGAGGCTCTCGGTCACGTCTTCATGTACTTCCTGCGCGGCGGCCTCCCGTGGCAGGGCCTCAAGGCTGCCACGAACAAGCAGAAGTACGAGAAGATTGGCGAGAAGAAGCAGAGCACGCCGATCAAGGAGCTGTGCGAGGGCTTCCCTGGTGCGTGATGCGTGCTCGTCCTCGCGCTCGCCGGCCCGCTGACGTCGCCGCGATGCTCTCGGCAGAGGAGTTTGGCATCTACCTCAACTACGTGCGCAAGCTCGGCTTTGAGGAGACGCCCGACTATGACTTCCTGCGCGAGCTGCTCGGCAAGGCGCTGCACGGCGAGGTCGACGACGGCGTGTATGACTGGATGATGCTGAATGGCGGCAAGGGATGGGAGGCCGGCACGGTGAGTCTGCGGCGAGGGCATGCAAGCGAGGGAAGGCGCGCGTGTGTGCGGGTGAAGACCGACGGCCGTCAGAGCGCTGGCTGCAACGCAGACACATGGCTGACCGCATCTCTCTCGCTGCAGAGCCGCGAGCGTCGGGACGAGCGGGAGCGCTACCGCGACCCACGGGCATCGCACGCCGCGCCGGCACGCGACGCCTCGGGAGCGGCGCTTGCGGCGCCGGGCGCTGGCGTGCAGCGCAGCGGCTCGAAGCAGGGCCGCAAGTCTGGCGTGCCTGCCGGTCTGCAAGCTGCCGATGGCGGACGCACTGCAGCTCTGCGTCAGGGCGGCGCAAACGCCGACTACGCCAGCGGCGGCGGCGCTGGCTCCGGGTACGGCGGCAACGTGGCTGCTGCGAGCAACGTGGCAGTTCACGGCGCCGCCATCGCACCGGGACAAGATGGCACGCACTCACCGAACGGCGCGCACACGCCACGAGGCGACAGCCACCACAACACGCTGCCGACGCAGAGCAACATGCACATGCACAACGGCGCGGGCGCAGGCAACGAGACGCGCATCAGCGGAGCGGGCAATCAGCAGCGCGAGTCGCGTGGCCTGGCGCACGAGAACGGAGCGGCTGGCGGCACACACCCCGCTGAGCGCCAAAGCTTTGGCACCAAGCTCGTCAACTTCTTGACGTGCCGCTGCGGCTGATCGCGCCCACGTACCCACTCTCTCCTCGCACCTCATCATCATCATCTCCCCGGAAGCGCTCATCGACGAGGAGCGCACACACACCCATCGCCACACAAGAACTGCCTAGACGAGGCTGCAAGGAGCTATCGCGCGGGAGCTGGCGTTCTTCTTCTCTTTGCCTTATTCCTACGCTCCGTCCCATCTCTGCCTCTTCGCCGGATCGAGTCATCGACGCACGTCGATCTCTCCTCTGGCGCAGCACGCCGTCGAAGAGGAGAAGGCGGAATGAGCGCCCCAAGACGCGCCTCTCGCCAGTCCCTCACGATTCGCAGCCCGCCCTCTCCCACTCGCCAACCTCTCCCCCCCCCCCCCCGCATTCTCAGTCCCACGTTTCCCGGCATACCAAATCGGTCGCAGAGCGGCTCCATCTTCTCTTGCTTCCCTCTTCTCTTTCGATCCGCTCCTCCGTCCCCCTCCTCTCGCCTTCCCACCCGGCATCGCCGTAGCACACGTTCATTTCTTACTCCCCCTCTCCCGGCTCCGGAGCGCAAAGCATTGCGTCTTCTCAGTCAGTGGCGCATCGTTCGCTCGACATCACCAACCCCACCCCCCTCTCCTCGTCCTCAGCCTCGTCGGTCCTCACACACACCTCCGCGCGCAATCCGCTAGTGCTCTTCCGGCTGACTGCGTGATCCGCTCCCGCCGTGCTGCAAGCTCGATGAAAGGGGCTTGCTCATTGTCGCCGCGTCCTGCTGAGCGCGCCGGACTGAAGCGACATGGTCTGGCACGGGACGGGAAGGGATGAGGTTGGTGGTGTGCGCATTATCATCCCCGCTGGGGGGATGTGCTGACAACGCTTGTAATGCGCTGTTACATGTGTGTGGTGTGTGGTGGCGGGGGGCAGAGGCAAAGGAGCGTGTGAAGTGAGATTGGGGGTGGAGTGAAGCAGCGTGCGACGTGCGCGGACGGCGAGCTGAGGCAGGGAGGGTTAGGGTATGTTGCGAGCAGCGGCGGCGCACACTCACCGCGGGGCGCGACGGCCAGGGGCGATCGACGGCAGCGGCAGGGCGGTGCGTGGCAGTGGACAGAGCGTAGGTGCCAGCGGCTGGGCGCGGGAGAGAGGAGAAGGGGGCCGGGGGCAGGCGTCAGTCAAGTGCAGCGCATGCGCAGTCGCGGCCGTGCTCACAACAGGCGCCACCCGAGCAGCGACGACGACGGCGGCGACGACGGCGGCGACGACGGCCTCCAGGCGCTGGAGCGAGGAGGCTGAGGTGCAGGCGTCAGTTCAGCGCAGCTCGGGCGGGCGCTGTGTTGCCTCTGCTCACCCCGCACGACACAGCCGAGGCGGAGCGCCGCAGGGGAGCGGGAGAGGGTGGTGGCGGGAGGCAGGGAGCAGCGCCGGGGGCGCAGCCTTTATACGGTGCGCAGCAGGCTGCGACGGCAGGGCGGCGAGCAGCTGCTCCCACGGCCATCAGCGCGCCCGCAGCGCGTGTGCGCCTTCGCACTTCCTCGTACGGCCGTCAATCAAGCAAATTGAGGGCTGATTGCGCCCAAACAGCACGCTCCTGCGCTCTGCCTGCTTGGCTCACGCACACCACATCCTTTGCCTGGCCGCTGTGCCTGCGTGCCCTCTGCTCTGCTCGCCGCCGCACCACGCTGCAGCCATTCTGCCGCCGGGCGCCTGTCACAGCCACCGCTCCTCTGCGCCTCCGCGGCCACTGTGCTCTCGGCGTCATCCTCCGCCCGCCCGCCCGTACAGTGCCGCGCATCGCATCGCCGCTGCTGCCCAGCTCCAGCCTCGTCTGCACAGGCCCGCACCAGCGCCGTGACTTGGCCCGCACAGTGCTGCAGCTCAACCTGCACTGCAGCGGCGGCGAGCAGTGCCCCAGCGCACCACGGCGCCGCACATCGGCGCCGCACATCGGCGAGCAGTACCGCAGCGCACCGCAGCGCCGCACATCGGCAAGCAGCACCGCAGCGCACCGCAGCGCCGCACATCGGCTGTCGCAGTACCGCAGCGCACCGCAGCGCCGCACATCGGCGAGCAGCACCGCAGCGCACCGCAGCGCCGCACATCGGCTGTCGCAGTACCGCAGCGCACCGCAGCGCCGCACATCGGCGAGCAGCACCGCAGCGCACCGCAGCGCCGCACATCGGCTGTCGCAGTACCGCAGCGCACCGCAGCGCCGCACATCGGCGCCGCACATCGGCGAGCAGTACCGCAGCGCCGCACATCGGCGAGCAGCGCCGCTCGTCAACTGCACCAAGCAGCTCCACAGCGGCGCACATCGGCTGTCCCAAGCAGCATCGCCGCTGGCCAGCGGCATCATGGGCTTCGGTAGCAGTGCATGGAAATGGGCGCTGTCTCTTCCTGGTGCTGGTGAGCGTGCTGTGCCGATGCCGCCGGCGATTGACGTGGTGGTTGTCGACATGGGCATGGTGATGGTGCAGGCAACCATCCGGGCCGTGCACGTCCTCTGTTGCGACTGGGCGGGCACCGCTGCGCAGCTAGCGGCGGGAGTCCCGCTGGTTGAGCTCGCACGGCAAGCCGGCGTGCAACATGCGGTCCAGCAGCAGCTTGCGGGACTGCTGCAGCCCGGTGCTGCCGCTCCGCCCGCGCCCGGTGCAGCTCCTCCGCCCGCAGCCGGTGCTGCTCTGCAGCCCGCGGCCGGTGCGCCCCAAGCCATTCTTGTCTTTGACGGCGTGCGACCAGCGGCAAAGGCAAAGCGTGCTGGACGTCACGAACCTGCGGCAGCCGAAATGCTGCAGGAGCTTGCACGCTGGGAGGGCCTGCCGGAAGCCGACGGCTGGCTGCCGGAGCGCTGGCTCAGCCTGACAGCTGCCGAGCGTGACGCACACGCCAACGCCGGCGGTACAAAACGCAGGCTCACCACAGAGCAGCGCCGCCTCTTCCTGCGCAAGCACGTCCAGAAGCTCGCCGTCTCGGTCCTCGCGCCTCTCCTCGTGCGCGATCTTACTCTCATCCCGGCCGCCAACAAGGTGCTGCAGCAGCGCGGCGCCACTCTTGAGCAGCTGGGCGAGCAGCTGAGCACTGCCCTTGCTGCTCGCTCAGGTGTGCTCGCTGTCGCTGCCGCCATGGAAGCCGACTCGTGTGTGTCAGTGGTGGCCATGCTGCTGCGGCGCCACAGCAACGTCACGGTGGCAGTGCTCTCCGGCGACAGCGATCATCTGGCGCTAGGCGACCCGGCGCTGGCAAACGACATCGTCATGCGTCGCAGCCAAGCACCCGAGGCTGCCGCTGCAGCCGAACCGCTCTTTGATGTCGTGCGCAAGACACAGCTCTGCGCAGCTCTCGGCAACATGTCGTTCTCTGGCCTTGTCGTGCTGTCGCTGTGAGTCGGTGGCCTCTGCCTTTGGCAGCGCAAAAAGCTGACCTGTTGCGCCAGATGCTGGGGCACAGACGACACAGCGGGTGGCCTGAAGAACGTCGGCGCAGTCCGTGCTGAGGGCCTCGTGCACGCAGCAGAGGCACAGCTGGCCGATGCCGACGCCGATGCAGCGGCACCAAGCAGTGCTCTACCATCTGGCCTTCATGGCAGCTTCCGCGCCATCCTCGACCACGTGCTCGACAAGAGTCCGACGCCTGCACCAGCCGATCTCGGCCCAGCCGCACAGTGGCGCCTTGATGGCGTGCAGCCCGAGGAGAACCATGCAGCGGCGCCGGTGGTGGGCCTGGCAGAGGGCCGCCTGCTGCCAGCGCCTGTCAACCTCGGCGTCAACATTGACGCACCATGGGCCTCACACAGCGCGCAGATGGCATCACGCGCAGCAAGCGCCATCAGCAGCAAGCGCGCTGCCGTCGGCAACACGGCGGCTTTCCAGCCCGAGCTCTTCTTTGCGCGCATCACCGTCCTGCGCCCAACTGCCAGCCTCGAGCGCAGCCGGCAGCACAGCGTCGCACGCTTCTCCAAGCCGATCCTGCTGCCTGCGCTGCCAATGGTGCAGGAGGGCCCGCAGCAAGGACAGGGCATGGGCAAGGCGCCCAAGCCCGTCTTCCCGCTGCCGCAGGGCGGCCGCACAGGCAAGCAGGCCAAGGGCAGCGCGGCCAAGCAGGCTAAGAGCAAGGCCAGCAGCTCGCTGCCGCGCGCCGACAACACAAGCAGCTCACGCAAGCGTGCTGCCGCCGACACGGTGCGCCTCGACAAGGGCAAGCGCTCGAGGTTCTCGGCATCTACGTCCGGCACGTCGGCCAGAAGCGACAGGCAGCAGCAGCAGACAGCCATCAGAGCGGAGACACGGCAGTTCCAGCTCTCAACGCTGACTGCACGCCTCTCGAGTCCGCACGGCTTTCTTCATCGAGATTTTGCTGTGACGCATGGCGCTGCCATCAAGGCATCTGCGCAGCTGCACTGTGCAACCATGTCGTTCATCGCCATCGAGGCCTGCACTCTACTGCAGAAGACTGCAGCCGCGCGCGGTGCTCTCCTCGAGATCATGCGCCCAGACAGCAAGAGAGACGGCGGCACCTTTGACATTGCTGTGGCGCACGCCCTCGAAGCGCTTCAACCGCCCGTCGCAGCCCGGGCGCGGCGTGGTGGCCGCAAGAGCGCTGCAGAGATGTTTGGTGCCGCCCACCTCGCCGGCCTCGTGGGCTTTCCCCGCTCCATGCTGCTTGCGGAAGAAAAGGACGGTCTCACGCAGTACATTACGTCACGATGGCGTGCCATGCTCAAGACGACGGCGCAGCTGCGCATCAGGCAGGCAGCAGCGGCTGGCCTTCCACGAGCAATGCCGCTGCTGGACGCAGAGCTGAGTAAAGCTCCACAAGGCTCGCAACAACTCCTCGCGCGTCTTGTCACCTTTGGAGGCATCAATCCTGCTGCCGAGCGTGCCATTGCAGCTCACCTTGCCGCGCTCGAAGGCGGCGAGGCTGCAGAGTCTGCCGGCAGCGAGGCCAGCACCGTCGACCTTGCCCTCAAGGATGTCAACGTCCGGCGTGCCGATAGCATCGTCAAGGCCCTCACCGGCATGCTCAGCAACGGCGGCAACGCGCTCTCTCCGGGGCTGACGGCCGAAGTTGCTGCATTTGCAGCTGCAGCGAGCGCACTCTCGCGCCAGCTGGAGCCCGACAACAACGGCCGCACGCCTGCCAGCTTCTTTGGCCTTGGCGCCTCCGACGAGGACATCTTTGGTCTGCACGAGCGCCTGCACTTGCTGCTGCCCAAGCCGTACAAGCTTGTGCCGCTCGTCAAGCATTATTCTGCAATGGCAGGGCCGGAACATCACGCTCTGCTGCGGAATGCGCTGCGCACAGCAGAGAGGGCCGCTGCTCTCAAGCTGCATCTCGAGTCGTCAGACGGCCCTGCTGACCTCGCCAAGCGCGTCTTTGGCTCAGCTTTGGCCTGGCTTGACAGCGAGTCTGCACACGAGGCGTTTGCTGCGCTCTCAAGCTACATGGCCCTCTCCCAGGGCGGGCAGCCGTGGGACAAGATCCTCGGGCCTTGCTGGAGAAGACGCACGCAGCGACTTCCTCTGGCTGTGCGCTTTGATGGCGCCGGCAGAGTTGATGTTGCCTTTGCGAAGCTCGGCGTGCTTGCTGGCCGGCCTGCACCACCGACGCCTGGCTCAGCGCCCGCAGCAGCCTTGTCTGTGGCCGGCTACCTCAAGACGCACGCACCAGCCATCTGGCAAAAGGTCAACGACATCCACAGCGCAGCCTCTCTCGAGCGTCTGCACCATGTGTCCATGCGGCATGCGCTGCCTCGCAAGGCCGATGCTGGCGTCTACGTACCCTTCGCCGCCCTGCCCGAGATTCCCGAGGCCACGTGGGCAAGTGCCGCCGATGCGTCTCTCATCCGCAACAGCAATGTGCAGCCTGAGAGCAGCGTCCAGCTTTCACTCAACAGCGACGTGCAGCTTGTTGGCATTGACCCTGGCATCTGGAATGCCGTGGCCGCAACATCCGAGGTGCGCGTCGACATCAACCCACACGCCAGCAGCTCGCGCTACCCGCTCCTCACCGGTGGATCCGGCTCGTTGCACACGCTGCGACAGAACCTTGTCATCAAGCAAGGCACTCTGCGCCGCGCTACCCGCCGAGGTACCGCACGCCTGGCTAGTCTCCAGCAGGCCGAAGCGGCGCCAGGCCATCACTCCCGTCTCCTGCGGAGCGAGGAGGAAGCAGAGATCCGGCTGCACACGTTCTTCGATCAGCGGCGCACCGTCGATAGAGCGGCAGCATCGCTGCTCCAGCTGCACGGCCGCGCAGAGCAGACCGTGCTCATCATCGGGGCGGGTCTAGCTGCACAAGGAGGGCAGCGCAAGCGCCGCCACAACACAGCTCGCACGTCAAAGGCATACGTCGAGGTTCTGCGGCGTGCAGCAAGGAACCCCGGCGTGCACGCACGCTCGTTCAACGAGTATCTCTCAAGCCAACTCAACTCGGTCCTGCCGGCTACTGCCAGCACTGCCCGCCGCGATGCTCACGGCCATGCCCTCCGCCCCATGGCGCAGCACGCGCAGCGCGCGGGCAAGGAGATTGGCCGCCTCAAGGTTGCCGCCGGCGGTGGCTTGCTCCCCGATGCCTTGGTTCACGGGGACTGCAGTTCGGCGCTCATCATGCTCCAGGCGTATGAGCACCTGCTGCGGTTCGGCACGCACCCGCATCTCCCTCCTTCTGAGACACCCGAGACGAGCACCGCATGAGCGCTTCAGCCCCCATCCTCTTCTCCCTCTTCCTCCCGAGACACCCGCAGCGACAAGCACCGCGCAAGCACTTACAGCGCTTTGGCAACCATCCCCATCTCACCCCCCCCCCTTCCTTCTTCTGAGACACCAGCGTCGAGCAAGCACCGTTGAGCAAGCACCGCGTGAGCACACTGATGGTCAGGCAAAGCGGCATTGCGCAGATGGGGCGGGGCCGCACGGCGGCCAGCAGCCGGCGCGGGAAGATGTGGAGCGGAAAGCGGGGTGGTGGTGCGCAGTAGCGAGAGTCGCTGCTGCTGCTGGCAGAAATGGAATTGATTGTGCGGCACGCGCGCGCGCGCGCGGCCCGGCGACGGCGCGGCGAGGCGCCGAGAGGCTTCGTCTTGGCTGCCACCACCACGCTGACGCGCACCCCTCCTGCACCCCCACCCCTCGTCCAATCATGGAGGCCACACTCTCTGCGCTCAAGGTGACGGAGCTCAAGGCGCTGCTGCAGCAGGCGCGCGCCTTCGTAGAGAGGTACAGCGGGCGGCGCACGAATGAAGGGAGAAGAGAGCGAGGAAGATGCGGGAACGAAGAGGCGGAAGGGAGAGGAGGGCAGAGGGATGCAGAGAGGCGCTCAGAGGCCGCGCTGAGCAGCAGCCAGCTTCCACGCCGGCTCGCCCTTTCTGCGCTTGAGGCCGAGGCCATTCCAGCTCTCGCGAATCGTGAGGAAGAAGCAAGTGACGCAGACGATGTCCTTGAGCTCCTCGCGCGTCAGGCCTGCGCCGTCGGCGCCGAGCGCAGAGGCCGAGAGGTCGGGCAGCGGGAAGGGAATCGCCAGCTGGCCGACGAGCTTCGGGTGATGAGGCGCCGGAGCGAGCGAGGCGATTGGGATGCGTGTCTCGGGCCCAAGCACCAGGTGGCAGGTCCAGGGCGTCTCGGAGTCTTCAGGGTCGGAGCCTTCGCCGTCGGAGCCGACATCGTCATCAGCCACGGAGCTGGCCGCATCGTCCAGCGCGCTGCTGTCGACCGAGCGGCGCGGCGAGCGATCGTGCACCGAGCCCGGCCGAGAGCCGGCGTTGCTGCCAGGCGGCTTGAGCGTGTTCCCGTTGCCGTTGCCTGCCGCAGCAGCTGCCAAGCGCTCGCCGAAGTTGGGCGCAATGCCGATACGCGGACTCGTGCCGCTGCCCACGGCGCTGTTCATGTCGAAGCTGCCGCGTCTGGCCGTGACGACACGAGGTCCTGCGGCTGCGGCGCCGTTGGGCCCCGCCGTGCTCTCCGTCGCGGCGCGCGCCGGATGAGCGCTGACCTTGCTGGCGCGCCTCGAGCCCGGAGCCGCTGCGCTGGATCGTCTGCGAGCTGCGGCGCTCGAGGCAGCAGTGGCGCTCTTGTCCTTCGTCCACTCGAAGCGGATCGTGATCTCCGACGGCGGTGGGTGACGCACACTGGCGATGCCGGCGCGGTTAAGCACGTTGAAGCGCCGCCAGACGTTGGCCAGCACTGCGTTCTGTCCGTCTGCGCCCAGCGCTGCATCGGTAGGAGGCTCGCCATCGCTGCGACGCGTCAGCTTGCGGATGACCCAGAAGTAGCCTTCCGTGTGACGCAGGCCATCGGGCGTCAGACCGCCGCCGGGAACGAGTTGCGGCACGTCGGAGCCGGCGTTGGTGCTGGTGACCGACTCTGCAGCCGAGGGACGACTGGCACTGTCCATCGAAGCGCGCTTGAGCGACGGCGAGCTGACGATGCTGCTAGCTGCGCCTCCCAGACGTCCGAAGGCGCCCGACATCGAGCTTTGCCCTGTGTGTGCGCCGAAGGAACTGCGTGTCGCGCTGGCGCTGAGGGGACGACCGCCTTGAAGACTGAGCCGCTTGAACTTGCTCATCAGCTTGCCGCCCAGTCCGCCGTCGGTGCGCGCCTCGGGCGTCATGGCTTCGAAGCTAGTCGGCGGCTCGCCGCTCGGGATCGAAGGAGCGACGCCAACGTCGGAGCCGGCACCGATCGGCGGCGGCGATACGTCGCTGCCAATGACGCTACCTGCGGCGCGCGTAGAGGGCACGCCAGTGCTGGGCGTCAGAACGGCGCCGGCCAGAGAAGCGACGTCGTTGACACCGCGTCGCAGTTCGTGCGGCTCGAGAATGCCGAAGCCGTCAATCTCCACTCCCTTGCGCGAGAACTTGGCCACTTTCTGATCGGTGCCCGCGTCCGTGACGACGGTGGGCAAGATGGTGTGGAAGGAGAGGTTGTAGAGTGGCGTGACGCGGCGAGCGTTGCTACCGCTGACTGAAGAGACTCCGCCGGACGAGGCCTCGGAACGCTGAGAGCGAGAAGAGATGATTGAGGCGCTGCGAGTGACGGCGCCGCCGCCTACGGCTGCGCTCGAGCCGACGGAAGAGGTGCTGCCAGCCGTGCTGAGGCCGGACTCGTCGCGTGACATCTCGCCCGACACGCGGGATGCTCCACTGCCGCCGGCTGCCGACGGCGTCACGAGCTGAATCTGCAAGTTGAGCGGGTTCGACTGCTTGCTCGGCGGCGGTCGGACCTGGCAGGGACAACGGATCAGCATCTGCCGACAAAAGGCAGCCCGCGTCCAACTCACGATGACGAGGATCTCGGGCGGCGCATGCTTGCGCCTCTTGCGTTCTGCACGTCGCGCCTCGCGCTCCTCGGTCGTGCCTCCCACAGGCAGGCCAAACTCGGCGGCGCTCATGCCACTCGCCACGCTGTTCCTGCCAAGGCTATCCGCCGTATAGCCCGAGGCCAGGCTCACATCTCCCACACTCTGGCGCGTCGCAGTCGAGCCTACAGGCGACTGAGGCTCGACTTCTCGAGGCGCAGTCTCATCTGAGAGCGCAGCGAGGCCACGAGGATCAATGGCGATGCCAGACGCCTCTGATGCGGTTGCCCGGTTCGTACGGCGGATCCAAGCGGCCCAGCTGCCGTCGCGCGCCGTGTCTTGCGATGCTGCCTCATTTGCAGCTGCCGCGGCTTGTGCGGCGCCAGGACGAGGCGTGGCGCTAGCGTCCGGCGGACGAGGCGTGACCATGCTGCTCTCGCGCTCGCCGGCCATGAGGGCGCCGAAGGCCGAGTGCGCCGAGTTGGAGCTGCGCGAGCTGGAGCTGCGCAGTGCCTGAGCTCCGCCCTCCATGCCTGGCCGTGCGTTGTAGCCCGAAGGCAGATCGCGTGAAGATGAGGTGGACGAGGAGCTGCCCTCACGTCGATCGCCTCCGCCGAGGCCGAAGCCGAGAGAAGAGAGCATGCGACGTGCTGGTGAGGGAGAGCGAGAAGGTGCTGGTGAAGGAGGAGATGCTCCCCGAGTCCGCGGCGGAGTGGCAGGCACTGGCGACCACGAGACGCGCGAGGGCGACGACGACTCGCGCGAGTTGTTCAGAGAGCGGCGCTGCGGCGAAGGACTGGTGTCACGGCGACCAGGTTCGAGTGACTTGGTGCGCCAGACAGAAGCGCCCGTCGATGAGCCAGCGCGCGATTCGTGAAGCGTAGGGAGAGGCGCGTTGCTGCTGGAAGGCGAGCGAGGCGGCGAAGTCTGCTGTCGAGCCGGACGCTGTGGCGGATGGGGGCGCGGCGAGACGTGTGCGTAGGCGCAGTTGAGACGGAACGCTTGCTGTGCGAAGAGCACGTCGGCGTCGTCAAAGTAGGCAGGTGGTGCTTCGGGCGTGCCGAGTGGTCGCGGAACGTCAAAGTGCGCCTTGCGGGGGAGAGAGGTGAGTCCTTGAGAAGTACTGGGACGACGCGAAGAGGCACGGAGCTGAGACTTGGGCGGCAGTGGCGGGAGGATGCGCGAATCGTCCTCGCGAGAGCAACGTCGGGAGCGCAGCTGCGGCGTGGAGGGTGCGTCGAGGGAGAGGTCTGACGAGGCAGCGCGAGCATCAGTCTCTGCCAGCAGTCCCTCGAGCGACGAGTCAAAGGCGCCCGGCATCGACGGTCGCTTCTGTCCCGGCACGCCAGAGCAGCTCGCACTCTGCCGCTGCTGCCGCGGCGAGCCGGGCGGCGGCGGCGCAGCACGAGCAGAAGAGGCACAGCTGCCGCTGGCCGAGGCGTGCGCAGGCATGGGGAGGTCGGGGTGCGCGGCGACGAGCAGCATGGACGGGCGAGGAGGAAGGAACACGACGGGAAGCGCCGGGAGGGAGGGCGCAGTGGAGGTGAGAGGCGCAGCCGCGGCCAGCAACTGCGACCGCCGTCATGTACGACCTCGCCTGGCCATGATCGCTGCGCCGGCGGCCGAGCCAAGCATGGCCTGAGCGCAGCAGGCCGCCTGAGCCGGAGCATCGAGAGCGAGCAGGCGTGGAGCATGCTGCGGCCGCAACACAGCGTGCGCACTGCTCGCCAGCATCTCGGGCCCGCGGCAGACGGCCCAGCGGCTTCCACGCAGGACACGAGGCGCACTCCAGCCGATGCCGCATCGCAGCACCACTTCAGCTTACAACTCTCTCACTCACCGGACCAGACGAAGCGGGAATGCGCGGAGAGGAGACGGCGGCGGCGGCGCAGCGATGCTGCTGCGGCTGCTACTCGGAGGAGCCGAGCCGAGCCAGGCACGCAAGAGGCGAGAGCGAGGCGCGAAATGGAGCGGCGGCACGCAGGAGCGGGCCGGGGCAAGGAGTTAAGGCGGAGGCGCGAGCCGAAGAGCTCTGAGAGCAACGACGGCGAGGCTGGAGGAGGGTGCGTAGGAGGGAAGGCAAGATGCTGGTCTGGGCCTCTCTCACTCAGAGTGCGCTTGCTGTGTTCGGGCCGAGCGGCGGAGGAGCTTGATGAGTCTGGAGTGAAAGGGTGTCGAGCGGAGTTGCGGCAGAGGCAGGAGAGCTCCACCTTGTGACGCGCGGCGGGGTGCAGCGCAGCGCGCTGCTGAGCGCCGCCTTCGCTGGCGGCGTGCCTGCATCTGACGTCGGCTCCAGCCGCCGCGCCCGCACGCGCGGCCCGCGGGTGCGGGACGACGATCCCGGGCCGTCGCAGCCCAGCCGCTCACTCTCAGCGCGGCAGGTGCAGATGCAGCATGATGAGCGCAGTCGTGCAGCGGAGGTACTTCCGCTGCGCCCCTCTCGCGTGCCTTTGCCGCGGCCCGCGGCGCCGATGGCGGCGAGAGCCGCGGCATCGCACAGCAGCTCAGAGGTGCAGGCGTGGGGGCACCTCCTCTCCAGTCTCCGCCGTGCTCATCCGCGAGCGGCTCGCGCGCACGAGACAGCACAGCCGCCAGACATCGAGAAGCCTCCTCATCCGCGAGCGCATGCGTGCGCTCTGCTCTTGACTCGCGTACAAGCCCATGTGTGGGCTCGACTCTCGTGTCCACTCTCGTACGCAGCAGAAAGACGTCAGCTCCAGTTGAAGCCGCAGCGCCACCTCTCGGAGAGCTCGCGCTAAAGCACGAAGAGGCGCTGTCTCACGCTTCGGGAGCGCCATCCGGCCTTAAGCGCCACCTTACATTCCGCGCTGACGCCGTCGTCAGCAACTGTTGCATCCTGGCTGATGCCGGCGCTCGAACGCAACGTGACGAGATTTCGACTCTGCTGAGAATCGGAGAGCTGAGGGCCCTGAGAGCTGAGAGCTGAAGACGAGAGAGCCGGGATCGGCGGCAGCATGTCGACCTTTGACCTCTTCTCCGGGCCAAGCCGCTCCCGGGTCCGGGCGGAGATGAGACCGGCTTCATTTAGATGCCAGCGCACGGTTCCCTCGTCACAACATGCAGGGCACGACTGCCTCTCGCGTTCCTTTCCGTCGCTGAGGATCTCTCTCTCGTGCACTCATCTGCACAAGCCTTGAGAGAGTCAAGAGAGGTGCTCGTCGGCTCTCCTTCTCCCACTCACGCTCGTCACAGCTCACGCGTGCGCGATGCAAGCGAGGCAGTGCGGCCTCGGTCGCATTCGACGATAGCGAGGCCTCGTCGAAAGCGAGCGTGTCCGAGAAGGCACCACATGCCGCGAAAGAAGGCCAACGAGGACTGCTGGGCGCTTCGCAGCCGAGGAGGATTTAACAGACAGACGCCAGGCAGAAGCAGGAGCGATTCAATGTTTCGATTTCGCGCAGAGCGGAGCAAATGGGTGCCTGTCCCAGCGCGAGACCAGGACGGGCCATGGCAGATCAGACCGCCGAGCGTGCGACTCGTACGAGGGGGCCTCAGCTAGCCATTCGGTACGATCTCAGACGAAGCCCGCCGAGGGCGAGAGAAAAGAGAAGACGCCTAGTGGTGCGCCTCCTTCTCGACGTCCCGAGCCGCCTCCTCGAGGAACTGCTCGGCCGTCTGGCGGTTGCTGGCGTCGGGAGCGGCGCTCGAGCTGGACGCAGCCTTCTCGGCCGTGTCGGGCTCGCTCTTGGCGTACGCGTCCAGCTCGGAGGAGAGGTCGGAGGAGGAAGGCACGGCGGGAGCCTGCGGCGCCGAGGGCGCGCTGAAGTCGCGCACTTGGCCGACGTGCGCGTCGGCGGCCTGATGAAGGGGGGTGAGGCGTGTTAGAAGGGAAGTGGCACAAGAGCCAGGAGGGCAAGATGTGAAGGGGCTTGAGATGATGATGCGAGCTACGCGATGAGGTCTCGCACCCACATGGCCTCTCTTCGCCTTCACATGTGCCATCTCGAGGCGCCGTCACGTCCATGCACGCAACGCAGCTACGCCCGAAAAAGTCTCAGCATGCCTCTACCCACTCCCGTGGCCTGCCATACCCCGGCGAGCAGCTTCGGGCGTGCAAAAGTTCGATCATGGACCCCTGCCTCTGTGCAGAACGACGTGCGACGCGCCCCGCACCCCTCAGTGTGTCCCATCACGCCTTTGCCCTCCGTTCGCTTTGTTTGCGGCAGCCTTGAGTCCTGCCAGCTCTCCTGCTGTGGACGCGCTCTTTGTGTCCCTTGCTGCGCACGCCCGTTCCTGCTTCCCCCTCATCTCCCTCCCAGCCATGTGCTTCCATTCCCCATCCCCC